>NC_050575.1:106202774-106522774 GCF_011100635.1 Trichosurus vulpecula
GCCTCCAGAGCACATTCTGCTGCACATTAATGGTGCTAAGAGTTTGTTGCCTCATCCTTGGGGACACAAATGAGGAAACAGGGACAAAAAGATGTTTAAAAGACACAAAATAAGGGATGCTTTATGCCTTTCGGGCCACCCCCTTCTGAAGCCATGAACACCAACCAGAGCTGCTTACCCTCTTCTCAACAGGAACCTTGTTGTAGTATCGAATCGAATCCTTCCCTAGGAAATCAAACTCAACCACGTATTCTTGGCCATCCATCTCTGGATGTAAGTTAATGTGCTCTACTCGGAGGGAACAGCAGCCCACGGTGTCAGCTGTCTCCCCTTCTTCCTTCTCATTACCAGCTCTCAGAGCAAGCTGTAGATTTGGCAGTGGGAGTTGGGGGAGGCCACGAAAGGGAGAAGAAGAGATGGCAGAACGAGAAAAAGAAGAGAGGTGAAAAAATATGAGTTAAAATGGAAGTTAGACTAAAATTTCATGAAATTAAAAAGGGAAGGCCTTTACTCCTCTTTGGGTAGTACTAGGAATTCCCATGTGCCACCACTGAGTCCAGGGACAGGGAACGTGTGGTTCTCGAGGCCACATGTGGCCTTCTAGGTCCTTTAGTGCACCCTTTTGACTGAGTCCAAATTTTACAGAACAAATCTTTTTATGAAGGGCGTTTGTTCTGCGAAATTTGGATTCAGTCAAAGTGCCGTACTTGAGGATCTAGAGTGCCACATGTGGTCTTGAGGCTGCAGGTTCCCCACTCCACTGTACACACACATCCCTTAGCTGAGAATCCTCTAATACTCTCAGCAGGGTATTACTACTGCCTCAGGGGGTCTTAACCTTTTTTGTGTCATGGACACCCCTCACAACCCTCAGCAGTCTGTTGAGGTCTACAGACCTCTTTTCAGAACTGTGTTTTTAAAGGCACAAAACACAGAAGATTACAAGGAAAACAATTATACTAAGAGACAGTTATCAATAAAAACAAAACAAATTCACAAATCCCTGAAATGTAACTCCAGGTTAAGAACCCTTGCTATACTTTGAGGTAGAAAAATGGAGACAGAGTGATTCATAACTTCTCCTAGTTCAGACAACTTGGCTTACTGCTTTTTGTCACTAAAATAGGTTATTTCAAAAAAAAGGGACAGAATGAATCTGGCTTTTTAAAATAAAGCTGCGAATAAGATGTTGCCCCATGCTGGATTTTAAGACTTGAGCTCTGAACAAACAACCATGCTCAGTCTTGCAAACCCTATCTAAACGTGATATTAAACAAAATGATGTTATTGGGGCAATTAGTTCCATAGGAAAAATGCTATAAATGGACAGTATTAAGCAGAGTTTCCCAACTTTATCATGAGGCTTGATTATTGTGACACTATTACAAAACAACTTTGATTGGGGTTATCTGATGCAGGGTATGCCTATACCCAGTATGGGAATACAAAACAGCAGAATAATTAGGTAACTACAAAAATAACTTTGCACCTTTCACCCCAAGATGCTGCAGTAAGAACTGGCTTCTTTGAGATAGTAACTACCTAATTCTCTACTCATCCTCATTATTTTATATGGGCTATATTTTCTAATCTTGGATGGAAAGACTTGGGCATGGGGCTGATAGCTGCCCTTTACCTAGGGCAAGTTTAAAAAAAAAACAGAAGGAAAAGAGGAAAATTCATTCACTAGCCTCCACATCAGTATGCCCCTTACCTTGTCAATGAAGTATAATGCTACAGCCCTCTGTCGGACTTTCATTTCCTTGGACTTCCAGTCTTCTCGGTATTGGTTCCGGATCTTGTCTACACATTTCTTTAATCTGCGGGCTGTCTCGTACTTCTGCCAATCCTTCTCCCCCTGCAAAGACCCAATCCCAGGAGTTTACTGCCAAGAGCCAGAGGAGTAAAAAATGATTCTGAATAAAGTTTAGGCCAAGTTCTGAGGAGTTAATACCCAAGTAAAGGCCTCAGGCTACGCTACATTCAGACTCCAATCAAAAAGATTCTTTGAGTTGGTAAGTGAATAGAATTGAACTAAAAGGCAACTGGCATATTCAGACTGAGGAGAGCTCAGACTATCATAGAGGGATTGTCAAACCCAGCCCTCCCTTTTCTGTCAATCAAATCTCTGGAGTTAACTCTGTAAACTGCCTCATATTTTGGAAAAAGTGCCCATCTGCACTAAGTGGAATACTGCCATTATCACAAAAGGCACCAAGTACCTCAACATTCCCATTTCATCAGTTCCACAGTCAACAGCATTATATAAATGTGCCATAGGGCCAGAGTCCCTACAGTAGCTCCATGCCAGGAATCAGATTCCATGAAAGTCAGATTCAGTATAATCAGGAAGGCAAAGAAGCTGAAGCAAAGATGACAGCATGAGATTGTTAAGGAGCACACACAACTCCCACAAACACTTGCTAGAGCCCATCATTTTAGGGCCTCCTTATTTGCGGGCATTCTGTACTACAATCTTGAGGTTATTAAGTTCATGCCTTCATTTATTTTTTATTTTAAACCTGATTTTTCTTATCTTTTGTTTTTATGTCACCTTCATTTCTGAATACATTCCCCACTCTTTCCTTCCCTAGAAAACTCTCCTGTGTTAACAAATATTATTTGAAAAAAAGAGAGAAGAAAAGCATTTCAGCAAAACTAAAGAAGCAACCAACTGTGTCTGACAATATGGGCTATATTCCATACTCACAATCCCAAGCCGCTGCAAAAAAAAAAAAGGGGGAGGGGTGCACTGTCTTCTCTTGTATCCTAGGTCATGCTTATTATAATTATCCTATGCTTAGTTTCACTTTTTTGCTCTTTCTGTTCATGCTATTGTAGTCATTGTGTATACTGCCTTCCTGGTTTAGCTTACCTCACTTTGCATCAGTTCATGTAAGTCTGTCTACCCCACGCTTCTCTGAACTCTTCCTATTTATTATTTTTTATGGTGCAGTAATATTCCATTACCTATATTTGCCTTCCTTTACCCCTTCCCAGAGAGTCATTCTTTGTAACAAAGGATAAAAAGAGCTTTTAAAAAAGGAGTCTGGCAAAATTAGCCAACACATTCACCAGAGCTGACAGTATGTTCAATGTTCTACATCCAGTGGTCCCCCCACCTCTATGAAGAAGGGAGAAGGGAACATTTTCTCCTCTCTTCTTTGGGACCAACCTTGATTATTCTAAAGTGTTCAATTTATATAGGGAATATTGTTTTCCTTCTCATTTTCTAATCCTTTAATCATCTTCCTGACTCTTCTCAGTTTTCCAAGTCTTAAGTCACACACTTAGCCTTAAGCAAAAAGTCTAATCCGTACAAATGCTGATGGAAAGGTGACTCTCAGTTCTTCCTCCTGATACATGGCTGAGTGCTTACTATGTGGAAGGCCTGGGGTGAGAGCTTGGAGACAAAGGAAACAAACACATTCTTCCTGCTCTCAAGGAACTCAGTCTCGTCAGGGAGATAGGGCACTTTAATAAAACATCTATACCAGCTAAGTGCCAAATGAATGATAAAAGTTAAGTGTAGGAAGGAGGGCTTTAGTTTAGAGCAGGGATTTTCTGACTCCTCTGGTAGTCTGGTGAAGCCTAGTACTTTGGAATATGATGGAAAACCAACTGTCTTGAAATACAGTGATAAAAATGTTTTTTAAAAAGCTAATGAGCAATGATAAACATGATGAATACAGAGGATAGAAAGACTTGCATGAACTGACGCAAAGTGAAGTGAACAGAACCAAAAAAATATACAGAAAGACTATGACAATATAAATAGATATAACAACCACAGAACAATGGAAAGTGAACACTGCAAAACTACAAAGAACAAGCATGGCTCCAAAGAAGATATGAAAAGACACCCCACACCCAATTCCTCTGCAGAGGTAGGCAGTCCATGGATGTGGAACATTGCATATATTTTCAGATTTTTTTCAATGTATCGATTGATTTTACTGTTTTCCCTTTTCTTTAAAAAATTCTTTTATTTGGCACAGCCCTTCCCAAATAAATGCTTTTTTATTCATTAAAAAATGAAGAATATGATTATATTTTAAATTAAATTTTATCAATGTCTTTCTGTAAAACAATAAATAAAAATTAAAATGTTCTTTGTAAAATGGGATGGGTATCTGGGAAGAGTTGGGGAAGGAATACAGGGGAAATTTAGACAATGTAAAATCAAACCAAAAAAATCAATAAAAAGTTATTTAAAAAACAACAACAAAGTTCAAGGATTCTAAATTAGAACTCCTGGTTTAAAGGGAATTTAGTTCAGTGGGCTCCTCAATGATAGGTCTCCACTGACTCAAATCCTAATTTTGAAGTCACCATTTAGTTTTCTGTTCCTCATTCAGTCTCCCCAGCATAGGAATCCACCAGAAGCACTTGGAGGGGGTGTCACTTATTGTTTGTCTTGTCTCCAAGTTGGGGATATTCTTTCTTCCTTCTTTGTTTTGTTATATTTACATTATAGTCATTGCGTACATTGTTTTTTAGTTCTGCTTACTTCTTTCTATATCGGTTCATAAAAGTGTTCCCTCAATCCTTCTCTGAATCATTCAGATTTATCATTCTTTATGATGAAGGGAACTTGTTTAGCCAATTCTTAATTGATGGATATCTACTTTGTTTCTAATACATTATTACCACAAAAAGTGCCACTATGGATATATTGGCCCATGAGGGACTTTTCTTGTTGGGTTAATATGACTAGCAAGTGGGATATCTAGGTCAAAAAAGTATGACATTTTAAATATTTTTAAAGTATTAATTTTTAATTAATTTAATTTTAATTAAAAGCACTTTTTAAGAGCACTAATTCTCACTTGCTTTCCAGAAGGGTTGGGCCAATTTACAGTTCTGCTAAAAGTATATTAGTGTCCCCATCTTCCTCCAGCCTCCCCCCAACATTGACTATTTCCATCTTTTGTCATTTTGCCGAATTTCTAATTGTGGGATGAAACTTCAGAGTTGTTTTGGTTTCATTTCTCTTATTATTACTAGTAATTTGGTGCAGCCTTTCATATGGTTATTAATTATTGTGGTGCAGTGGATAGAGTGCGAGGTCTGGTTAGGAAGACCTGAGCTCAAATCCAGCCTCAGACAATTACTAAGCTGTGTGACCCTGGGCAAGTCACTTAATCCCGTTTGCCTTAGTTTCCTCATCTGTAAAATGACCTGGAGAAGGAAATGGTAAAAACACTCCAGTATCTTTGCCAAGAAAATCCCAAAGGGGGTCATGAAGAGTTGGACATGACTGAAAAATGACTAACCAACAACAAATTCTTCTTGTCTTTGTTTATATACTTTGACCATTTATCCACTGGGGAATGGCTTGATCTTATGTATTTGTGTTAATTCTCTGCATATCTTACTTAGATTTCAGATCCTTACTAAATAGGTGATACCCAAAGAGTTCCCTTCTTCTCCTCGCTGTATAGATTCTGTTCACGCAGAAGCTTTTCAGTTCCATGTAATCAAATTATCTATTTTATCTTTTGTGATCATCTCTATTCTTTGTTTGGCTAAGAATTCTCCCCCAACCATTTGCAATTGCTGTTCAAAATACTGATGGGCTAACCCAACAGACTACCTGTCTAACTGCAGACTATACAGCGGGCAATGTATTTTTCATCCAGTTTGCTTTTCTCTTGTGGATGCTTAAACTTCTCTTTTCCAATGTCTACTCTAACAAAAATATTTCCAAATTCTTCTGGTAATGCCTAACAGATCAGGTTATAATGAAAAGATTCTTTTTCTCTAGCACTATTTATGCAACCATCTCATTCTATAATGAAGACATTTGCCCATGTTTTTTACAGGATATTTCGCATGTTTATACTCGGAGTTTATACTTGGAGCTTAAACAGAAGGTCTGAGAAGTAAAGGAGACCCGTGCTCTTCCAAAGTCCTTCGGCTTGTCTGGGTGACAAACATCAGTTATTCTTCTACGATGCCCTTTTTGCTTTCAGCTCAACCCATTCAAACTCTCAGAGACCATGGGAGAAGGTACATGCACAACAGCTTCCTGAATGTGAGCTACAATTTATACTCTCTTTTCTTTGAGTACAAAGCATGGAGGCAGTGTGGTTTAGTGGGGAAAAAAATTAGATTGGAAATCAAAATACTGGCTTCTAGTCTTGGCTTAGCAACTTACTTCCTAAACGAAATTGAACAAATCGCCTCATTTGTTCTGTCTTGGGCCCTATTTTCTTTTCCCTCTCTACTCTCTCTTGGGGATCTTGTTAGCTTTCATGTGTTTAATTACTTTCTCTATGCAGTTATCTCACAGATCTATCTATGTCCAGTCCCAGTCTCTCTCCTGGGCTTCAATCCTGTACTGCCAAATGCCTACTGAACAAAAACTGGATGTTCTACAGGTAGTTCAAACTCAACATTTTAAAAATGAATCTAATTAACTTTTCCTCTAAAATCCACCCCTCTTCTAAACTTCCTTATTTCTGGCAATGGTACCACCATTCCTCCAGTCTCTCAGGTTTGTAACTTTGACATCATCCTCAGCTCCTACCTCTTTCTTCTTGCTCCATTTATCCAATCAGTTGCCAAATTCTGCCATTTCTACATCCGTCATATATGCTACATCTGACTTCTTTCTTCTAATTACAAAGCCACCATAATCTCTTTGCTAGATAACTCCATTCTCCACACAGCTGAGCTGCTAAAATGAATTTCCTTAGGTGCAGATCTGACCGGGTTCCCCCCGACTCGATTAACTCCAGTGGTTCCCTATTGCCTCTAAGATAAAACATGAACTCCTCTATTAAGAGTACAAAACTCTTCGTAACTCTAAGCCAATCTATCTTTTCAGCCTCACTGGACATTACTGTACTTCGTGATCCAGCCAAAGTGAACTTCTATGTGTTCCTCACACAGGACACTATATCTTGAGTCTCCATGCTCATCCTTCTCCCATGTCTGGAATGTAGTCCCTCTTTATATATGTATATGTATATGTATATACATACACATATACTATATATACATGCTCTATCTGTATACCTCAGAGAAGCCCTCTCTTCCTCCAAAATGTAGATAAAGCTGCCTTCTACATGAAGACTTTCCTGACCTCCTTCAAATAAGAACCCCATCCATTTCTAACTATCTGGTATTTAACTGCTCCCTTAACATTCAGATGTAAGCTCTTTGAGAGCAGGGACTATTTTATTCTTTGTATTTGTACTCCCAGTGTCCAGCATGGTGCTTGGCACATAGCAGGTGCTTAATAAATACTAACTTTTGTGGGCCTTAGTTTCCTCATTTATTTGAACTAGATGATCTCTAATACTCCTTCTAATTCTGAAACTCTATAAATAACTTCTTTTCATTTGATAATTCCCATCCTCAAAGTCAGATAAATGGAGTATTTGATTTCTAACTATGGGTTTCTTAAAAGATTGTACTACAATCAAACACCTACATGCCCTGGGGTGTCCACTGCAATGGGGTCCATCCTTTAGATGGTGCTAAAGTACACCCATGAGATTTTTTTTTGGCTGTTAAAAGTTTTTTTTGTGTGTGAGATTCTTTTTTCAAAAAAAGAAGGGAAGATTTCCATGTACTTGGGCCTCCCTCCCAGCACAGAAACACACACATAGGCTGGGGTGATTACTATTCTCAGGTGCTCTGTTACCTTGATTCGTGAACTAGGATTCAGCATAATGTACTTGATGGATCCTTGAATATTCTCAGTCCAGGACACCAGCCAGGTAACCTTGTTATCATGTCGAACTTCTTTCCATTTATGCCCAGGGGGAGGAGGAGGAACCTTGGCATCTCTACAGAGGGCAGTAAGACAAGAAAGAAGGCATTTAAATGAAGAAGTAATCAATAGTAATTTCCTTTCCAAATCTAGGAAGCTGGCTTCTGTGTCCTAAAAAGCGAAGGGGGAGACACACACACACACACACACACACACACAGAGTACAATATATATATATATGTATGTATATGCATCTGTACATACACATACATATATATATGTATATACATACACACACACACGTATATGTGTATGTATGTGAGCTTGTCTTATTTGCACAAATTACCATGTTTACCCATTCCCTACTCTTAGTAAAACATTCCTCAAATAGCTGAAATATTTAGCTATATGTAATTTACACATTTTCAATTAGACTCTTGTTATGTTGGCCAATTTCAAATAAAGTAAGCCTTCCATTTTATCCTTCTGCCCGGTCCCCTTTACTATTTTAGGCACTTAAGAAGAAAGCCAAAGACAACTGTGCTCACTTGCTACAGTTGATAATTATATCTTCAGGCATAATCCGCCTTTTCAACATTCCCATCTTGGGATGGTTGCCACGGCCCCGGAAAAGACCTGGAGGCTCAATCTTGAAGTTGGCAATCCTCTCTCTGTGATTGTCCATCACACAGAAACCATACTCTTTCAATAGCCTTTCATTTTCCTCTTTGATTTTCTAGGAAAAGATAGAAACAAAACATTAAAAACAAATTCAGACTTCAGTCATGTTTTAGGATATTTTATCTATTGGCCTATAGGCCAAAAGCACATGTAGATTTTGAAAGCAATTAAAAAATTAATTCAACTAAAACATTAATTTGAACCCCAATCGTTCTGAATTCAGAATTATCACATAACACAAGTGATCTTTAATAACTAAAGTTTGAAATGATTCATTCCTCTGAGTATCCAGAGTCTTAACCAAAAGGCGTAAAGGAATCTGGAATAAAGATGACATCCTACCCCCACCTCCACCCTAAAACCAGGATTAAAGAAAACATAAGATTCTTCTAATAGGACTGCTTTGGTCTAAGCACAAGAATTATTTTATTTTAAACAATAATTTAATAATAATAATTTAAAATTAATATTGATATTGTTTTAGTAATTTGAGTATTAGAATTTTTATAATACTTTAAGGTTTACAAAGTGCAACCTGTGAAAGGAGATGTCCAAATATTATTAATCTCATTTTTCGCATGAGAAAACTTTGCCCCAGTTACACAGCTAAACACTGTCTGGGACTTCCTGGCTCTAAATCTAGCACTTTACCATACCACAGCTGTCTCCCTTTCCATTGATGAAACTTTTTTTTTCAGTGATACACATTACATTTCAGTCAGTGATACATACTGATGCTCATGAGTCACTGGAGGTAGAGCCATTACTAAAGAATTTTTACACTGAGACAAGCACCACAAAGCATTCTTAGAGCAAGCTGTACAAAAGGGCATCTGAGCTGTGGGATGGAATGGACCCTACTCCAAGGGAGGGGGCAGAAATCCTGGGATACCATAACCTTATTGATGGCAAGGTTAACCTGTCCCCTCAGAGGAAGAGGGCTACTGGGGAGCTTCCTATTTTAATTAATCATGCTGACAACTGGACGCTAAAACCAATGGTTTCTTTATACTTGGCATTCTAGATGCCTGATTATTGGGAGAAAGGGATGGGGATGGAATGGTAACACTAGGAAGCATATCCTTTCAGTAAGGGGGCTAAGACGACTGAAATCCTATACATGCCTAACATGATAGAAGGACCACTGAATGTAATTTCTGGATTTTACAGAGGAAGAAAATCATGTCCCCAATCAGGGAAGTGACTTTTTCAAGCTCAAGGAGGCTGAGGGTGGGGTCAAATAGAATTTAAATTTCATAGACTCATGGACTGTCCAACACTTATATTTTGCAGAGGGACCTAGAATTAGTGATATTAGAGGCTAAAACAGAGGTTTCTCCTACTTCATTGCTCTCTCAGCAATACTGCTCAAATGTGTCCTCCCTCAGAGGCACAGACACACCACCTTTCCAAAGTAGTGGGGCTAGGTATCATGATTCAGGTCAGGCAGCCATTCGTAGAGACAAGAGCATTAGTCTTTTAGGCCAGAAGTTCTTAACATGTTTTGTGACCTGGACTTCTTTGACAGTCTAGTAAAGCCTATGGATCCCTTCTCAGAACAATATTTTTAAATGCATAAAATGAAAAGCATGAGACTACAAAAGAAATCAATCATCTAGGAAAAAAGTTGTCAAAATATAAAAATGAAAGTTCATGAACTCAGGAAAAGCATGAGCCACTTGAGAAGGCAAATCTCTGAGGGAAAGAAAAAAATCTCTGAAATGGGAGGCAAAGGTGTTCCCAGGAAAGTGCAAGCCACTATGAAGAACAGTTTGCCTTTCCCCACTTTAAACCCCATCTCTCTTTGGTCCAATTATGGTCCACTGCTGTTCTCTGGACTGCTCCTGCTCCCCCGGGAAGTGAGATGTGCTGTATGGTACCCCCAATGTACTACTGCTTTTAGACCAGGGTGGAAAACACCCCTCAGGCAGGGACAGAGCCTCTCACTCGTGTCCTCTCTCCCCTTTTTACATAGTCTTGGTGTTCTGTTCTAGCAGAGTCCCTCCTCTCACCAAATGGCAATCAACTCTTCCTTCTTATATTCCTGCCCCTGCCCCACTATCAAGCTTGATTTCCCACACCTCTCTTTCCACAGAAAGGAAGCAGAAATGTGATCAGTGGCCTTCTATTTTCTCCACCCTCAGACAAATCTTGGGTTGCTGTGCCCTATGGCCCTACTTGAGGGCCTGACTGTAGGAAGGAAGCCAAATGTACTTCCAACTTCCCACTGTCATAATGGTCTTGCTCACCAAATTAGAAGAGTCTTACTATACACTGTCAAACTCAAGAATGATCAAGGACCCCATGTCTTATATTGAATTGCCCAGCCTGTGTGCTTACATTGCCAAAAGTCCTTTCCCTTTCTAAGTATAGATTAATATATTTAAATTGTGTGGTGTCTGGGATTCTGTGAGAGAAGTTATGGGCTATTCTTTAGCCCACTGATACTCCTCTGCAAGGGCTTATGGAGTTGTCAGAAAAGGTTATGGGATGAGGAACAATTGAAGGGAAAGAGTAAGAAGAATCAATCTCATTTTGAATAATTCTAAAACCTAGGCTGGCAATGGGTTAATCCATTTTGTTTAACTGTACTTCTTCATTACAAGGGAAAGTTCTATTGGCCAATTAGGGTTGGGAGGAAGGAGTTATTAGGAAGTCAGGTTTAAAAAAAAAACACCAAAAAGACCAATAAAACATTTATATTTTTAAAACAATAAAAAAGTAGAGAAATTTTTACTAAGCTACCCACAGGGACTATCAGAATTGTTTCAACGAATGAACATTCATACAGAGAAATATGAGAAGACTTCTATGAACTGATACAGTGAAGTAAGCAGAATCAGGAGAACAAATTATGTAATTACTAGTACATGATAAGGGAAAAAAAACTCTGAAAGAACTCTGAATAAATGTAATGATCAATCGATCCCAACTCCAGAAGACTAATGATGAATCATGTGTCTCATCTCTTTCCCAGAGAGATATTGGTCTGGAAGCAGCGAATGAGTCACATTTTCAGACACAACCAAGATATGGATTGGCTTTGTTTGATTATACTTACTTGGTACAAAGGAGGTGTTTTTTTAGGGGGAGATAGGAGTATTAATGAAAGGGAAGTAGGAAGTGTGGTGAAAATGATGCCAGAAAGAAAAGAACATCAATGAAACATTTCGAAAATATACAGATTAAAAAAAAAAAGAAGTTCAGTAAGAGACAGATAGGGCAGTATTAGTAATAATACCTCATTAGTTAGATTTAATATATGCTTTAAGAAACCAAATTGTAGAATGAAGATTCATAATTTCATACACAAACCTTTTCTGATTTTTGTTTATGGAAATGTTAATATTTGTTTATATTTGTCGACTTCACAATAAAAAAGAAAATTTAATTTTAAAAAAAGACTACACCTCCCTCATTTCCTTGCAGTAGTAGAGGGTACAAAATGCTGCATATAATGTCAGACTTGGCTGAGGTGGTTGTAAGTTTTGCTAGACTGTTTCTCCCCCTTTTAAAATTCTTTGTTTTCTTTTTTTCAGGTGATTTATTTATTTTTAGTTTTCAACATTCACTTCCATAAGTTTTAAACTTTCTCCCTCTGTCTCCCCAAGATGGCATGCAATCTGATACAGGCTCCATATATACATTCCTACTAAACATATTTTCACATTAGTCATGTTGTACAGAAGAATTAGAACGAATGGGAGGAACCATGAGAAAGAAAAAACCAAACGAAACAAAAAAGAAAACAGTCTTCTTTGATTCACATTTAGACTCCATAGTTCTTTCTCTGGATGTGGATGGCATTTTCCATCACGAGTCTTTTGGAATTGTTTTAGGTCCTTGCATTGCTGAGGAGGGCTAAGTCTATCAAAGTCAGTCATCGCACACTGTGGTTGTTACTATGTGCAATGTTCTCCTGGTTCTGCTCACTTCACTCAGCATCAGTTCATATACATCTTTCTAGGTTTTCCTGAAGTCCACCTGCTCATCATTTCTTATAGCACAATAGTATTCCACTACATTCATATACCATAACTTGTTCAGCCATTCCCCAATTGATGGGCATCCCCCCGGTTTCCAGTTCTTTGCCACCACAAAAAGAGCAGCTATAAATATTTTTGTACATGTGGGTCCTTTTCCCATTTTTATGATCTCTTTGGGGTACAGACCTAGTAGTGGTATTGCTGGGTCAAAGAGCATGCACATGAAATTCTTTGTTTTAAGGGACAGCTCTTTGAGAGAGGGATATACTGGGCAATGGAGATGAAGTAAAAACAAAAGACAGGAATAAAAAAAGTGACATCTTTTCCAAAGGAAAGGAAGATAGGATAATTTCCTTGTCAGAAATAATTCTCCAAGAACATGATATTCAGGGTTTATTTATACCTATGATATAGAAAGATTTGGTTAAAATGGAGTCCTCAGGTAAACAGGGTGTCCCAAAAGTTTTAATAGCTTACAACTGCACTGGGACTTTTGGAAAACCCTATACAACTGTTCTAATCTGCAGACTCCAGAAATATCTGTGAAAAAGATGTATCGGATGAAAATAAAAGTGGGATTAGATGCTCTTAGCTTTAGATACTTACCCCAAGCTAAACGTCATTGTAAGTCAATTATAGAGCACTGGCCTGGGAGTCAGGAGGACCCAGGCCTCAGACACCTACTAGCTGTGTCACCCTGGGCAAGTCCCTTAAACCTGACTGCTTCCCCTCTCTCCACCCCGCCCCCAAGTCAATTATATAAAAGGTAGTTTCACCTTTATCAGTACCAGCAAGAAAATCCTGTCATCCTCCGCCCATAACTCCCCCTCAATTTCTCACCTTTACCCTAAATGAAGACAGTACCAAGTGGAAGGATGTCAAAAGAAACTTTTGGGAGCAAGGCTACTTTGTTAGCTAAAATAAGGGGGTGTACTGAGAACAGGTGTCACTAGGCTCAAGGAAAGAGCCAGAGGGCACAGAGCCAACATCAGGTATGACTTAATTATCTAGCTATGAGTTTGGGTAGCTCTATCACCTACCAAATGTCCTGATACAAAATCTTCCGGGCTACAGTTAGGTCAACGGAACGCTTAGGTTTTTATTTGGTTATTCAAAGTACTTGTTCATGAACTCTTGTTCGAAGGTAGCAAGACTCACACTAGATTTCTGTGGGGCAAGAATACTGGCCTACTGATAAACAAGTCCGGTCTACTGACTGGTGGTAAAGAATGAGAAGGTGGATGGACCAATCAACCATTATAATTAAGTACAGCCTGAAATTACATAAAGAAAACTAATATAAAGTTATAAGATTTGAGCATGAAACCCAGCCTTCTCATTTCCTCAGTACGTGGCCTTTGATAAATAACCCAATTTTGTAGTGCAGTGGGGACAACCACCACTATTGGCACAGGACTGTGATAAAGATCAAATGGAAATGTATGTAAAGCGCCTTTTAGAATCATAAACTACGTAGACTACGTAGACGAGGACCGTGATTATTAGTGTTGTTGTGAAAAGGTTTTAAAAATATAGACGTGATACCAGTTTCTCTTCCTTGCTCATTTGCTTCCTTGCTTCTGACTGGGCTTTGAAATATTGGCTCATCTGGTTGAAGTCACACTTGCTAAGACTGGTGATATTATTTTTCTCTTCGTTAGTCATTTCCTGGTGGGCAAAAATATGGGGTAAGTTAAAAAGGAACAAAGAAAGATAGAAAGAAAAATGTTATATTTTCATTTTCTTCCATTTTACTTAGAAAAATTTCACTAATTCAGACTGAGGTGCTATGGGAGGTAGCCAGTCTGAATGAATGAAAAGTTTAGTTTAAAAAAAGCAGTTGGGGGCAGCTAGGTGGCGCAGTGAGTAGAGCACCGGCCCCGGAGTCAGGAGGACCTGAGTTCAAATCCGGCCTCAGACACTTGACACATTTACTAGCTCTGTGACCTTGGGCAAGTCACTTAACCCCAATTGCCCTGCCTTCCCCCCTCCAAAACAAAACAAAACAACAACAACAAAAAAGCAGTTGAATAACCTTCACACAATAATTAAGAGTTTTCTGGCATAGGTCTGATTTCTGAGAAGAATGATATGAGATTACTAACCCGGGCAGAGCTTTCTCTGCTCACATGCCAGTTAAACAAGGCTGCTTCTCAGGGATTTCAGAAATTGGTGAAGCTTAATTGTTATCATCTAACCACCAGGTCACCATCATCTGAAAGACCCAGTCAAATATGAATGAACATTGAGCTGCAGGAGTAGCAAAACCAAATAAGGGAGAATAAAGAGGAAACACAGAGATATCCTTCCCTCCTCTATAGTCAAACAAGAGGAATTGAGGTTTTCTCCCTATACTACCTGCCAGCAACTCTCAAAACCTTACATTTAGCTGTTGTTGGAAAGCCTTCCTTAGATCAGATGATAAACAAACCTGTACGTACTCTTCTGGCTTCCCCATTTTAGTTCTCCTATAAACTCCTGCGATCTCTTTTTCCTCTACTACCCACCTTTAAACACAGCTATTAACCAAAGATCAGTCCTCCACTCTTCCCTGGCAATGTCATCTACTCTCAGAGCTTCAATCGTCAACCTTTAAAACACTCCCAAATCTTTATCTCAACTTCATGCCACGCCTCCCTGTGGATGTCCTGTCAGAAGCACTTCAAACTGAACATGCTCCCAAATGAACTCATCCTTCTTCTTCCTTCAAATCCCACGCACTCTTCTGACTTGCCTGTTTTTGTCAATGTAACCATTATCTATCCATGGCTTTCACATAATCGTTTCAAGATAAGACATTCCATCTTACATTAGAATTACTTTTGTACACATGTAATTATTCCCGTTAGATTACAAACTATAGAAGGATAAGGCAAAGCCCAGGATCTTACCCTGAGTATTAGAAGCTCATTCAATAGTTATTAAATTCAATCAAAGGATTACATGATCTAGAGCTGCAAGAAACCTCAAGAGGCCATCTAATTCAACCTCCCCATTTTACAGATGAGGAAACGGAGGCTCAGTGAGGTGAAGTTACCTGTCTCAAGGTCACACAGGTAGTGTAAGAGGTAAGATTTGAACCCAGATCCTCTCACTCCAGAGGCAGGGCTCTTTTCACTGTAACTTGCTGCCTGTCCAATCAAATATCATTCTAGTATCAGTTATCAGTATACTTCAAGAGACCTGTGATTTCACTGGCATGGGCATGTTCTCCCTCTGATTGAAAAATCAATTCTTCCAAACCTTAGGTTTTCATGACTTGCTGTAACCACACGGCACAACTTATAAAGACTTTCAGTAGTTCTAACTCGAAAGGAGAATCATTTTTTCTTGTTCCTTCTCACCCTTCTATATTCAAGATTTTGAAAGTTCCACTTTACTAAAATCTATGGGAGACATACCTTTCTCCAGTCTTTGAAGAAATTTTTCCTAAAGATCTCCTTAGTAGTGTATTCATGGTCAAGCATTTTTGCAAAGAATGTAGCCACTTCTTCAGCTTTGGGACTCAGCTTCATGACTTTACCTAGAGAAAAGGTGTTCCCAATAAGAGTTAGCCAAAAATTAAAGCCACAGTACATATAAGCCCGTCCCTTTTCCCAAGTCCTATGGGACTCAGATGGCTTTTCTAGAGACCAAGTCACTACAGTCAAACACATTTCCTCAATAGTTCTTCTTAAAAAACCCTGAAACAGGCTTCTGATGCTGCTGATTCGGGCAATGTAACCCCTAGGGAGAGAAAACTCAGCAGATTCACATGAGGAAAGTTCAGCTCTTTCTGCGAAATGACAGAAATATCTTTTCCAATATGAGTACTATGAAGTCAGATCCTCTTCCCATTTACATATAGTTCCCTCATTATGCAACTGAATATTCAGACTGAGCTTCCTGAGGCCAGGAACTGTCTTCCCCAGGCTTCGGTACAACAGAGGTGCTTCATAAATTGAGGAACTGTCTTGGGGCTTTCAGCAGTAAAAAAGCAGTATTACAGAAGGTTTGAGCTGAAACGGACCTTGGGTCATCTAGTCCAGTCCTTTCACCTTCTACACAAGGGCAGGAAGGCCCACAAGACTTGTCAGAAGCCAAGCAATTAATTACTGAGCCAGGTCTAGTTTCTCAGGTTTCCTGCCTCATTCCATTTGTGTTTTAAAGCAACACCAATTTTATTAAATGACTGACAGGCAAAGTCTGATAACTGTGTTTTGTACACACCAAGCTTTTTATTTATACTTATTCATTAGTAGAAAGATGTTTTATTTTATTTATTATTTTATTTACTATCAATCTGTGAAACAATATTTTTCTCTGGAAAATTTTTAAAGTAAATTTTAATTTTCCTGGGAAATGTGTTTTTATAGAACTACTTTATATTCATGGATGATCTGCTTCAATCCCCTTATTTTGGTCCAGACCCTTTCTGTGAAAATAGGATTTAGCTATAACTGAGTCAAAGTTCAGGCAAGGAGAAAGCCAAATTTCTGTCAGAAAACAAGGACGTCATTTCAGGAGACAGCTGTAGCCTCAGTGGACTGTGGTTATCCTCTTTGTCTGAAATAACAGACTGTCAGACCTAGAAAGAACCTTCGAGATCACCTAGCTCATCAATTTACAGAGAACAAAACAAACCCAGAGAGGGGAAGTAACTTGCCAAGGTCATAGTGAAGAAACATGAGCCTATTTAAGTCATTATTAGTCACCCTTCCAGAGGTAGCCAAAAGATGGCGCTCTTTTCCACACAAAGAGAAGATTCACTTTTAGATCATCTAACCCAAAGGTGGCAAAACCAAAGGCCTAGAACCCCACAGAACCCTTGACACAGCTGTGGGGGACAAATTACTAGACATAAGAAGTGACTGCAATAAAGCAAAAACTCCCAAGCAAAGTAATAATGCAACAATCAGATTTCACATACAAATGAATACGTGTTTAGTAATGGAAACATATGCCAGGCCACTGACATTCGGGTTGGGAAAAAAAAAAAAAAAGCTTGTAGCCCTTTGTCTCTGACGCTGGTGAGTGGAGCGAAGCTTGTCCTCTCAGCCATGGCCAGCCCTGACCTGAAAGCTTCACTACAAGAGGGGGCCAAAGGGCCAAGTGGCCACAGGAGTACATTCTGACTCCTCCAGCCTCTGGAATGTTAGTGAGTTTTAAATGAGCTTCCCAGAGCTGATGACAGTTCCTTGTAGCATGGTGGTGAGAATGTGATATGGCTGTTCCTGGCAATGGTATCACTTTATGGAACAGGATAAGCACTGAGATCCAGGAAGAAAAAACTGCTGAGTCAGAGCTGAAAAATCTGATGTCGCTTCAGGAAGAGGAGTTCATGCTCTTAGTCATAGCGGGGCCCTACCTCCCCAGCAGGTTTCTATGGGAATGGGAATCTGACAGGTGACTCAGAATTCTCTTCCCAAGAATACTTGTAGGACCAGTTTTGTCTTATTCCCTAGGTGGAGCTTGCACAAACGTGTAAACTCAAACCAGAGGGAGCAGAACAAGGCACTAGTTAGTCAAAAGGGCTGAGAATATTCCCAAGACGTCTACATAGGACATGGAGCCAAGGAAGGGGGAGCATGTGGAAAAGAGGTATCAGTGATGATTACAAATCAGAAAGACCAATACTAATGATCAAATGCCAAAAGAAAATGACTCCAAACTGACTAATAGAATCAACATAGACAAAGGCCAAGCCTGCAATTTCAGTCTAGGGCAGGAAAAAAAAAAAAAGAAGCCCTGAGCTGGGAACTTAACTTTCTCTCTTTCTAAAAAGGAGAACATTCAAAGGCGACTCCCAGCCTACAGCCATAGTCCAGCACAACTAGTCTTCTCTATCTTTTCAAAGTCACATTTTTGGCCACTATTCTTTACCCAAACAATGGGAGGTTGTGCTTTGAATGGCTACCTCTTCTTTAAGGGTTTCTAGGGAATGATATATCATAGGGGTTAACCCCTGAAACATTACCTTGCTTCCTAAGGAACACAGATGAAAAAATTATATGCCAAATGTTTACATTTTTACAATGACAGCCTTCACACAATGCCAATTCAGTACATTTGGCACTACTCCCATTTACCAAATGTGATTAGACCTAACCCTTGTGTCCAAACTGTTACTTCATCACCGGAAAACACAGAAGGGTGCCTCCTAGGATGCTGCTTATGAGCAACGAGACACTTAATTGCTGAGGCAACTCTGGGGATCTAATTGGAGCACCCCATCACTGCTTCCTCCTCTAGCTCCTGCCTGTGGGAAACTATCACTTTATGGTAAAAATGATAAAAACACAAGTATATGTGGCATGTGAACAGGTCTGCCAAGTCCTTGCCTGATAACACTCCTGTGAGGTAGGTATTATGATCCCAACTATACATGCTACCTTATCACAGACCTGAGAACTGAGATCCATCCCAATTCTCCAGGTATTAATTACTGGTTTACTTTGAGATCTGAACAATATGGATCTAGCTCATGGAAAAAGGGAAAACTTGAGATGGTCATCCTGCATACCAGATGCCAGTAGTGCCTTTGAGCATGTACCCAGCTCCATGAGTTTGCATCCACTGCTGCAGCCAATGGACCATCCAGTGAACAGAGTAGTACCCTTGCAGCTGCAATGCCCCAGAGGTGAGGCTGCCAGCTGCCACAAACATTTATTAAGTACCCACTCAGTACAGAGCACTATGCTCCCTTAGGAGAGTCAGAGTTTAGATAACATACAGCAACTGCCCTCATGGAGCTCACAGGCTAATGGGAGATAAGACACAAACACCAAGTAATACAATACACACTATCACATAGTGATTGTGTTAGGTGCAAAGCTAAATGAGCTATTACAGGCGTGAGGAAAAGGGTGGGCAAAAGCCGAGGTACAAAAGTGCAGGGTGTGGCTAAGGAAAGTAGTAGAGTTTGGCTGGCAGTTAGAAAGAGCCGAGGGGGGAACATGAGATAAGGCTGAAAAAGCAGATTATCAAGGTTTTCACTATCAGGCAGAACTTTCTTCCATAGACAAAAGAGAGACACTGAAGATTTGTGAGCATGGAACGTGAATGGGTCTATGCCTAAGAAGTCCCGCAGTGGTCTGGATGGGCTGGACCAAAAAGAGAGGGGAGGCGGAATGTGTAAGGAAGCTATTGCTATAGTTCAGGTGGGTGGTGGTAGTGTTAGGGAAAAAGAGGGAGGGACTGATTCAAGATATGCTACAGAGGTGAAATGGTCAGTACTTGGTAACTGAATGGATAGGAGAGAGAAGTGTAAAGATAACATCAGTGTTATACAAACACGGCAGATTGGGGGGATGACTGTTCAGTCAAAAGAAGGAGCAAGTTTAGGAGTAAAGATGATGAGCTCAAAGCACAGGACCTGCCGACTCAAGCCAAAGCAGAGACTAGAAGAACCAGAAGATGGATCTCACCCATTACTGATTATTGTCTCAGATTGTATGGTCACCTCTATTTGCTGAAGCTATGAAGTTACCAGTACGCTGGCACTGAACCTTGAATATGACCATAATGTGGTTTTGACAGGACCATAGGTCCCAAGGGACATTGCTAAGCCACAGGTACCATAAGTATACCTGTAGCACCTACCTCCCAGGATGGCTGAAAGTATCAAACGAGGTTCAAACGAGGTCATGAACAGAAGCCATTTTATAAACTTGAGAGCACAATATAAATGTCAACATATCTTGCTTCTTCCCTTCAGGTAAAAACTTCATGTGTGTGGGGCAGGGAGTCCAAGGCCTTTAGGACTAGGGTATCTTCTCATCTATATTCTCCCAAGTGGTTGGGAGGAGGGTAATGTTGGGGGACTCTGCTGATCTAGGTGTCTTGTTAGGGGTGGGGGCTATCTTGTGTTACCGGAGTTAGTGTCCTAGGATGCAGCAATTATCACTTAAAAAGTGATGAGAGGAGAACAGGGGAACCAGATGACTAGGATCAACCTTCATGGGATCATAGATTGAAGCTAGAAAGGTCTCCAATGGCTATTTAATCCAACTCCTTCATTTCACAGATAAGCTCACTGAAGCCTGTAGAATTTAAAGACTTGCCCAAGGTCCAAGAGGCAACAGAGTCAAAATATGAACCCAAGCTAAGTAACTCAAGTTTTTTCCACTGCAGTACAGGGAGTCCACCTTTGCAAATGAGAACATGCTAATGGCCTCCCTTCCCTTGGGGACCTCAAATACTGTGACCTGAGAGCAAACAGAGTTACTGTAACTATCACTAACAGGCAATTCAGAGTGTGTCCAGGGCGCATTTAGGGTTTTGAAGGTCTATGACAAAGACAGTCAAATCCTCTGTTTTAGACCTTAAAGGCTACTTCTGAGAAGCATGAACTCAGAAACAGATGCATGTGTGCTTGGCTCAATCTGGTATTTCCTTATGGACCCAATGAACAGCACAATTCTAGGTTCATTTCTTGTGACATGTATCATGTCAATTGACTTTTATATTTTCTAAACATATGTTTGCATTTGCGTTTACTAAAAATATGTTGCCATGAGTTTGGCTATCCCAACTAATTCATTCACAGAGAGATCACAATCAAACGGAACATTATCAAAAGGGTCCCTAGAAATACTATTCACATCAAAATCATCTTTAGATCAACTGAGTTTGAAAATGAAAACAAACTAAACTAGATCTTTCTTCACGGCACTGTTTTAATACTAGATATATTTTATTAGATCCTACCTCCAACTCAGCCCCACTGTGGAGGGGCGGTCACCACACCATCCTTCTTCAAGACCACAACCCAGACAAATCCTGAACAACTCACCATCATAGTAGAACTTGACATTTTCTGGCAGAGGCTCGTAAGGTGGAGCAAACACAGGACCTTTATGTTCCAGGAATTTCCACTTGATGCCTTCAGGATAGCGCTCTTCTTCCCACCTTTATAAGAGAGGGGGGCAACCTATATTAGCAATCACCTTGCGTAACATCACCCATCAAATGTCAAGGAACCTATTGTCTACTTGGTTGACTAGGATAGCTCTGAAATTCCAATTGTGTATCCAAAGTTTGTCCCTCCACCTGAAAAACCAGGTATTCACGACAGTAAATATAAGGAGCTCAGTACAAAAGCACGATTTGTTTGGCAAATGAAGATATCTCAATCTATAACTTAAATTCCAAAATGTAGGTTGCATCTAGCAAAGTCAGCAAATTAAATGTCCTTGTCATCATCAACTCACTTGGTCTTTTAAAGCACTATTAAAATAGGCAAAGTTTTGTCTCTCCAATAAACAACCATTAAGATTTGGCAACTTCTCTCCCCACTTAAAACCGTAAAACCTCATAATGAATATTCAGGCTTCTCCAATGCTATTTTCACTTTTCCCCCTTTCAAAGGAAAAAAGTTAATTATAAAGGCCCCTCAAAAGGCTGTGTCAGCATATACATGGATAGCATTTTCATCTTACTACTCTGAAATTCTAACCAGTTTGGACACAGAAAACAATGCATATCACACAATAACAGCACCATTAATATCAAGCCAAAGAAATACAATTAGTGTTCAAATCATACAATCATAGTGCTATTAGGGTCATAGCACTGCAGGACTTAAGAGTTAAAAGGAACCTTACAGCTCATCTTACTCCAAGTCCCAGCATTGTTTTTTAATAGATGGGAAAACTACAGCCTGGGATTGTGGGGGGAGAAGAACAAATTAATGGAAGGGCTGGGACCAGAAGCCAGGTTTCCTGTATTCTTTCTACTAAAAAACATTAGAAAGCCAAAGCAATGTTTTCTACCCATAAGTAAATATATCCTGCCTGACCAATTTACAACCATCAGAACAGAGAAATAGCTATATGTTGGTGGTGGACAAACATGGCAGGAGAAAAAATATGCTTCCCTCCCCACATCTTCCCCAAAACACAAAATTTTCTCAATCTCCCAAAAATCTAGTTTTCCACTTCACATCAGCTTCTACATGGCCCAGTTGTCTCTAGTCCTGTTTTATTCAAATACAATTTTCCCTTTTTCGTCCTGTCTAGCTGAGGCTCTCCATATCCTCTAATTGTAATGGAGTCACTACGGGCCATCAGACACTTACTCGCTATGAGTTCTGTCTTAGGAGGAGGATTTGAGAACAGAATTTAGCCCCATAATAGGTTATTGTCATAGGATCAATGTCTCCTGCTGTGAAAATAAAATCATTATTCAGGGATGGTATCCTGGGCCTCTGTCTGCTTTTAAATTTCCTGACAAAACAGTTCCAAGTTATTCCTAATGAAATTTTATAGTGAGGATCATCAGAAAGGGTAAGAGATGAGAATGGGGCAGGTGGGGGCGAGGGTAGAAGAATGCTTGGTTAAAGAAAGAAAGCACACAATAGGAAAGGGGTTGATCAGCCATAGGTAAGTCAGTTCTTACAATTTTATGTGAGTATCAAATTTAAATGGATCTTTCAGCGAATCATTTCTACAGCACCCGTGGAATCCTAGCCATTTCAATAATCAAGACTCTTCGCTCCCTATTATTATGGTCATCTTTTACTAAGAGAAACTCAAAACTCTCTCAACAGGGCTCTGAACTGGTCACATATATTGGGTAGGAAGAGCTGGGAATAATTCCAAACATTACCAAGTTTTTCTCTGTCTTAAAAAAATTTTGGTCTGCTGCTCTCTCTAGAAGGCTATCAGTAGTAAAATACAGGAAGCTCCCAAATTACAGGAGTTCATTTTAGGATTTTAGGTTGTTTATATAACACATTCTCTTTTGGTGGTTACATTTACAGGTTAGCCCACAAAGGCCTATTTTTGTTAACGTAGAATATATTTGGAAATATATATTTACAATGTAAAATAGTTAAACAAGCCTGCTACAGATGTCCATATTTCCACTATATTACAAATAGAGCTCTACTGTGATGCCTTCTCATGGTGTAGAGGTGACCTAGGGTTCTTAAAGGCTTTCGTGAGCACAGTTCAAGGCCTGGAAGGTCCTACCAAGCTGGAAAACGCAGCTGCGGAGTCAAGAGTAGGAGTCTGCTGTCTAAGGACCAGCACAGCTAAATTCAAAGAGGCTATCACCAGGTGGGCTACAAGGTGATGAAGTTTTTGGCCACAGTGATTCTTAGAGGCCAGCTACTAAGTTCTGGGGGGTGGGAGGGCTGTGATGTGTTAGTACAGGTGGTACCCATACTAACTAAACTACAAATCCTTGGAGTACTGAAGAATAGGTTAAATAGGTTTTTGCATACTGGCTTGGGAGCCTAGCTTACATTGCAACATCTCTTTTTTAAAAAATTAAATAAAAATTTTCAATTAAGAAAAATCTATTTTCTCTCCTTTCCACCTCCTCCCCCACTTCCTCACTGTAAAAAAAAAAAAAAAGAAGAAGAAAAAAAAGAAAACGAAATACATGTACAACATTTCTTTAGGAAAACATGTTCTTTAGGAATATGGCAGCACTGCTACTTCTTCAACTCCTGGAAGAATCAGCAAGGGGGCAGAGGTCAGAAGAAAGTGTGAGAAGCAGGCACACATGTGGAGATTGGGGAAACAACAGAGGTGCTCAAAACCTGCGATAATCTCTTTTCCCCACTTGCACCCAACATTCTACCTGGATCTTAGGATGGTTCCCAAAGGTTAAGTGGTAGGAGCAGGACATCTCACTTGTTCTTTCTCTACAACCTAACCATCAGCGAGAGAATACTCCTGCCTCTCACCTTTGACAACAATAAAGAAATACAAAATGGCATTCTATTCTCTGCAGTTCCAGTGACAGTCTGTGCCATCTATGGTATAAACCAGGGGTGAGGGATCTACGGCCTTGAGGCCACATGTGGCCCTCTAGGTCCTCAAGTGCAGCCCTTTGACTGAATCCAAACTTCACAGAACAAATCCCCTTTATAAAAAGATTTGTTCTGTAAAACTTGAACCCCTGGTATAAACCAACCATTCCTACTAGATAAGAGTAGTTAAGATAGGGTTTGTACAGGCAAACCACGTTTCTTTTCCTGGGCTGAATAAGAGAGGAGAAAATCAAAACACTACAGTAGGCACTTTGCCCTTTATCTTATGCTTAAAAACCTCATCTACATTGAAAGAATTCAAAGTAAAACTGATGAAGCACAAACTTGCTTGACTAATACTAAATTATGAATTGTTTTATGAGAGTCTTGAACACCAGCAACAGTGAGCTAGTTTTTTCAACCCACCCCCCTCCCCCAATGCTATCAGTTATAAAGCCCTTGGTTTTAAATAAAGATTTGAGAAATCACATGGGGGTAGAGACTGTAGAGGCCCACTTGTGGCACCTCATTTTAGAAGCAACCCTAACTCAAGGAAGGTGAGTTACAACACCAACTTTGCCAGTGACTGCCCACTGCTGTTAGTTTGTGTCTGGCCAAGAAAGGGCAAAATGCAGTCTTCCCTTTCATGCAGAGTTTCAGTTAGGGAGAAGTGAAGACTAACTGAAAAATCTTTTAAACGTCCTCCTCAATGCCCACCTCCCACCCAGAATCTAACTTTACCCCCAAACCAAAATACCTGCCCCAAGACAACACTACTCTTTACAATCCTGACCAAGCCCCATCTCCCACCCCAAACCACCAATGTAAAGTGAGTTCCCTCTGGTGACTAGATTTCTATCATCCTTGGATTTTCTTATTTTCTAACAAAAGGTCCTGCACACTCACTCCATCAGAGTATCTCTCGGTAGCTGTGGCTTTAATGGCTACCCTCTTTCACATCATCCACAGGAATAGTTCATACAAGAACACAGCAGCTCACACTTCCTGCACTGTTTCAGCCCACCAGTCCAGTGTTCCAGCTGAGCTGAGAAATAGTTAGAATGCCAAGCTCACCAAGGTCCAATAGATTGGGACAAATACCTCACAAGGGGATAGTCAGCATATGGAGGAAACATAAGAAGTTTATCTGGATGCCCCACATAGTTCAAAGTGGGTGGGGAGCTTGGTCTTGGAAGTCACGGCCTGCCAACTGAGCTCAAGGATAAAGTCAGAAAGCAGCTGGAGTGTTTTCAAGGATGTGAGCTTAACAAAGAAGCACATAAACCAGATTAGAAAATCAATCTCTGAACATTTTAATTATTCAGATGAGAATAACAATATTCCTCTACTGTCACCTTATGCAGTTTGAACAATTAGAGGTGCTTCTGGACAGAACTGTGGGAAATCAGCCAGTACTACAAATACACTGGAAAGGGAAGACCGACATTCATGCACCACAAACAAAGCCTCTCAGTGACAAGCATTTGAAGGAGCAACAAGAACTGACTGGGACATTCTAAAAGCTGACTTGAAAGGAATACAAAATGCCCTGAGAACGCTTAAGCTCTGCCCTGTGAAGAAATTATGAGATGTAAGTCAACACAGAAGAGGAACCAGACCCAAATTGGAACACAGCAAGCACCTTCAGACTGGGAGGTCCCCATTGCCTGGAAGGAAAGTATAAAGATTAAAGGAGGAAAAAAGATCACCTGAAAAGTCAGACTTTCAGAATACAGCAAATCTCCTTCATGTCTGGGACAGCCAACTTTAAGGGGCTTTGAAAGCCACAGTGGCCCATAGCGAAGAGAAAGGAAGACGAAAGACAGTCTGGCTCACCTAGATTAGATAAAGCCTCTTCAAAGACACAAGTTAGAAAGGGGCTTAAGATCAACCTACCAAGCCACTCAGTTCTGCTTTTTTGTTAGGACTATTGTAAGAGCTAAGTTTTTTGAAGCTGATGAAGAGAGATGATTTTAGGTGGAGAGTAAGGGGAAGCAATAGAAAAAAATGGAGGAGTTGGCCATCTAAATAAACTCCATGATTAGAAGTTACCAACAAGTGACACCATGGCAAAGGGAAATGAAAACAAGGCGATATCAAAATAAAATATATTAATAACTATTTTTCAAAAAGCTGAACTGAATTCTTGAATATAGAGTAAAGTAGTTCTACAGTGACAGAAGGAAATGGGTAGGTGTGTATTCCTTATCTCTGAGTGAATCTGTCAAATACTCCAACAAACCGCATGATATGGATGCAGTAAGTTTGACACTCAGGGTTTCAATCCATTTCAGGGAAGTTAAGAAGTTGGGGTTCAGAGGAAAACATGCATTAACAACCTGGTAAAAAGTATTCATCTCTCGATCCATGATCACTCACACACAAATCAATCAATTTTTGGTTAAGGTGGGATTCTAGAACTAGTTTCTTTAAAAAAAAAAAAAGAGGGAGAAATCTTCAAAGACTATGGCTTATTATTTGTCATGTGAATCCGAAGTACAAGTGATTAATTAAAAGTAACACTATATTATCCAAAAAAGGCAACAGGTATCTTTTAATAAGGATTTAAGCATTTGTTAGGCAGCTTCACAGTATAAAGAAATATTACCGTACTTATGAAATGTCCCCCATATCTCTAGGAACTAATATGCACGAATATCAATGGGAAGAGAAGAAAAGAATCATGAACCTGAATCATAACAACAAAGTCAATTTCCAGAAACTGGCAATATGCTCAAGTTAGAACCTGAATTCAATCAAATGGAGTAGGTGGCCATCTCCACTGGTAAGATACCAGACCAAAAACTTTACTAACTCACAGCACAATTCGTGATTTTTCAATGATATTTTGAAGGAAAAAGACCGTAAAAATATTCCTATCCTCAACGTATCTATTTCTGAGAAACAATAAAACTGACAACTTGCAAGAAACAAAATAAAAAAGAAAATCAAAACCACAGGGAAATAAACAGAAGAGCTTCCTAATGGGTTTAGTGCTTCCTAATTTGAGACAGGAGAGGCCCAAAAATCCCTTTTTGCTTTTCGAGTTCGTTTGAGAAACTCCTTTCCCTGTGACTGCATAGCTTTCACCCTTCACTATGCCAGATGAGTACTAGTGCTTACTAACCTGACTAGAGCCACATTCTAGCCACTGTTGCGGCCACCTAAACCCTCCTAGCAATGACTCCCTCCTCACTGTCACCTAGGCTCCACCACTGCCCAGAGTTACTCCCTTCTGTCTGGGCAATGAGATCACTAAGTATTATATGCTCCAACCTGGAGCCTCTTCCCTCCCTACCCACATCTAATCTAACACTGCTAAAAGGCAATCTAAGAAAAAGAAAAAGAAAAACACAGAAGAGAACCTGGAGCCTTATTTCAGAAGATACTGTCTTAGAGGAGAATATACCTTCTACATTATTACCACCAAGGTGAACTCTCAAAACTTGTAGACTAAATTAGATAATAGCGAAAACAGCTAAAATTGTAACCTAGTGATGACATGTTACCATTTCCATTTTTGCTCCTCCTCTTTCTTCGGCTTCTTCCTCTTGTTATCTGGTTCAGGAAGTTTCTTATCTTTGTTCTTGATTTTTTTTGCTTTGTTGTCCTAAGAGAACAGTAAGACAAAAATGCTAGGTCATGGAAGGAAACCACTTACACTTAGCATAAAGCAGAACCACACTCAGACACAATTTCAACTGGCTCCACAGCACGTTTTAGCTAAAAGGAATTTCAGAGATCACCTAGTCCTCCCCATGGCACAAGGGAGAAACCGAGGTGAAGAATGAAGACACTAGTTCCTTTCAAGAGGAAGACAGCTCAGGGGAATGTCTACTTTTTTCCTTGACTACATCTGGTTCTCAAGCACTTCCACAACTAGCAACAGCTAGTCTAGATACCCATGTGGTCCAAAGTTCTCACAACTGAGCTGGTGGGAAGTGATATATTGAAATCATATTCAAAATTATATAGCAAAATCAACATAATGCAGTCAGAGAGCCCTAAAAAGCTTACTCATTTCAACACTGGCTTTTCCCCAGCCCTGGTTTTCCTGAATCCACCAACCTTAGGCAATAGGATTAGAATGGCAGTGATCTAGCAGCAAATGTAAACAATGGAAGCTCACTGAAACTTTTGGTGAAAAATGGCATAACCAAGCAAGAGTATGGATGCTCAATGAAAAAACATAATTTTCTTTAAAGTAAGAAGAGCTCTTAAATATATAGAAACATAAAATATTTTATATAGCATATTACATTATATGCCATGTATATTTCATATATTAATATATTTAAGATCTTTCCTTACCCTCAGGAAAATTAAGTTTTTGCATATATTTTATTATATACCCCAGAGAGCAATATTTCAGCATTTATTCAAGTCCATAATGTGCATTTGAACCCTACTTAGATGAGTTGTATGAAATTTTTGAAAAAAGAAGATGTGGTTCCTGGGAATGGATGAGAATCCTGAGTTTATTTAGATGACAAGGATTATTACCATTTAAACAAAAACAAGATGAAAGAAAA
Source organism: Trichosurus vulpecula (assembly GCF_011100635.1). NCBI lineage: Eukaryota > Metazoa > Chordata > Mammalia > Diprotodontia > Phalangeridae > Trichosurus > Trichosurus vulpecula. The sequence goes on from NC_050575.1 coordinate 106,231,437, forward strand.
GGAAATACGGTTCAGTTAAGCCATTCTCTTAATAGCTTCTGAAAACCCATGCAGATGTTCACATCAGTAAACTACTGGCTACAGTATAACTTTCAGATCTCAAAATGGAAAAAACAGTACTAAGGGACTTCCGGGTAATTTTCAGACTAGAAAAAATATATACTTAAGTTTGTACAACATCTGGGTTCCCTGCCCTAATAAGCCCGGTCCTGGTCTGATGCAGGGCCTCTGTCTTAATATCTTATGCATTTATTTGTTTGGGGAAAGGGAGGGCAGCAGGAAAGGGTAAATAAAGGCTGAAAAGAGACAGATTGGGACAATAAAGAAGGCAACTGAATATCTTTTCCAAAGGGTTTAACTAAGGTATCCATTATCTACAACCTTACCTTCAATCTCAAAGATGTCTTATCTTGCTTTAAAGGGCTCAGATATACAATCCTCTTGGTGGAAGGGTTAGTAATATAAAGCTAGAGTGCAGAACTCTGAAGCAAGAGCAAAGTCTTGGGCTTAAGCTGCACATTCCCTTCTAAATTGGTTTATGCCAATTACCTACATAGAAAAGCACAGTGATTGGCTACCATGAATCACCACTCAACACTATTCTGAATTCCTTGGACTTGGCTGCCATAACTTGTGCTGCTGCCAGGAACAGGAAAGTGGTCACCAAAAAGGAGGCTGTGAGAACCAGGGAACTGAGAAACATATTCTCATAGCCCTTCTGTGCCTATCTACTCACCACTGTTTCTAGAATGGTTTATTAAAAATTCCATTTATTGATACTATAAGCAATTTGGGAGAGCATGGAATAGTTTGCCTATCAGATCTGTGGGAAAGGGGAAGAATTCATGACTCAAAAAGAGACAGAAAGCATTACAAAACGCACAATGGATGATTTTGATTATGTTAAACTGAAAAGTTTTTGTATAAACAAAGCCAAAGAAACAAAGATCAGAAGGGAAGCAGAAAATTGGGAGAAAATCTGTACAACCCATGTCTCTGATAAAGGCCTCATATCTAAAATATACAGTGAACTGAGCCAAATTTATAGGAATAAAAGACATTCCCCAATTGAGAAACGGTCAAAGGATATGAACAGGTGGTTTTCAGAGGAAGAAATTAAACATATCTATAGTCATATGAAAAAATGCTCTAAATCACTACTGATTACAGAAATGCAAATCAAAACAACTCTTAGGTACCACATCTCTCCTGTCAGATTGGCTAACATGACAAAACAGGAAAATGATAAATCCTGGAGAGGATGTGGGAAAATTGGAACATTAATGCATTGTTGGTGGAGTTGTGAACAGATCCCAGCCATTCTGGAGAGCAATTTGGAACTATGCCCAAAGGGCTGTAGAAATGTGCATACCCTTTGACCCAGCAATACCACTCTCAGGGCTGTATCCCAAAGGGATCACACAAGTGGGAGGCGGACCCATATATACAAGGTTATTTGTAGCAGCTATTTTTGTGGCAGTGGGGAGTTGGAGATCAAGGGGATGCCCATCAACTGGGGAATGGCTGAACAAGTTGTGGTATATGAATGTAATGGAATACTGCTGTGCTATAGGAAATGGGGAGCATACGGACTTCATGGTAGCCTGGAAAAGACCTACATGATATGATGCTGAGTGAGAGGGGGAGAACCAGGAGAACATTGTGCACAACCACAGACATATTGATTCTGTGATGACTAACTGATAGACTTGGCTCTTCTCAGCAATGCAGGGCTCAAAGATGGCTCCAAGGGACTCATGACAGAGAGAGCTGGCTACATCCAGAGAGAACTGTGGAGTTTGAATGCAGACTGAGGCCAACTCTTTGCTCTCTCTTTTTTTCCTCTTCCTTTTTGGTTTTGTTTCTTCTCTCTCATGACTCATTCCATTGGTCATAATTCTTCTTTGCAACTTGACTATTGTGTAAATAAGTTTAATGCAAAGGTCTATGTAGAATCTATATTGAACTGCATGCTGTTTTGGGGTGGGAGGGGGAAGGGGAGGGAAGGGAAGAAAATTTTAAACTCAAGAACATGTAGAGCTGAGTGTTATAAACTAAAAATAAAGATTCTAATTTAAAAAAAAATTCTATTTCAGGGGGTTGGACTAGATGGCCCCTAAGATTCCTTCTAACTTTTAATCTATGATCTCATTCTTTCTTCTAGAGTCAAATAGTCTTTCGGATGGTTCTAAATGTTATCTAATGTCTTTACCTCTACAATTTCTAGTCACTGATTGACCCTCAGGCCGTCTCATAGTCAAAGGCTAACCTCACAGTTGTTCTGAACTCTTACACCTCCTTCCATAAAGAAAAGTCCAACACATTCACAGCTAATGCTTTCCGTTCCTCTATGTACTAAGAGAATGTAAAGTAGAAAAAAGTCTATCATCTATTTCCTAGAGAAATGATTTTATACCTTTTCTTTCCTTTCTATTACCTGCTACTTCCATAGATCTGAATAAAGGAAACATCTTACCTGATAAAAAATGATTAGCAGGACTGGAATGGAATAAGAAAGTGAAGGCACCCTCTTTAGTACTCTAGAAACGGACTATTAATCTTATAGCAGGGGTGGGGAACCTGTGGTCTCTAGGTCCTCAAGTGTGGCCGAATCCAACCAAATGTTCTGTGAAGTTTGGATTCAGTCAAAGGGCTGCATCTGAGGACCTAGAGGGCCACATGTGGCCTCGAGGTGGCAGGTTCCCCACCCCTGCCTTACAGGAACAGAGGTTAAGCTAGAAGGTATCAGCTAGCAAAGCTGGTCCTTAGACACCTAAAACCATGAGTTCTGGGAGAACAATTTAATCTAGTTGGTTTGCTCTAAAAGGTCCCTAACTTTTTGGAGTAAGAATTACATCTTAATTTTCTTGAATTGTCTGGATGGGGGCTTGGGGGAAAACCAGTAGCCTGAAGAGGGAAGGTCAAGCACAGGAACAGTTTTTAGCCACCTTTTTATCCTCCATAAAACTATATGCAAACCTCATTATGCCTGAGTAGATCAACATATCTAAAAATGCCATCAAATAGGGGAATGTGGCAAGACCACTCCAACAATATCTTAGAGAGGCAGTGATTTCAAATGGTGGGAATGCCAACATTCCCAGAAAAATAAACCAGGAATCATTTAGACAGCAGACGAACAGGGTTTGATTGAGTACCTCTGGGCTAAGTTGTATTCTTTGAATTAGGGGAGGAGGTCAATTTAATATATTCACTCAATGACAGGGAATGTTTTAGATCGAGTAATTCCACTGTCATCACTTAGGTCCATAAAAGAATTTTTTCCAAGGTTGCTTCTACATCATAAGATGATATAGTTTAGAGCTGGGAGGAATCTTTAAAGGGCAATTTACAAATGAGATAACCGAGGACCACAGAGATAAAGCAATTTGCCAAAGGAAAAGAAGGCAGCAAATGGCAGAGCCAGGACTCAAAGCTAGGGCCTCTCATACCAGACCCACTGTGCTGTCTCGAAGCTTTCTGAAAATCATATGAGCTACAGAAGTCAATCTCAAACCGGAAGTCCCATTCCATTTTCTTACTAACCTCTTCTTCCTCTGGTTTCCGCTTCTTCACCTTCTTGATATCTTCTGTTTTTATTTTCTTGGGTTTATAATCAGCCCTAGAGAATGAGAGGGGGAACTATAATAAAAGAGTACCTAGGTATAAATCAATTGCTTTGTGTTTTTTTTCTCACCAAAAGAGTGAAAGAAGGCCACCCAGATGGGAAGGTGATGAAGATGTAAGATACTATAATCATGCTCATTTTACAGCTGAGGAAACTGAGGCAAATAGCGGTTAAGTAACTCGCTCAGAGGTACATAGCTAGTAGAGTGTTTGAAGCTGAATTTGAAAGCAGATCTTCCTGACTCCAGGCCCAGTGCTCTCTATCCATTTTGGGTCACCTAGCTACCTCTAGTCCAAGAAGAATGAGAAATTGTAAAACGACAGTTTAGAAACTAAAATTATAACTCGACACATTGTGAAAACCTATTGTGAAAAGGAAAGTAACCTGTTTCCTTGTTGAATAAACATTGAATCTCGATCAATCTACTACTTCTCTCATTTAATCATTCCACCAGCCATTCAAGACAACAGTAACAAAAAGGTACAAAAGTTAAAGCTTCAATCTTGTGAATTTTCTTTAACAGATATTCAGGGTCTAAATGGCAATGCTGTAAAGCTGATTTTGATACTCTCCACTCCCCTCTCCTTTCCAGTTGCTAGCTTCCTTCAAATCCCAACCAAAATCCCACCTTCCACAAGAAGCTTTTCTTGATCTTCCTTACTGCTAAGTGCCTTTCCTCTGTTGCTTATCTTCCAGCTATTCTGTCTGTATTTTGTTTGTACACAGTTGTTGGCATGTTGTTTTCTTTACCACACTATAGGCTCCTTGAGAAAAGAGATTTGTGTGTGTGTGTTGCGGGGTGGGGGAGGAGCAGGGAAGGAGTGCTCTTTGTATCCCCAGTGCTTGACACAGTGTCTGGCACATAGTACACATTTAATAAATGCTTGCTGATAGAACTGGATGACTGCCTTTGGCCCCAGATCTTCTTCAGCACTACAGCTAGCTCCTGTTTCCCCCTGCCTGTATCCTACGAATCCATGCTCAATTTGTGGAAGCACAGTAAGAGATACATAAATGAAAAGGAGGAGCAATTAAAGGTCAATAATTTAGGGGAAAGAGAATGAGCTAGTCTGAAGTACAGAATGTTTGAATAAGCGTAATTCAGATCACTTTGGTATGCATTAAGTATCTGTGCTAACTGAAACCTGACTTACAAGGTGTAGCCTCAAAGTAGTTGCTTCTTGGGGAACTGCTTTAAGGAACAGTTTGGAATGACACATATAATTAGCATATCAACTGGTTTTGAGTAATAAATACTTCGAAGTTACTCAAAGAGAGTTTCTTCTGATCAGCAGTCTTAAATATCCTCAAGGTTATTCCTCTTTTGTTCATTTATGCTCAATAAACTTTTACTCCAAAGAAGGAAAACCACCTAATTTTATCCACTAAATCCAAATTCTGAATTAGTCAAATTAATGAAGTTTCAAACTGTATACTACGTCAGCATTGTACTGACTCTTCTGGACAAGCAAAGGAAGCAGGTGCCTTCTCTGCCCAATGAATCAAAATGAGCATTACTCACTCATCATCCTCTCGAGGTCTCTTTAAAGGCTTGATATCTTCTTTAGGTGAAGCAAAATAACCATCATCATCTGGTTCATCTTTAATACGAGGTGGACTAAGGAAAGAAAGTTGATAGTTTTGTTAGGAATACTGGAAATCTCTGAACTAAAGGGAGAAATCATCTTACTAAGAGAAAACTGTCCAACCAAGACTGGATCTTCATGTTCCCTGGTTCTACAAACAGAAATAGATTAAACTCTCCCCTTGTTTTATATGTCCCATTAGTAATCTGATTTTATCTATCCTTCCTAGAATGAAGGCTGAGTCATCTCACTTGAGATCTGGACCTGTTATTCCCTTCCCTTCTGCACTAGAGGCGAAACAAGCTAAAAACAACTGCAGTCCCAGCCCAATGCATTGGGCTGCCTGCTCTATCCAGACCAGGGTGGATGGATTCAGTGACTTCCTTCTGTCACAAGGTTTGAGTGATCAGTCAGGTCACTGCCAGAGACACACTCCAAAGGGTCTTTGCATCTCTGAAGTAACTTTTCCCAAGATTGCACATACATGTGATAAGCAGCGGGACTAGCATTTGAACTCGGGTCTTCTGAGTTCAAAGCCAGTATTCTTTCTACTATGCTATGTAATACACAAGTCCAAAGTTGATAAAAATTTCCAAAACTATTGCTTCTCCTTGTAAACAACTATAATTCTAAGCTTTAATGGTATCAGTTTTCAAAAACAAAATCGCCACTCACACAAAGGAAAATGGCATAGTATTCGTAGTATTCTTCCTCTCTTATCAAAATTCTCCTTCTCAGCTTTTATAGTTGTGGAAGGTGAAATCACTACCCACAATCCTGAATGATGAAAGGCTGAAATGCTGAAAAAACACCTCAATGTTCAGAAACCAGTCAAATTCATGTTGGACTCCAGGACAGTCACAGGTAATAAAAACATGTTGCAAGTACAAAACCACCTTGAGGAAGATACTCCACCAGAAGGAGATGGGATTATTCTTTTCAGAGAGAAGTACTGAAGACTACAGGTTTTTAAAATGCACCCTGGGTGTACTAATTTGTCAGTGACAAAAAGGACCATGTTTTAGAACTGAGTAATCTTGTTATTACTAATTAGAAAAGGTTAAAATCTACAGCAAGACGCTGGACCCAAAGAAAGCCAGTTATATTCCTAAGATAAGAATGTGCTAGTGCCAATTAGCTCAAGGAGCTTTTGACTTAAGCTATTACTCTACATTTCTCACAAAACAGTTCCAAATTATGCCTGAGGGGGACACCTGTTATTCCTACTTATAAAAGCTCAGGGCTCACCATAAATTGTCCTAAATTAGATACACATTCAGAAACGTGAAACTAAAGACTACTCAGGAAGCAAACTCAAACACTTTGCTGGAAGCAGCAAAGGAGTATCTATAGCTCTTTCCAACAAAATGAAGCAACAATATAGGATTATTTTAGAGAATTAATGCCTTTGAGAAAAAACTGGAGTCCTGGGAGAGAAGAGTTTGAGTACTTATCCATAAAACCACAAAATTCCTGTACCCCACAGATTTTCTCCATGTACCGTATTGCCTCTAAATATGCAGTAAAATAGAGGTAACAGACTAAGTCTATCTCTAGACAGTGCTTGAAAGTGACAAAGACTTGAGAGCATGAAATTTGTCAATCAGATTCTTTGAAAGAAAGCGGAACACCTTAGTGGTGTTTCCTGAATGTTGAGGGAGAAATGAACCTCAAGGATGTAGGAATCCCAAACCAAAGTTCCCAGGTCACCTGGAGTGAATTTGCAGACCCAGGCATTCTTTAAGTCAAGGAGGCAAAGATTTATTACGCTTTATGTAAATAAAGCGGGCAAGAGTTCTTAGGGAATCTGCAACCGTACAGGGCCACAGGGAAATTTTAAGTACAAGATTTAGGGATGAAACCTGTCAATTAGGTGTTCTGGGGTGGGATTAGGGAGTGGGTAAGGCATGATTAAGGGGTGGTCAGTTCTTAAAGGAACATGCACTTTTTGTATCTACTGCGCAGGTATCTTACCCAGGGTTCACTGGGAAACAGCCAGGGGGGTGGGGACCCCCACTAGGTGGTGGTATGGTTTTTGCTGGGAAACATCACCAAGTCACCAAAAGTTCACGGCTGACTGGAGATACTGGCTAGGTTCCATCAAGTGTCTTGTTAGTCAAGATTAATGTAAGAGAGTATACATTTGACTATGTCTAGGATGTGTGTTAGACTCAGCGTATAGTCAGTTATCAGCATCCTGAATCAATCTATAATTGGGCATAGCTGGTTACTGAGGAAGAAGCAGAGATAAGTTAGTTGGGCCACACTGCCCTTTAGCTAGAGAGAGAGACAGCTAGAGCCAATGCTTAGAAGCTAGGGAGAGATGTGATTTTAGAACTGGAGTTCAGGAACAGGAACCCAAGCAGAGGCTAAGGGGAAAGGTGATGTTAGAATTAGGGTCCAAGCACAAGCACCCCATCATTTTCACTGCTGGCAAAGAGGACAGAAGAAATCTTAGCTATGCAGTAATAATGAATGGCTAGCATTAGTAAGTAAAACAAAAAGGAAGCTGATAATTGGCTTTAGTTCAATATATCCTTGCTGTGCTATCCTAGTTTGTGAACATCCAAATTATACCACATTACCCCCTATTCACTTCTGAAAAAAGCCAGGCTTCAATCATTTCCCACCAATCTTTTTCACTCAAAATAAATTATTGGTATACTCATATTGCTGCGCTCTTTCCAACGTCTGATAGGATAAGAGTCAATGTTGGCTCAGTTTAAATTCTTCATCCACTGCACTTGTTAAGAGACCAAGTACATACTGACCTGTCTGTCCCTAGGCCCAATGCTGCTAACATGGCAGTTAGACTAGACTACTGAAAGATAAGCCAACGAAGCAGATGCCTTACCTAGAGAAACCATTTTCTTTCTCCTTCTTTATTTTTGCATCTCCAGAGGGTCTTCCCTATAAGGAAAACAACATAAATTGATCAGCAGTTCAAATGATTTGAGTTTAGGTGAATCTCTCACACAATCACAAATACCAACTTTGAGTCTTACGCATCCTTTTGAGCACAGAGTAGGCTTCGGCTTTTCTTTTCATAAAGGAACTTTGCAAGGTTGTTTTAAACTGACTGAATTTTAGAGTTAGAAGGAACCTATAGGATCAGGTAATCCAGTCCCCTCATTTTACACATGAGGAAACCAAGGCTCACTGAGTTGGACTCAGAAAGTGGCAGAGCCGAGACTGGATGTATATGTCCAACGGTCTTTCCACTATATCCTTGTTTTGTGACCCTCAATTATTTGGAATTGGTAAAACATAAATTCTCTACCAAGGAATATGGCTTCATTAAGGTTTCAGAGGTTCAGAGTAGGTATGGTAGCCATGGATAAAGTGGGAACAAGGATCAGAGGGATCCTTCAAAGAATAAAATGCACTTAAAAAAAAAGCTTATAGATTTTAAGCCATAAGAACCTTTGGTAGCCAGGTACTGTACGTTGATAAAAATTTCCCATGAACCAGTATAGGTAGTTGGGAAACACAAAGCTATATCATACCAACTCCTTTGGAAGGGAGTTTTATTCCAGGATAAACTGAAGTCCAAATTACTGAGGGGGAGGCTTTCTTCTCTTTTAAATGGAGATTTTTAACCTTTGAGTACAGATAGGCCACTTCCCCCACCTCACAGACACCACTGTGTCTCTCAATGACCTGGGGAGTGAGCCACTACTTCCTATATTTTTAAACTTAGCCAAACCAAACAGCCACACTCCTCCTCTCTCTCAATCTTCTAAGACTTGTCAGACACATTGAGTCTTTCAAAAAGTCTGCACAGTGTGTTCTATCCCCAGCCAGATGGGCAGCAACTCACTGAAAAAGTTGTAATTGGCTAGCCTGGGTCTGTGAGCATCTGACTGATCATGATGAAAAAAACGAAACCAAAAAAGCAAAAAACCAGCAAGAACTTTCAAGCTACAAGTAACAGCACAGCTGAAAACAATGACTAATATTTGTATATTGCTTTAAAGTTTGCAAAGCATTTATAAATATTATCTCATTTGATCCTTTCGATAAGTGCTATTAACATCTTCAGCTGAGGCAGAGAGACTTGCCCAGGACCACATGGCCAGTAAGTGTCTAATGAGGGATATGTTTCTTGGCTCCAAACCCAGCACTCTACCCACTCCACCACCTAGGCCATAACTTTGATCATATTCATCTCATATGAGTGCGCTACCATCTCCTCTGCCCAAAAATATACTTCACCTGACAAAGAGTTTTAAATCATTTAAATATAACTTATTTCAGGGGATCCCTATATTCTTAGTTTATCCTCTGATTAGCTGAAGAGTTTTCAGGTAAGAAGCAAAACAAAACAATAAGACACTGACCTACCTGGAGTGACGTGAAAGGAATTTGCTTTGTGGGGCTTAAGACTATGATTTACTTCTAAGTCTCAGGCAAAACTGCCTGGCTCAAGGATCAACATATTCTCTATTAATACAGAAAATTCCTGTGTAGTCTGGCAACTTAAAGTGCCACCTCCATTTCTTTTCCCACTGAAAAATAAGGTACCTTTTCTTCCTTTCGTTTCTCCTTGTCTCTATCTTTGTGTTTGTCTTTGTGTTTCTCTGAGCTGCCATCTTTGTGTTTGGTTTTCTCCTTTTCTCTGTGTTTCTTCTCTGAGGAATCTTTGTGCTCACTGAAAAAGACACACCGAGTTAGCCTAAAGCAGGGACCACAGGGGTTCATTTCACAGGATCATCTCACAAGATACACTGAGATAACACGAACCATGGAAACTCACAATTGCTTTATACAAACAGTCTTAGCACAAAGATCAAGTAGAGGCTTTTAGTCTTGTCTGAATTGATTATCTTTTCATTTTATTCTTGAACAAAGCAACAAGACAGAGAAAGAGAGCCACTAATGATGTCAGGCTTAAAAACTTTAAGTGATCTGGAATTTACAGACATTCTGCCACCAGAGCATTTCAATTACCCCACACACGATAAAACAATGTGAACCTGAAATTGTCCATTAAAAAAAATTACATGGAAAGTACATTTGGGGATTTCATCCCAGGCTTAGACTGCCATGTAGCATGTATAAAAAGCAGCGAGTTCTTTGAGTGACCAGCAAGAAACAGAGCCTCTTTCCAGTGAGCTCCAAGGGAAAAGAGGCAGGAAAAGATTTGGATGGATCTCAGAAATCTTGTTCATTCTTCTCTTTTAGAAGGTCACTAATGCTCACTACAAATCAGACTTCCCTACCCCTGCCCCAGCAATGGGTCTTCCTTGGGCCTGCCATGTGAGGAGGGTTACATAAAACTTTGAAAAGTACTATATTATGCAGTCCAAGAATGCAAAACCCATTTTGGATGAGCCTGCCAAGCTGTTCCACAAGCTAATAACTTCGGGGCAAATTCAAGTGCCATGGATTAGAAGCACTGATCCAGATGTCAAGTCTGCTGGCGGCCAGGCCAGGCTGTTCTAGCCCCCCAGGTCTGGAAGCTGTACTATCTCCTGCAGATAAGAGTTGGTTTCTCACAGTATTTAAGAGCCCCCAGCTTTAGTCCATGGAAAGATGGATGGGGTTTTTTTGCCCTTTCAAACTGTCAACTTAATAACTATTTTTTAACTGAACTGAACATTTACTAAGGACCTCATCCATCTGTAGCTTTAGATTATCATAATACAGTAAAGACAACATTTAGGGCCCAAAGAAGATTATAACCTAAGCAGAAAGATAAGCTCAATCACGGATCTTCCACTAACTTAGCTGTATGACTTTTTACAAGTCACTCCTCCCGTTCTGGCCTGCTTGTAAAATGAAGGGGCTGAACTATAAACAGTTTCTAAGGTTCCCTTTGGTTCTGAAATTCCATTATTTTAAGCACTAAAAACAGAGAAAAAAACATCACTCTTCCTACTACGTGGTTGTTGCTCCCCACCTGACCCCTCCAGTTCAAAGCTGTGAATAGTGGTAACTGAAGAGCTGATCTGAATTTCACAGCCAAGGAAACAGAGCAGTAAGATCAATGACTCACATTGATATAAAATGCTTTACAATTTACAAAGTGCTTTCCTCATAACTCTGGGAGGGACATCGTAGAAGGAGAGGCTGTATTACAATGTATAAGTACAACTGTCTCCCTTTCAGAGAAGGGCAGAGGGATTAAGTGCCTTGCCTAGACCACACCATTAGTATGCAGAAAAGCTGAGATTCAGGCCATAGTCCCCTGAACCCAAGGGGAGTGCTCTTTCTACTATGCCACACTGTCACCAAAACCTTCAGCAAACTAAGTCCCAAGAAAAAAGTCAAGCCAATGGTAGAAGATACAAGAGATGGAACAGAGAGAGGAAAATGTCTAGTCATGTTTATTGATACTTTATGATTTTCAAATACTTTCATTTATCTTCAGGTTCTTCCCAAGAGTGTACCAGAGCCAGCTTGAACCAGCTCCAAGAACCATTTGTTAAATTTTCAGTATGAACACTCACACCTCAGAAACAATAAATGCTACAAAGCAGGGCTCGTTTATTATTTTGTTGACTGTCTAGATATAAAAGTGATGGAGAAAATGTGAATAATGTACATTAGGCTTAAAAGAGTGTCTTGCATACATTACTTCTAAAAGCATTCTCAGAGTCAATATTTCCCGTGGAGGGAGGAAACTGGGAGATACAATAACAAAGAGACCAAAATTTGCTCACTTAAAAATTGTATTTTGTTGCTGAAAATAAAATTTCAGGATCTCTGAGACAGTTTTCATCCTGCTCCTTCCACAAGAACTGCAAATGGGCGCCAGATCCCATAAGGCTCCCTCTTTCTTAAGTTCCACTCCACTTACTCTCCCTGACTTAATGAAGCTAATTCTCCCAATGCTTGCCTGCTTTATTAGAACATAGTGAACAGCCATTTAACATTCAATTGCAATCAAAGTGTGCATAAGCACATGAGTGCAAACAGGCTACTGAAAAAAGATATAAAGCTTTTTTTTTCAGTTTCCATTTGTTCACCAGTTACACCAGACAGCGGTCAAGGAAGAGAAATAAAGAGATCACGAAGAGCCCAATCTAGGCTAATTTGTAATCAGGGCGTGAGGTGTCCTGTGGCCTCCCTTTCCCACACTCCCCACCACTGGTAGTGACTGGCTAGGGGCAGACTTGGCCCCTGAGGCTGGAGCTAGGAACAATGAGTAGAAGCTGTAGAGAAGACAGAATTTGTTGTAATATAAAAAGAAAAACTTCCTAACAAGCATAGCAGCCACAAAATGGAATAGACTTACATACCTAAAGGAGTAGTAAATTCTAGACTTCAAGCCTTTTCTCTGCCTGTTCCCCATCCCTGCAATTCTCTGCTTCCTCACCTCCATCTCCTAGCTTCCTTTGACTCCTTCAAGACTTAACTCAAATCCCACCTCCTATAAAAGGCCCTCCTCAGCCTTGCCCTCCCACTGTCTTCCCTCTAAAGTTCTCTCCCATTCATACTGTATATATCTTGTACATGTACATTTGTTTGTACATAATCTCTCCATTACGATGTGAGCTTGAGGGGCAGGCACCATGTTTTTGCCTTTCTTTGTATCCCCATAGCTTACCACAGTTATCTGGCACCCAGCAGGTACGTAATCAATACTTGCTTCATTGATTTATTAGGCCGGGGTATAGGGGTAGTCTTGAATGACCACTGGTCAAGGATATTGTGTCGGGGATTCCACTGGAAGTATGGACTGGATTCAATGACTTCCGCAGTTCTTTCCAAACTTGATTCTGTGATAAAGGAGCTGGTGGTAACAGTGAATCACAATGCTTCTTCCTTCCCCAACCACATTTGAGATAGAAAACTGCACCCCAATCAGAAGCATGCTTATGTAGTTTAGGTAATGTGTCTCCTTTTGTCCAGGCTTTGCCCACAAGAGATGAAGCCAGGAATTTGCCCTTAGTGGGGAACTGTAAGGTCAAAGCTGATGCCAGCAGACAGGGAATTAACTCTAAGTCAGGTAAAAGCTTTAAAACAAATCTAATTTTCATGAAGGTTGAACAAGCCACCCCCTTCTTAACTTCCAAAGTATCAAAGGATTTATGATCAGTACAGGGCAGAATCAGAATACAAATTTATGACTTCTGGGGAGTCATGAATATTTGGGGAGATGTCACCCTTTTCTTTATGCTAATTCTACCACACACCTGAAATAGATTCAAATGGAAATTAAGGTCATCTACAGCCATTCTAAAACACAGGCTCACTATGGGTATCAGAGGACAAATATTTGAAGCTCTGTAGTAGGAAACATCAGGAAATCTAGAACCTTGTTTGCTTCCCTCAAAAAAACCTCCCATTCTAGTTGGAAATGCTTAAAAATATAAAGGGTTGATTTGGAAAGCAAGAAGATTTTCAGAATGCCAATCAGGTCCTGCTACAGTTGAAAAAGGTTTAAATGCAGATAATGGTATTCCCCAAACTTTCCTATTAGTTTCACTTTTTGATAGGATCCAAAATTACCCCCACCTACTCAGTATTATAAACCCAGAGGGAAACAGACCCCAAAAAACATTGGACTACCAGCTGTGCACAGATGCTGGATGCTTGGCTCAGATTTCATTTCTGCCTGGAGGGCAAGATATACTGCACTAGCAGAGAATGAGAAATGAACACTCTAACTGAAATAGAGGAAGAGAAAGAAAGCAACTTAAAGACACTTTCCTACAACGTTCATGTTTACATATTGCTACAAGATCTAAGTACCAGGAAATAAATAAACCCCAAACCCATTCTACAAAGCATAATATAACTTCATAGTTATGATGGCCAAATTCTTAGGTAATGGAGAAAAATGACCGTGACTTCTTCCCTAGTCAGTTGGGGGTGGGTGAAAAGGTAGAGAAACAGTGATAAGGAAAGAGGAAGAAGAGGAGAAATGTGTTCCCTCACATCTACAGGAAGGAGTTTTATCTATGGATTCATTTCAATACATTTATTAAGCACCTACCGTGTACAGGGTACTCAGGATATTATAAAAACAAAAAGAAGACTTTTTACTTCCTACATTTCCCTACTTTTCTAGTTTTCTTACTTGCTTTCCCAGTCTTCTGACACCATATACTCTTCCATATACTCTGTGATGCAGTGATCCGGTGAACCAGGCCTCCTTGCTGCTCCTAGCCCAAGACACTCCATATCTCCTGACTCTAGGCATGTTCACTGGCTGTCCTCTAAGCCTGGAATTTTCCACCTTCTGGCTACCCTGGTTCCCCTGACTTTCTTCAAGCCCCAGCTAAAACCCCACTTGCCACAGGAAGCCTTTCCCAATTCCCCTTAATTTTAGTTCTTTCCCTCTGTTAATCATCTCCATGTATCCCAAATGTAGCCTGTTGGTACATAGTTGTTTGCAAGTTGTCTCCATTAGACTGTACTCCTTGAGAGCAGGGACTATCATTTGCCTTCCTTTGCGTCCAGAGATCAGCATGGTGCCTGGTGGATAGTAAGAGCTTGATAGGTACTTATGTAAGTGGACTGACAACTCCTACAGACCCTGATTTTAGTGACTACACACACTCAAGGTGTTCTAATACACAGAAAGACACAAGTAGTTCCTTGTTGTTCTGCCCAACTTGTGTTACCTGTAGAGTTTTTGTGAGGAGTATTTTTGGAAGTTAAACTTTTACGTAAATGTGAGACATTATAATCCCTCATATTAACAACAGCATGAAGTTATCTTTGGTCTATTTCTAAGTTGGTATGGGGATATCACAGCACTCTTTGAGAAGGTCAGTACCAAACCCCAGGTATTGTTTCCTACCAATCCTATTTGAGAGAAAGCATTCAATCATTCAGTAAATTAACTGAGCACCTATTATGTAAATGTCATGGGGGTCAGGGTGGGGTGTGTGTGTGTGTGCTAGAGATGAATTAGAACAGAAATGCTAAGAACATAAGACTGGAAATAGGTAAGAAAATTTTTAAACAAACAAATCTGCTTGAAGAGGAAAGACATAGATTCCTCTGGCTCACTAGCAAAAGTATATACCATATTACTAAAAGGTTGTTTCTGAGCACTTTAGAAAGGAACATAGTAAAGATCATCAATTTAGAGGTGGAAAGGATCTTAGGGGTCACTAGTGGAACCCCTCTGTACAGAGCTTTTACAGATGAGGAAATTGAGGCCAGAGAGTTTAAGTGATTTGCCCAGGGTCACAATGTTAGTGTGCTTTTCACTGTACTGCTCAGGCTAAAACAACCTAGTAACTGGGCCAAAATGAGAAAGAAGGTCCTGTTATCCACAATTACTTAGGGATCACCAAATCCTGGCAGCATGCATGGTGTAATGTGGCTAGTACACTGAACTTGAAGTCACTAAGGACTGTCTTCAAATCTTGCTCAGACATTGTGTGACCTTGGGCAAGTCCTTAAACATATCACAGCCCCAGTTTCCTCATCTGAAAAATGGGGATAAACTCTAAGGGATATATGCATGTATCTTATACATATAAGCAATAGATAAATTTTTAAATAGCATGGGCTATTGTTATTAATAGTTACATCTGTAAGTTCTTTCAAGACACTGGACCAGGAGAATGGAGCTCATTTAGAGCTACTATTTATTCCGTTTCTTTACCTATCTTGAGCTCCCATTTACTTCAATTATCTTTGCCTTGCTGCTTCTAGTCTACAGTTTATTCTTTTTTTTTCTTTTTGGCAAGGCAATTGGGGTTAAGTGACTTGCCCAAGGTCACAGAGCTAGTACATGTGTCAAGCGTCTGAGGCTGGATTTGAACTTAGGTCCTCCCAACTCCAGGGCTGGTGCTCTACTCACTGCGCCACCTAGCTGCCCCACAGTTTATTCTTCTTAAGAGAAATGAATGTAAAACTGAAGTTAAATAGTTCTACTTATCACAGAATCTCTGAGTTGGAAGGGAGCTCCGAATCCAATCCATATTTGAAGAGGAATATTCTTTACTGATTTTTTATTGTCAAGTGGTTATCCAGCTGCCACTTGCAGACCTCCAGGGATGGAGAATTACCCCGAGGGGGTTCATTTCAGTTTTTCCTTGTTATCAAGGCACAATCAGCCTTCGAAAGCAAGACAAATTTAATCCCTCTTCCCCATGACAGCCTTTTGAATATTTTTTGAAAAAGGTTTTAAAACTATCATAACCAGCAACAAATTAAAAATAGTGAAATTGTATATAAACCATAAAATCTAATCTATAGTTAAAAGGAAGCTATATAAATATAAATTTAAGAAAATAACATCTTTTTTTGTTTTCATTCCTTCCCCAGTATCTTTTCCATCTGTGTACTCATTAATTCAATTACAGTCAGTGTATATGATGTTCTCATTCCTTCTTCATTCATCATTCAGCACGAATCTTTCCACATTTCTTTGTATTCTTCATACCTATCTTTTTATGGAACAACAGTATTCACTAATATGCTATAGTTCAGGGCTGTCCAAAATGCAGCCCACCTACAAGCATAGAAATTTACATAAATGTTTTGGTAAACGAAACTGAGCTACTGCAGAGTGCTCACTAAAATAGCAAATCAAAATATATTGTCTATTGTTTCAATAAAAACCTACGGTTGGACAGCCCTGATCTACAATTCATTTGGTTGTTTTACAATCATTAAGTGTACAAGTTTCTATTGGACATCATCTGTAGTTTCTCAATATCATGAATAAAATTTCTAAGAACATTTTTGCAAAACTCCTAAATACATAAAGATAGCTCTCTCCTTCTTTTTCTGCCAAGTCTTCTCTTATCCAAGGATAAATGTCTCTTCCTCTTCAACAAATTCTCATATGACATGGCTTCAAGGGCATTTCTCTGGACCTGATTTAGGTTGTCAATGTCCTTCCTAAATGCCACCCTCAGAACTGAAAACACTGCACAATCAATAAATCAACAAGTATGTATTAAGTACCCACTATGTGCCAGGCACTGCACTGAAGTGTTGGGGGTATAAGTATAAGGAATGAGATAATTCATACTCACAAGGAGTTTACAATCTAATGAGGGAGACAAGTGAGTATATAAATCTATGCAGAATAAACACAAAGTAGTTTAATAGAGGAAGTTCTTTTACATGGAATCTGTCCAGGACCAGTACTTCTGACCTAATTCTTCTGGAACCATGCCCCTCTTTTGTATTCATCTAAAGTAGCTGCCCTTGTGGCTACCTTCTAAGTCTTTAAAATTGGACCAAATTGATGAGTTCCCAACACATTCCACATTGGTTTCTTTAGACGGCATCCCATTTCATCCTGATCAGGAAAATTTGTGCCTGTGTCATCAGAAATCTGTGGTTGAGAATATGACGTTCCTTTTGAATCAACTTCCTCTACGGACTCAAGTCACGTAATCCTACCTATTCTTTCTCTGAAATCTTTGAAATCCATTCTCTCAAACAGAATGTACATAACAGAAGTGGTCCAACTTGCCCATCCTTACTTAAAATAAGGTAGTCACTTCTCAAGATTCCTATCATTTCTATTCCAGCAATTATTTTCTTCTTCATCAGAATCAAATTCCTTCGTAGTTTCCTTCATATTTTGAGGGAAAAAATTATTTCTAAGAATACATAATCAGTTGCTCTTTTTCTGATTTTTAGCAGAGCGTTCCAACAGATGTTCCAATAATTCAAGTGCCCCAATGCTACTATATCAACCCTCTGTATCAGCTTTGTGATTTGCTTTTCATCTCAATATCTATTTCTCCCTTCTACCCAGGCATGCTGCACTATACTGCCCCTGTAATATCCCTTCTGTTTCTCTTTCCACTGATCCCCACATAAATGTTTTTCACTATGCTCCCCTCTCCAGTTTATTAATTTCCTCACAGGGATAAACAATCTTGATGCACAAACACTATCCCAGAGCCTCGTTTAGCAAATTTGTTCCTTTTCTACCTGATACTGCCATATTCACATTCCAGCAAGCCTCAGTTATATCTCGAAGGCTGAATCTGCTTGCTGTCAATTAACATTGCTTCTCCACCCCAAGTTGTGGGCCTCTCTTCCTTGTTCTTCTTCATGCCTCAAACATTCTCCCCCAAAGGCTTTCTTGCTGTCGGTAGCATTGTTCACAAGCCTCAGATCATTCTATGCTTGAGCCTTGTACATGCTATCTTCTGTGTTTGTCAGACTTGTTTGTATTCCTCTTTTGTTACTCACCTCTACTTTCATCTTTTATCAAATTCCTTTTTGAATGTGAGCAGAAAAGAGAACTCCCTGTTTAGACACACCAGTTTCAACCCCTTTCTGCCCTCACTGGACTTGTTTGCTATGTGTCCTTCATCTGAGAGTCTCTGATCCCTCTTGATTTGCAGCTGATCAGGCACTCATTTTAGAAATCAACTCTCCAATTAAATGTACACATGTTTGATCACGCCTAGTGTCTCCCTTCTTAGCCGTTCACACTTGGCTGACAAGGTTGCTTTAAAAAAATTCTTTACACATTTTGCAACAACAAAACACAATCCCTATTACAAAAACACATTCCCCAAGAATGGCTGAACAAATTGTGGAATATTAAGGTAATAAATACTATATTGTTAAAGAAATGACAAACGTGAAGAAGTGAAAAAACCTGGGAAGGATTCTAGGAATTGTCATTGAGCAAAACAAGCAAGATCAAGAGAACTCTGCATGATGACCACAGTGATGTAAAGAAACACAACTTGGGAAGACTCATGATGAAACATACTTCCCATCTCTTGGCAGAAGGGGAAATAAAACAGAGCTATGGAATGAGACACATTTCTGGACATGGTCAATGTACTGATTTGTGTTGCTTGACTACTTTATTTATTACAAGGGAAGGAACAGTTAGTGGGAAGTGATGGATGTAAAAAAAGGGACAGCAATAAAACACAAAAGAAACAAAAGAAAAAGTTCAGACGGTCACAGAAATAGTACAATTACCTTTTACAGTTGAAAATGCACTTTTAAAACAAACTATATATAACAAAAGTTTACATTTTCATACATGATATTTTTTGATTTTGTTTTGAATCTAAATGTTTGTTGATGACTGAGTTCATAATAAAAAGAAAACGTAATTAAATCAAGTTAGTTTGTTGGTCACCAACAGAAAGGTTCCGACATATCCTTTAATCTGAACAGGGTGCTACTGACATTGGGACATCGTCCTTCTTCCTCCACCTCCTGCTCCCTCCCAGTTTCCTAACAATTCTACAATAAAACAGGTTCGTTCCATCCTCTAGGTCAGGATTAGGGCCAGAGCAGCAGCAGTTCCTCCTGTCGCTTGTTCTGCCTTCGGCAATTTCAAACTTTTACCAAATCAAGTCACATTTCAATCAGCTCGTGGTCACAGGAAGTCATAGATCTAGGCTGGAAGGGATGTTCAAAGTCCAAACTCATTTTACAGATGAATGGACTGAGGCCCAGAGAGATGAAGTGACTGGTTCAGCGTCACACAAGCAGTGGGGCGCAGAGCCAGCATGTGAGCTTGGCTCCTGTGACTCAAAGTTTAGCACTCTTTTCCCTAGCACTATGCAATGTTCTTCCACGCTCTGCTTTTCGTGTACAAAAGTCCTTCCCAACAATATTTTACCTTGTTCTTGTGACTTTTTTGGTAATCAGAAATAATGCGTTTCTTCTATATAGCCAGGCACTCTGTAGTATATACACAAAATACTTCTGATACAGGTCACTGACTTTTCACAGAGCCTGTCTTTGAGAGTTGCTGTGGATGAAAAATGTATCACCTTGTGGCCAAATGGTTGCTGGTTCAGTCATTTTTCAGTCCTGTCTGACTCTTCATGGTTTTCTTGGCAAAGATACTGGAGAGGTTTGCCATTTCCTTCTCCAATTCATTTTTCAGATTGAGGAACTGAAGCAGACAGGGTTAAGTGACTTGCCCAGGGTAATGCAGCTAGTAAGTATCTGAGGTCAAATTTGAACTCATGAAGAGGAGTCTTCTTGACTCCAGGCCCAGTATTCTATTCACTATGCCACCTACAATTTAGTTAGAGTGATCATCAGATAACAGACAATCTGTCTTTAGTTTATAGTCAAAGACTTAATAGCTTGTTAGAACCTTCTAGAATAGCCTTCAGGAACCCAGAATTACCACTGAGTTACAAGGTACCAGTGTAAGATAATACAACTTCTCCCTCTCTGTCTTTTTATGGTGACCAAAATATTCTCTATTGGTCTTTCTTACTTAGCAGAGTTACGGATTTTCATACAAATGAAAATATTTTCTTGGGAAATAAGTGAATTTATCACCATGTTAATCAGAGGTTTCTTCTGAATAAGGCATTCGTATCTGCTATAGTAAGATATATTATGGTCATTAAGCCTATCTCACCAAATCTTAGTAACTCCTATCTGCATTTACCTTATGTTAAAACTTCACACTCATTTATTACCTGTGTTCTATACATTAGTATGTAAACATCTGAAGTATTAGTCCTACTCATCTCACCATAGCTTCCTTTTTCACCCAAGATATTAAACTTCAATTGCAAAAAGTGAGGAAAACACCACCAGTATCCCCCAATCCTTCTGTTCCTTGTTTAGGACTTCACAGTCCCTTGAGACCTTTTCTAGGGCCCCACATATGTCATTAGAAATGGGAAATGACTGATGAGTTTAATGAGTCTCAGTAATTTTCCATATTCACAATACATCTCCCACTCCCACTGGTTATGCCAAATACTTAAAGGAATATGACAGAGAAGAACAGGTGGAATTATGGATTTCCTTCAAAAGGTAAAGAGGGAAGCGTTGGATTTAAAGGCAGAGCATCTAAGTTCAAACTCCAGCTTTGCTCCTTACTACCTGCATTGATTTTATACTAATTACATCTCTCAGTCTCAGTTTTGCTCATCTATAAAATGCGGGAATAGGATTAGATGACCCCTAAGGTCTCTTACCAGTACTAAATCTATTCTCTTATGGTCTTAAACACAGGGATAAGAATAGGAAATTACATTTACATCCTCTTGTGTGCTATTACTTTTAGAAAAGTTTCCCAAATCCAAGGAACAAATATTTAATCTCAGCTCATAAAATATTCCTCCCCTCATCATTACAAAGCAGACTTCAAAAGGGGATCTTGTCTCCCAATGTGCCCACATTTCTCACTCTGAAAGTACAGCTATGTACTGCCAAAGTAACCAAAAAGCTCAGCCCTCACTACCTCAAAGGACCAGCTTTCTTCTTTTTTTTAGCTTCCCACAGACTTGTCATCTGTGACAAGTTCAAGACTTGGTGCTTGGAGTTGGTGCACAAGCAGCATAAGTAATATGAACCAAAGCCAGGCAAAAACAAAATCTTCTCTCTCACGTAGTAGCCTTTTATCACCACTGTACCTCTCCCCTTTCAAAAAAGGAGGGGGAAAGGATGGAGAACAAAACATTTCTCTTACATTTAGCAATGTTTTTCCCCTGAACAAAAAATTTTTGACTTAGCATGTGAAAAATGCAGCTCTTTGAGGTAGTCATTCTATCAAAAGCCATTTTCCTCACTCAGTTTTGGTCTAGTAACCAGTTTATGTCTTAGATTTCTTATCAAAAGATATACATAAAATGGCCCTCCTCAGAGGGAGGGAGAACAGAATGGTGAAGCTATTCTGAAAACTCATGCAAATAACTTGAGGGTCATTTGTCACCAACCACTGCGGCTTGTAATGACCATAATCTGGGACAGAGTCTCTATATTTTGTTTCTTAGAGTTTTATAGGGTCAAATAACAAGGGAAATGAATGTTTCTGAATTGTTCAAATAAATAAATAAATAGATACGCAATGGCAATTGGAGACAGTATCGCCAAGAATACTGACAATTTCAGGTTTTTTTTCTTGCTCCTTGTCCTTGGTGTTCATTATTTGCCCAGCTGTAACTCTGCCTTCCTAAGGCTATGAAAATGAGCCGTACCTTTGGGGACCATCTTGATGGCGTGCAGAATGACCGGAGGAAGGCAGTTTAGGGTTGCTGAACTGCTGTTCAACTATTGTTCAGTTGTTGCAGGGCCCCCTCATGAACAAGTGAGGCGCTAGCACACTCTATGGCGTACAGCCAGGAGAGGAAACACGGAGCTTTCACGTATTTGATGTCTTGAGGCATCGCTGATGTAGCAGGAAGAACACTAGTTCTGGCATAAGAATATGTGGGTCCAAATCCTCTATCTGCTGCTTACTACCTATGCAACTTTGGGAAATGTTTGAACCTTTCTGGGCTCCTCTGTAAATGAAGAAGTGGGACCAGATGATCTCAAAGTCTCTTCTGGATATGTTCAACTCAAGAAGACTGGAAGCACATGTTGAAGAATAATACCTCATCCTCTCAGTAGGTGAATTTTGGGGGAAACCCCTCAGACAGAGCATTTAAAAACTGTCCACATCCCAATATTCCTATAAACATGAGGTCTTAAGCATTTAAAATATAATGGGAGCCCAGTGAATTTCTTTTGAGAAAGTGCAGGTATGTGCTATTCAACTGTGAAGGAGATATTTTAAGTAAATTTTAGATCTCTAAGATGTGGGATCTGGGGAAGTGTCAACAGTGCAGGTGCGATGTCTAGGCAATAGAGTAGCATAAGAATCTCAAGGAAAAAGTCTGGAGAAACAGATGGAGGGAGACAAGACAATAAAAGGCCACAAAAGGTGGGTTGGAATAGAAAAACAAGTGGCAGTGGCAGAGTGAATGGGATATGCAGAGGTCAAGCAGGGCCTGGGAGCAGGGCCTCTAACATACACTAGACAGGGTTGAGAGCAGGAGGTCAAGATTTCTTAGGGATACCACCGGGGATGGTAACCAGGATGTCAAAGGGACCTGAGCAAGAAGCCAGGAGCAGACTTGGAGCCCAAAGAATCAAGAAGTTCAAATACAGAGGAGTGATGGAAGGTGGTGGCTACAGAACTGCTTGGTACTTCTAGCCCTGTATCAGCAGTGGAGTTAGAAAGGGCGATAAGAGACTCCTGAATTGGGGTACTCTAAGCCCATTCTGTCACAGGATGGGCATGCCAAATAGCTTTTTTTTTTTGTTCTGGGGATTAACCATAACATGTTGCTGCTCCCTAGTGGAAAGAAAGGTGTCTCTTTGTGTGCGGCTTCTAAGTGAAAGCCAACAGAGACCGAAAGCCGAGGGCTGCAAAAGGTGTTGAGCTATGGAAACATGCACCGAGATGGCCAAGCCTCCCGTGGAAGACTCTTCCTCCCGTTAGCCACCTAACTGCACACCAGCCAAAGCAGCCAAATAAAAAGATGGACAAGATTGGATTTAGCTTTCACATTCTGCAAGCAGACATGCCAAATCTTAGAAGGAAACTAAATGGTGATGGAAGTTGTCAGGGTGACTAAAAATCTTCTATAGTTTACCTTATCTGAAACAAAAGTGAACCTCGGGAAACCCAAAATTTTATAAGAATCAACCTAGCCAATCACTTTGCTAGGAGAAATAAAATTAAGTTCACAGGTGCATGAAAAAGTGTATTTGTTGCTTTGTGGCAAAAAGGTGCTTTGTCTGGAGGTCAAAGTATGAGGAATTTTGAGAAAAAAAATTTTTTTCCCCTTCAACCCACATCATTTTGTTCAGTAAGTTCAAGCTTTCTCATGTGGGAGGGTGAGGGAGGGAAGGGAGAAAAAAAGGGAGGGGGACAGGGAGAGTGAGAGAGAAAGGGAGGGGAGGAAGGGGGGGGGGAGAGGCAGAGAGAGAGAGAGAGAGAGAGAGAGAGAGAGAGAGAGAGAGAGAGAGAGAGAGAGAATTATTCACAAGTGAAAAGACATGTGGGGCTAAATTTTCCCAGTGCTTCCAGGTAAATGCTCTAATTCCAGCAACCCTTTACCTTTTACTTGATCACACCCTCTGGTTATAACTCCAGCAATTTAAAGGCACTTAAACTTTGAGTAGGTGATAGCCCTGAATCTCCCTGAAAAGGAAACTGGATCCAAACTGTAACCCTCGCTATTTGAAAGGAGAGGGGCAGGGGGAAGGCACTTGGATTTTGCTAACAAGGCAGGTACAATCAGAGTACAATGAAACTTGTAACTCAGAAGTCACTCCTACCCTCCCCCTCATTCCAATATAACTTGGAACAGGTTCTAAGAGGATGGCACACTGTGGTTCAATATTCAACAATAGTCCACTTTACATGTTTCATTCTCCCTTCTCATATTTATTGTAGGAGCCAGAAAAGTTAGCACTTTATCATACATAATCTTGCTTCTTCCACTCATTGTTTCATGTACATATTTTTCCATTCCCCACGTGAGAGCACCTTGCAGATAGACTGTATCTTAAACTTTCATATGCAATAAGGTGTGGACATCAAATGTGCCTCAATACAAACTCTGCTGAGGACACAAGGCATCACCACTGTAGTAGACAGTACACTGGATTAGGTCCGAAGCAACCTGGGTTCTAGTTTTAGCACCCCTGGCACTAAATAACTAACAAGATACAGAACAATGGGCAAGTCACAACCACTCTGCGATTCAGTTTCCTTATCTACTAAATGATGGCACTGAATTCTATTTCTTTTCAGCTCTGAAATCCTATGGTCCAAGTGAAGATGCATGGGCAGTGAGGAATATGAGACTGAAGAGGCAATGATGTCAGGGTGAGACACACAGATTTGGAAGTCAATCACATAGATACAGTATTGTAGATTTAATTCTGAGGGAACAAAGAATAAGACAAGAATAAGGGGTCAGTGGCTGAGCCTTACTGGATGCCCAGGTAAGAGGAAGAAGACAGTCACAGAATCCAAAGGAAGGCAGAGTTAAGGAGAGGGTGGCCAAAGACAACATGAGAGAGAAAAGATGACAAATTTTGCATAGAGGGCAATGACTGGTGACCTTAAGGAGAGCAGTTTTAGTAGAACAGTAAGGATGAAAGTCAGATTGTGCCAGATAAGGAGGGAGTGGCTGATAAGGGAAGCAAAAGTAGCAGGAGTAACCACTTATTGGAGAAATTTATTACAAAATGTAGGAGAGAGAGAAGTCAAAGATGGCTCTAGTTTGAAGCTGGAGGCACTTTGGGAGTTGTTTTTGAGGGTAGCCTGCCAACTGTGATGTAACTATGACACACTGATATGATACACGCATAGACTATACAGCCTTCTTCGTAGAATGAAACTTAAGGCACTCGATCCCAAAGCACACCACATACTGTAAGGTGAAAGAATTTCTTGGTATGGACAACAGAGACAGTGTGAAGTAGTGGAAACAGCTTAGGACAAGGAATAAGGAAACGACTCGGGTTCAAATCCTAATTCTGCCACTAACTAGGTCATCATATGATCCTGGGCAAGTCACTTAACCTTGCTTGGGCCTAAGCTTGAGAAGATGCAGGCATGTACTGTTGAACTGTGAAGGAGATATTTAAATACATTTAAGAATCTCTAGGATGTGCTATCTGGGAATTGTCAATGCAGGTACAAACCAAGGATGTCTAGGCAGCAGAATAACATAAGAATCCCAAGGGGAGAGGGTCTGGAGAAATAGACAGAGGGAGACAAGACAATTAAAGGTCATAAAATGTGAGGTGGGACAGAAAGAACAAATGGCAGTGGCAGAATGGAGTATGCAGAGGTCAAACACGGCCTAGAAGCAGGGCCTCTAGGGCCATTAGATAGAGGTGAGAGTAGGAGACCAAGATTTCTTAGGGATATATACCACTGGGGACAGTCAAAATGTTAAAGGGACCTGAACAAGAAATCAAGAGTGGACCTGGAGCCCAGATAATCAAGAATTTCAATTGATGAGGAGTGGTGGTAGGTGGTGGCTAAAAAGTAAAATGAGGGTTACCATGACTTTCAAGGTCTAGAACCCTCTATGAAGTGGGGACGATTTCCTGGGTGTGATATGAGCACAGCAGTCACTCAACAGTACATGGTTTCATAGACACCCATAAGAAGAAAAAAGAACAATTTCTAATCAATGGTACAAAAAAGATACTACTTCCCAGTAAAAGAGTAAAGATGTCCCTATGGATCAGTTATAGAGCCAAGAATGGATTGAGAAATTAAATTCTCACTTGAAATTACCTATGACAAACAAGCTGGGTCCACAGTGGTTCTAAGGCAAGATGTTAGCACCTTGCTAGGAAGCCCAGGGTGGGAGATGGGAACAGGGTAGCTGCTGCTATTGGTTTCTATATATATATTCTAAACACACCCCTGACTGCCACTGGAGCTGCCAATAGGCCATTTCACTATGAACTACCAGCCACCAAGTATTTACTCAGTGGTTACTGTGTGCTAAGCACTGGGGATTCAAAGAAGGGCAAAAATACGATCCCAGGCCTCAAGGAGTGGACAGTCTAATGGGGAAGACAATGTGCAAACAACCATGTATATAACGAGATAAATCTATATAGATATAGATACAGATACAGATATATATGTAAACGGAAGGTGTAGATTTGAGCTAAGTATTAAAGGAGGCCAGGGAAGAAGGCAGGCAGAGCATTCCAGGCATGGAGGACAGTCACTGAAAAGGCACAGAGTTGCAAGATGGAGTGCTGTGTATGAGGAACAGCAAGAAGACCAAGGTGTCTGGATCTTTACAGTGCATGGAGGGGAGTATAATCCTGGAAAGGCTGAAAAAGGCCAGATTGCCAAGTGCTTTAACCTCAGACAGAGGACTTTAAATCCGATCCTAGACATACTAGGGAGTGACTAGAGTTTAATGATTATGAGGAGTGACTTGATCAGACCTGTACTTTAAAAATGACTTTGAACAAAATATGTCCCCAAAACTATTAAATTGTGCTTACCCTTTGACCCAGCAATATCTCTACTAGGTCTATGCCGCAAAGAGACTAAATAAAGAAGAAAAGGACCCATAAAAAAAAAAACAACAACTATTTATAGCAACTCTTTTTGTTACAGCAAAGAATTAGAAAATGAGGAGGTATCTATCAAATGGTGAATGGCTAAACAAATTATGATGTGTGAGTGTAAAGGAATATTACTGCGCTGGGAGAAATGAAGATGATTATTTCAGAGAAACTTGGGAAGACTGGGATGAACTTATGCAAAGTAGAATGAGCAGAACTACAACAATTTACACAATGACAACACAGCTGTAAAGACCAATAACTCTGAAGTCCTTAGAACTCTGGTCAATATAAGAACTAACAACAGTTCCTGGAGACCCATGATGAAACAAGCCACCACCTTTTAAATAGAGAGGTGATGGACTCAGAATATATAGGAGACCTATTTGGGGGGAGATTTATTTTACTTGAATATATATGTTGGTAATGGGCTTTGTTTTTCTTGTTTTCTCATTGGGGGAGCTGGGAGGACAACAATGTGGACCTGAAAATAAAATAAAACTGAATTTAAAAAAGCACCCTGCTATCTGACACCTTTCCATATATTGTGCTGTTGACTTCCAAAAGTTCCCGGAAGTGACTCTGTCCAGCAGAAGAGTATATACGACGATCCTACTGACACACCCCAAAGATATCAAAGACTGAGGGACAGGGATTAGACATGGAGAAATATTTAGAGAAGCACTTCTTGTTATAGTAAAGAACTAGAAACAAAAATCAACTTGAGGGAACGCATAAACAACGGAGCAGAAAACTACTACTAATATGTCCTAAAAATGACCAAAATGACAGATTAGGAGAAATTTGGGAAGACTTAAATAAACTAATGCAATGAAATGAGTAGAATTAGGAAAACAATTTATATGCTGACCACAGTAATAGAAAAGAAAACAAGTCTGAAAGATGTCAGAACTCGAATCAAATCGGAGACCAATCACGACTTCAGGAGACAATGACGAAGCATGCTTCCCATTTCTAGACATGGCCAGGTTGTTAATTTATTTTGTACTTATTTGTTTCAAGGGAGGGCTTCTATGGATAGCAGGGGGTGAGTTTAGTGGATAGTGACGGAGATGCACAAAAATGAAAAATAAAGGAGTATCAATGAAACATTAAAAATACAGAGGAAAAAAATAAAACCATTAAAGAGACAAATAGGACAAGTTTGTTACCACCAAGTTTGTAAAGAACAAGCAATTTCCTTATATTAAACATATACTTTGAAAACTGTATGTTATCGAAGTTTACTCTATGATCCTCTTCTTTGTATTTTAAAATGTTTCTGTTGATTATCATTAAATTGGTCACACACCCCCCACCAAAAAAAAAAGAAAATCACTTTGGCAGTCAGAGAATGAATTGGTGTACACAGAGACTTGAGGCACAGAGATCAAGTAGAAAGCTATTACAATAATCCTGGTGTGAAATGATAAAGGCCTACACCAAGGTGGCTTCTGTGCAAGTACAGAGAAGGGAGGGAGATGCTGTAAAGGTAGAAATGACAAGAAGTGGTAAACAGGTTAGATATATGCAGTGAGTATGAGTGAGGCTGAGGAAGATACTGAAGTGGTGAGCTTTGGTAACTGGGAGGAGGGTGGTACCCTTGAGAGTAATAATGAATTTCAGAAGAGAAGAATTCTGGGGAAGAGATAATGAGCTTTGTTTTAGATATGTTGAGATTGACATACCCAAGGGATGTACGGTTTGAGATGTACAAAAGGCAATTTGGTGAGTCGAGATTGGAGCTTAGGAGAGAGGTTAGGGCTGGATATATAGATCTGGGAAATATCCACACAGGGATGATAAGTGAACTCGTAGGAGCTGATGTGGTTGTCAAGTGAAATAATATAATAAAGGGGAAAAAAGAAGGTCCAGGACAGAGTGTTGGACAGTCATGGTTAGTGGGTGTGGCCTGGATAAAAATCCAGTAAGGGAGACTGAGGATATAAAGAGAGAGGAAGGAACAATGTTATTAAAACCTAGAGAGAAGAGAGTACCAAGGAGAGGAGTGTGATCAATAGAGCTAAAGCCTTTAGAGAGGTCAAGAAGGATGAAGACAGAGAAAAGACCACTGGGCTTTATTTTCATTAGCCTTTAAATCCAATTTTAAAAACATCAGTCTCTCTTTCTAACAAACCCTGAAGCAGTTCTATTTCAGGTCTTATGTCATATAACAAATGGATTCAGCAATCACTCGAGAACACAGAGAAGTCACCAGAAAAATAAAACTGTTCCTGCCCTCAAGACATCTCCATCACATTTAGGTAAATCCAGGGAATTTTAAGAGAGGGAAAGCAATCTCTCATGGCTCAAGGAATTTACTACGAGTCTATGTTTAAAAAAAATACAATGAAAAACAGTGCCAAAGCAAAGACCAGAGCCCAAATCTCTTAACTCCTGTTCTAATGTCCTCCTATTACTGGGGGGAGCTTTGACTGCAAAGCTCTAGCTGAGCTTTGGAATCTTACTGAGCTTCAATTTCCCTACCAGTATGTCAAGTGGTGGTCAGATGAAGCAATATCCTTTTTGGTGTTTAATACCCTCTGTTCTAGAATGTGCAGGGCCAGGAAAGATCCAATCTTTCTATGGCCCCAAATCAAATGACATTGCAAGGGCAAAATATTCCGGGTTCCTGGAAGACCAGTTAGATCTGACATTTTCAGAGAACTGTTCATCTTGAACGTTAAAATGAATATATGTCCTTTCTTTGAGAAAGGCAAAGACTTCATAGCATATATGTCCATAGTTCAAGGAAACTGATATCATAAGCAATCAATGGCTTGGTACAATTAGATTAGAACACTACTATTCCGAAGAGTGAGTCAAAAGCATTTATTCAGGGCTTACTACGTGCCAACAAAGAACAACTCTCACTGTGGTCATCTTAATCGGCCACTCCAAAGTAAAAGGGATGGCTGAGAAGAAAACAGAACTCTGTTTATTTTTACAAGAGCACTACCTAAAATCCTCATGAAATTAGCACTCGTGTAAGCTAAGACCTTGTCAACCAATTGTCTAAACAGTGTTGCACTTACTGACAAAGATACTCTTACCTATTACTGTGCTTGGACTTTTCCCGGTCTTTTTCCTTGTCCTTCTTGTGCTCTTTGTGTCGGTGTTCTCGGTCTTTGTGTTTATCTTTGTGTTTGTGAGAATCTGCAAGCAGAGGAGGAGATGAGTCAGTCAAGGGAAGTCATTAGCTCTGGCCTGCTTGCCTGCCTTACTTAGAACTGGCTGGATTGTTACCCAGTACAGCTTAGGAATCACAAAGACAGCATTAAGTTGGCCTGACCGTGTTTATGCATAATTTCCCAAGAAGCTCAACAAGACATGGGCTTGCTCTATCTGTAGCATGCAACCTACACATCAGGCAAGAAGCAAGCCTCTAGGGAATGTGCATTGGGCCTCCCCTCTTCTTTTATACCTAGCTTATCCCAGCCATTAAAATTCCAAAGGAGAACCATTTAAGGACAGATGGCTCAGCTATCTGTGTCTCGGGAGAAATCCAAACTTCTGGGACTACCTATTTTCCACAAGATCAGGTAAGTAAGCTTTGCTCAAAAATAGCCTGTGTTTCCCTTTGTTACAAAGAGGGTTTGATTTGGTGTCGACGGCATATACAACCAGAAATGACTGGGATATCTTAAAAAAAAAAACCAGTAACAGCAACAAAACCCAAAAGGCATCACTAAAAACTTAATGTAAACATGAAAATAAAAACCACCAAAATAAATGAAAATGAAAGCCAAAAAGTAACCAAACATTGGAAATGGTAAGAAATCTGCGACAGAAATGACGACATGCTTCTTAACGTGGGGAGCTGAAGCAATGCTTGCTACAGCATTTACTGAGCAGCTTTTTCAATCCTGTGCTGACTTGCCATGGGAATGGATGGCACCAGACAGTTGGCAATCCAAGATTTAAAGATGCAGATGGCTACATTTAACTCACACTACTGCAGATCAACAATTGAATAAACATTTATTAAGCACTTTCAAGTAACAATGAGGCACCGTGGTGGAGAAGAAGGAAAACACATAGAAGGTGAAGCAGTTCCACACCCTCAAGGGTGCAGTTTGCAGTCAACTGAGGTGAAGACAAAAGTAAATACCAAGCTTTTTTTGTTTGTTTGGGGTTTTTTTCCCCCCTCAAGAAAGGGAAAGTGCTAAGTGGAGGGATCAATCCTAAGCAACAAAGCATTTACCAAACTCCTGGCTGTAAGGAAGGAACAAAGCTGGGCTCCAGAGACATAAACTAAAATGAAAAATTGTTAGAGCTCTCAAGGAACTTAGATCCTTTACAAAGGGAAAACAAAGTTTAAACAGATAAATGTGTATGTGATTATCTAAGGAGGGGTCTCAGGTAAGGCTTTGTGGAAGATGCGGTGCTTGGGTCGAGAATGTCTTAAGGCAGGGGGTGGAATATACCATTTGGGGAATAGCAAATACCCAAATTTGGCTAGAACATAGAGTGTGTTGGAATAAGAGTGAAATAACCCTGGAAAAGTAAATTGTCAGAATCAGAGAAAACCTGGAAAGACATCATGAACTGATGCGGAGTGAAGAGAGCAGAAGCAGGAGAATAACTTATACAATGCCTACAACAATGTAAAGGAAAGCAAGTTTGAAAGACTTCAATATGATCCATGCAATGACTAATCAGGACTTCAAGACTGTTGATGAAGCGTGCTTCCCGTCTCCTGGCAAGGAGGTGAGGGCAGAAGTGCAAAGTGAGGTGTGCATTTTCAGGCATGGCCAAAGTGTAAATTAGTTTTGCTTGCCTATACTTATTTGTTACAAGGGGAAATTTCGAGGTGGGGGTGGGGGTTGAGTGTTAGTGATACAAAAAAAGACAAAAGAACATCAATAAAACATTTTAAAATACTTGGAAAACAAAATACCAATAAGAGGACACAAAGGGCAACCGTTACTTCTTTATAAAATTTAATGCACACATTTTGGTGGCAGCAAGGTGCTGATGGACAGGAGAGAGAAGAAGTTGGGAATCCAGTTGGGACACTGTGCAAGAGTCCGAGTCAAAGGGGATGAAGGCTTGAAATAGATGGTGGCTGTGTGAGAAGAGAGGAAATAAATTCGAGCTACGTTGTAGGGACAGACTGGGTATATGGAGTTAAGGAGAAAATTGAGGATTATGCCAAGGCTGTGGATCTGTGTTTACTGGAAAGACTGTGATGCCTTGGGGGGAGAGGGGGAGACATCTGAAAGAGAAATAGACTTAAGAGGGAAAAGAACGACTTCTAATTTGAATATACTGAGTTTGAGGTGTCCAAGGAACAATCCATAACTTTGGATCTAGGCCATCTATCTAGTCCAACCCCCTCATTTTACAGAGACCCAGAAAGATGAAGTGATTGTCTAAAAGTACAATTAGAGGTACTATTTGAACCCAGCTAATGCGGGACTGGAGCCTCTGAGATTTGGGAGTCATTTGCATAATTCATGGGAGCTGATGAGATCACCAAGAGATCAGGTATAAAGGGATTAGGTATAAAGAAAGTTGAGAGATAGGAAGAACATGGGCAAAGATCAGCAAGGCCAGGAAAGGAGCAATCAGGTAGGAAGAGAATCACAACAGCAATGTGAAGGAAAGAGTATCCAGGGAGGGAGGATGGTTAAGAGAGTCACACTCGGCCAGGCACGGGAAGTAGGATAAGCATTCAGAAAAGGCCAACAGTTTTACTATGAGATCTTTGGTAGTCTTGGGGAGAGCAGTTTCATTTGAATAAATGGAAAGCCAGACTGCAAAGGACTGAGAAACAAGTGAGAGGAGAGGACGTGAAGGCAACAGGTACAAATGGTTTCTGCTAGGAGTTTCACTGTAAAGGGTGAAGAAAAGATTAAGAGCTGAAAGCACAAGGACAGTAGGGTCAAGTGAAGGTTTTTTAAGGATGGGGGAGACCTGGGCAGGTTTGTAGGCAACAGTAAAAGGACCATTAGACAAAAGGAGATGAAAGATTTGGGGTGGATGAAGAAACAGAAGAGGCAAGCTTCTATGTCAAGAGAAGAGGGGAGATCAAAGGCACAGGCAGAAGGACCATCTCTTTAGAAACTAGAGGAAAGGAGGAGAGAATGAGGACTGCATTTTAAGGTGTGGGATACTAGAGAAGATGGAGCTCCTGGAAATAGCCTCTATTTTCTCCTTAAAGCCAGAGGCAAGGTCCTCCGATTGGTCTTCTGGTGGTGGTGGTAGTGTAGGAGCTAATAGAAGGTTTAGATCAAACATAGAGGGTAGGTAGGGTGATAGAGTTAATTAGTGAAGAATAAAAAGATCCGCTGTGGAGCTGGGAGTTGAGGTTGGATATCACATCTTTAGTGGCCTCAGTCAGCATGGTTGTGTGAGTCTATCAGAGTTTAGCAGCTCAACTACAGGAGTGAAGGTGGATGGGCAAGAGAAGTAACAGGGTAGGGAGTTTATCAAAATACAGGCAGCAACAGACCAAGAGCAAGGGATGTGAAAGCAGAGGTCAGTGCATGGTTAACAAGAGGATCAAGACGGCAAAAGGAGGAAATGATGGCATGGGAACAAAAGGGAGAGACAGTGTGGAGCGGATGACACTGTAATAAGAGCTGGCACAGTGAGCTAGGTGGGACAGTGCCATTACACTGTGAGCACCTTGGGGGCACGGACCATCCTTCACGTCTTTTTGTATCTCTACGGCTTGGCACGGTGCTTGACATGCAGTAGGCACTTTGACTATCTGACTAATGGGCACAGAGATAGAAGGACCTGAGTTCAAATCCTACCTCAGACCTTTACTAGCTATGCTGCTAACAATCTATTTCCTAATTTGCAAAATGGGGATAATAATAGCACCTGCCTCCCAGGGTTACCAAAAATAAGTATATGTAAAGTGCTACATAAATGCTAGCTATCATTATAAGATGCTTAAAAATAACAATAGCTAGCATCTACATAGTGCTTTAAAGGCATCGTAAAGAGTTTTACAAATATTATTTCATTTGATTCTCCTGGCAAACTTGAGGTAGGCTCTATTAGTATCACCCCCACTTTATGGAAGAGTAAACTGAGGCAGAAAGAGGGTAAATAACTTGTCCATGGTCAGATGGCCAAAATGTGTCTGCCAAAGGACAGATTTTTAAAAAGACCAAAAAGCTGGTGAGAAATGGAAAGAAGTGAGTAGGTTGTGATCAGAGAGAATAAATTTCAGAGTTCTATATGGATAAACATTTTATGGAGCAAAACTGAAGGTGAAGGTCATGGACGCTGAAGAGGTTAATGGGAGGCCAGGATGCTTGAGGAGACATCAACAGGTCTACCTGAAGTTGCCAAGTATATGGGTGCTGCTGCTTGTCTTTTGTTCCCAAAGAAGACCAAGACATCAGGGAGGTGATGCCTCAGGGTGATGCCCTGATATGCAAGTGAATTGGATTTAAATGAGGGAGGGCTCTGCAGAATCACCAGCCTCACTTTATCCTCTGCAGCCATCTAGGTCTAGTGGCCAGATATAGATCAGGACCCCTGGAGATGGCCCAGAATGGGAAAGGGTAAATACTGGGGTAAAGAAGACTGCTGAACTCCTTGAGAAAGAGGGAAAATCCTCTTGTGGCTAGCAGATGACAGCAACAAGATCTAACTAGGGGGAGAGAGATGGACGGAGGGAACCTCAAAGGATGAGGATGAGAACAGAGTGAGAAGCTGCAAGTGGCAAAGAAGACCAAGGAGTAGGCCTACTCTTCCTCTCAGCGCAGTGCAGCAGGGGGAAAGGAGATGAGAGAGAGCCAAGGATATAGTGTTTTTTGAGGGAGCCAGGTTTCTGTGCAGTTAGACAGAAAGAGTGAGAAAAAGAGGCCTAAAATGAAGAGGAATCCGTTAATAATGGAACAGGGAGGGCACAATGGAAATCAAGGGCAAAACAGACCAAGGATAAGGAAGGATAACACTTAGGTTGATGGGTATGAACAAGGAGGGAGAGGTAATGGACAGGAGAAAGAAGTTTTTGCCTAGGCGAATGGCCACTCTGTGTCACAGGGATTAGCAGGGATTAGCAAAAGTGGAAACTTGCTAGCCACTGGATGTGGCTATAGAACCATTTGACTGGGCCTACAAGTTCCTGTTATGGCAGAAGGTAGGCTACATTTGTTTTCACTCAAACACCAGGGAAGATGGGAGATTCGGTCAGGTAACTAGCTAAGTCCCTGATGATGAGGTTCCCAGAGATCTGACTGAAGCTCCGATTTGGTGAGTTTGCGTCATTCCAAGATGTCTACAACACTTACCTATGTGACCTTGGGCAAGTCACTTAACAGTATCCTCCTCTCCTTCTAGCTTGGGCTAGAAGATCTCAGAGGCCCCTTTCAGCTTTAGATCCATAACACTCTAAGATGGTAAGGAATTGATTTACAGTCAGAATATTCCCTGTACATGGAGCCATGGTACTTGAACTGAACTTTGAAGGAAACAAGGGATTCTCAGAGACAGAAGTGAATGAGTACATTCCAGGCATGGAAGGGGGGGTGGGGGTGGCCTGGACAAATGCATGGAGAGTAGGCATACAGAGTGTAGGTGACTTTGGGCCAGAGCGTGTAAGGGGGAGTAATCTGGATAAAGTCTGGGAAAAACCAGATCATGGGGAAGACTTTAAATGCCAGGAAGGAAAGAAACTAGCATTTAAGCGCCTACTGTGTGCCAGGTACTGTTCTAAGTGCTCGATCCTCACAACAACCCTGGGAGCTCAGTACTAGTATCATCCCTATTTCACACTTGAGAAACCGAAGTTGACGCAAGTTAAGTGACTTGCCCAAAGTAATACAGCTAGTGTCTGAGGCTGCATTTGAACTCAGGTCTTTCTGACTCCAGTCCCAGCACTCTATCCACTCAGCCAAACAGAGAAGTTTGTGCTCTATCCAAGAAGCAATAGGAGATCACTGAAAATGTGTGAGTAGGAAAATGGCAAGGTCAGAACTGTGGCAGCTATGTGGAAGATGCATTAGAGTTGTCATTCCCCCTTACTAATAACTCACATTGTGTTTCAGCTTTTAAAGTCTTTTCGGTCAAAACTTTTCTTAGCAACTATGGTTTTTTTCTTATATTCTTGGTAATTAATAAAAATGCCGTACCACCCAGAGCAGGAATGAGCGATGCTTGGGGTGCAGAGCTCTTTGATCTAGGCCATCCCAAACCCGAAGACTAGGTGGGTAACAAGCCAGAAGATCCTAGAGCAGTGTGGCCCACCAAACCAATATATGGGCAAGGAGATTTGGGAGAGCCAGTCTAGCCATCTATACCTTCTAGCCATCATAACATCAGCTAGCAGTCAGAGGATGCTCCATGTCTCTAGGGAGGCCTACCCCTCTGGTGCTCCCAAAATAAAGCTTGGCAGCAGAGCCACAGCAAATCAAGCACCATAGCTTAAATCTGACAAGCAATGTTTGGCCTTGACTGTGGTTTGGATCCAGAATGCAGATCACATCACTCGGCCATGCTATGATAACACAGGGATTACAGTAAAGCACGGACACACTGTTAAGAAGATATTGCCAAGCTTTTAAGAAGATTAATCTGACAAATGATAGCTTAATTATAGGGGAAAAGTGTTCTAAGTAACTAAAAAGCATTAGACTCAAAATGAAAAGGAAGCTAAAGGTATGACAACAGACCAAGTATGTTTGAAGTAACCAGCTTCCCAATGAAAAATTATTCCAAAATTTCTCATAATGCCAAGAGTTTCAGGGGCACAGTCTTATTTCTCCTTCCTCTCCCCATGGAGTGACTATTCTAAACATGCAGAACCACCTTCTACAACATTTCTCTTACTAAAAATGCATTTACGTAGAAATATTGATGGCTGCATCTGGTTAGCTCTGTTGATATTAATCCTTCCAGGTACTGGGTATAAACCTCAAATTCATTTACTCAAAAAACCACTTTTAAGGGCCCACTATCAGCAGAACCACTGTTCTATGCTTGGAGAGATAAAAAGATGAGTGCGATGGATTTCCTGCTATCATGGAGTTTATCATTTAGTATGAGAGATCAGACCTAGTTACAAATGAGTGAAATACAAATAGAATGTGATTCCTCAGAGCCCTCAGAGCAGCACTCTACTTCATCGTGTTTCTTAATAGTTCAGATGAAGATGTAGACAATGCCACTTCTGTAATCTTGAATTTCACCTAACTTCTATGGACTTCAGTCTATAAGGCAAAGGCATTGGACTAAGCCACCTAAAGATCCTTTAGTCCCATGAGCCACCTATGGATTGACAGATTTATCAAAAAGATGTCACAGTAAGAATAACTGAAGTGGTGGACAACTGGATAGAGAAATTAACAAGATCAAATTTAACAGGCTTACATGTAAAACACACATTTAAAAAACATTCCTTGTAGAGTACATATTTATCCCTTATAGTAAAATTCATTTAGTAAATTACTAAATGCATTGGAAGCAACTGCGATCTTTAAAAATTAGTCATTTACCTCCAGGTATTTTTAATATACATCATTATATTCAATTTCATTGGTTAAGAGAAATGATTAGAAATAAAAAGCTCTAATCCACTGCACTTTAGATCAATAAGAAACCCAGCTGACAAATAGGTCATGGTAATAAACTTCTCATTTTTTAAGCATTCAAAAATTCTGGATGAAGTCAATGTAGCCTCTGATGAAGCCGCAGGGTCAAAAATGCAATCTTGAAAATAGCTATTTGCCTATGTACCTAAAGTGAATGATATTTTACCTTAAAGAGCAGAAAAGCGTGCTGACTTCTATTCTCTGCCATACTATGACAATTCCAAAAAGATGAAGGGAAAGAGCAGAAAGTGTATTTTGGGGGGGGGGGGGTGTAGATTGGCAGTGCTAACAAGGCACTCAAGGGAAACATACTTAGGTCCAATAAGTACTTAATTAAACCAACACAACTAGGACAGACTCAGAGAATTAGTCATTGATTACTAACTGAACAAAACTAAAGAGGAAGGGGAGTAGAGACTACTTTTCATTTTAGGGAGAAGCATTTGTGACTTCATATTACAAAGATGTAAAGAGTCAGTGTCAAAGGTAAAGAGATCAATCCTAAAGAGTTTGTCTTTAAAGCCCATGGAACCGTGGAAAATGGAGAGATGGGGGGCGGGGAATAGAAAGATATGAGCTGGACAATAATCCAATTAATCAGATTTAGAACTGTTTGAATGATTGGACTCAAAGAATAGGCAAAAATGATCTGATGCCAATTTGGAAGGTGCTATCTTGTGGAGTGCCCTAGAGACATCTGACTGTGTAGTATTTTACTCAGGGTTGGCTAAAGGCATGGTTGGCATAGTTTACCAGATTTTCAGATGACATGAAAGCCAGGAGAGATAACTAACAAAGTGAAGGACAATCCAGATCCAAAAAGATCTTCACAACCTAGAATGTGGGCTAAGTCTAATAGCGTGGAGTTTAATGGAGACATATGTCAAGGTTTATACTGGGGCACAAAAAATCAGTTGCAAAGGACGAGATAGGAAAGGTGAGGTTAGGAAGCAGCTTATCGAAAAAAGATCTGGCGATGGGAAGTTCGTGGACTATAACCTCAGTGAATCAATATCCCCCAAAAGCTAATGCAATTAGGCTACATTAAGAGAGCGATAATGTACAGGGCAGAGGGAGGCAGAGTCCCACTCTACTCTGTGCTGGTCAGGTCATATCATGAGTGTTGGGTTCAGTTGTGGACACCACATTTTAGGGAGAACACTGAGAAGCTGGAGAATGTCCATGCACAAAGGCAACCAGGGTGGTGAAGGGCCCTGGAAATCACAAGACTCAGAGGGAACATGATAACTGTCAGGGAGGGCTGTATTTGAAGGGCTGCTATGTGAAAGAGGGCTTAGACTTGTTCTGCTTGGCCCCAGGGGACAGAACCAGGAAGAATAAGTAGAAGCCCCAATGAGATTCAGATTTGAAAAACTGCCCAACAAACAGTTCCCCCAAAGTAGAACAGGCTGTCTTGGGAGGCAGTAGGTTCCTCCTCATTGGAAGTCTTTAAGCATGGGATAAAAAACTTGTTAAGGAAGTTACAGAGGGGATCCTTCAAGAAGCAGCTGGACTATGTGGTCTCAGAGATCTCTTCTAACTTAGATTACGTGATTCTGAAATTGTTTTTTGAAGATGTCTGTGTATATACATACATGGAAATAGAAATACATACATACATATATATATATATATAGATAGATATATACGCACACATATAGGCAGGTAGGCACAGGCACATGCACACACAGAAATACTGTATTGTGCTATTGCTCTGATGGTGATTCTAAAAAGGAGAAGTGAATCCTGTAGTCTGTATCTGTTTCTATCCTTGAGAATCTCAAGCTAAATATGAAATGAATGACTACTCAACTACAATCAATGAATGGGATTTTAAAAAAATGTATCACAATGCTGTTATATTTAGAACTGTGTGACCTTTTTTTTAAAAATGCGGCACGGATTTTTCCAAAGATGAATGTGTCTATATTAAACTAACAGACTGGTGCCAGCACCTTGGCCTCTTACCCTGGAAAATATTTCTGCCTCCCTGCCCAACTGCTACAATTTAGTGTTGGAAAGGGAGTCTTAAAGGCTCTACAGCAAGGTTTTTTTGGTCTCCAAGTGAAAGGTGGCACATTTAAAATGAAAGGGCATGCTGGCTTTATCTGATGGTGGATCAGGGAGCTGGTATAAGATCCCTTGACACTTTGGGCTTGCTGGCTGCCTTGCCAAGTCCCTGTGTTATGACCTACAGGACACCAGGCAAAACTGTCAGGAGTTGATAGGGGCAGAAATAAATGTTGGCACTATCCTTCAACCTGAGGAAATTGGAGGCAAACAACAAAGTGCTCCACTCCAGATTTACCACCAACTCCTTCAAAATGCACGACTTCCACCACTGTGCATTATAGCAAAATGGAGATGAGGATAACAAAACTGAACAGAGGAGGCAGACCTTATCTCTCTTCCAATTCAACAAAACTTGACTTACTTTGAATCTGTTGAACGTCTTGCCTGGGGAGGTGGGGAGAGGAATGTTTGGAAGGGCTCTGTGAGAGCATCTGCCTGGTGAAGACAGCCAGAACAATATTTTTGCACACCCTAAACAAAAGTTCTGAGTGTTGAACTTCCACCACCTCTCCCTGATAATGATGATAACAGAGAAAACCTATAGAGCTATTCATGATTTGTGAAGCATTTCACATATAATCATCTCCTTTCATCTTCATAGCAAACTTGTGACTAAAAGAGTTAGTTATTTATCCCCATTTTACAGATGAGGAACTGAGGTTTAGGGTGGTTAAGAGACCTGCCCATGGTCTCACAGTAAAGCTGTCAGGGGCTGGGTCCGAGGCCAGGTCTCTCCTGACCTCAGGTGGAGCAGACTTTGCCTCTTAACAGAGTCTATTTCAATCTTCATTTGTATAGACCGGCACTTGATAGACAAAAAGAATTCTCGATAAATCCCACTTTTCTATGTCCCCCACCTCACTCCCACCCTTGCCCTGGTCGGCCCAAGGTTTTGAACCTTCATTGGGCCTTAGCACAAAATAAATTCCAGCCTCTCAAAGAGAACCAAATTTTCAAACATTAAAAATGTGCCTTTAAAATAAAGATGTGTTCAAGGATGTCACACACCACACCCTCCCCCACCACTGTATTTTGCCTCACAGCCTGTCTACTTTCCGTGCTAGGTCTGCTAGTAGTTAAAAGGCAGCTAAGCTAAGCACAAAGTCCCACCATTTCTGCCCTATCTGCATGGCTTAAATAAGGCATGCACCTAGCCAATCATCCAAGTCAACAGAGTCAAAGCTCATCCTCTCCTTATTGGGCAGCATTAAATGACCTTCCTGGTGACTGGCAAAAATGGCAGATTTGGTTCTTGCCTAGATGGTCATGCCGGCACCTGTCTAAGACATGAACAAACACTCAAATACATGGCAACATTTCCACTAGATTGGATCTGCTTTTGAAGTCAATCGGCCATGACTTCCAAAATAAATTTGAGAGATAACTGGATAGATATGTTTACCTTAAGGCCTATATAAATATCAGCTATTATGAAGAGAAGCAGAGTGGAGTACGGTAGACAGAATAACGGAAGGCCAGGGTTCATATTCCACTTATGACAATACTTTTGTGACTGCGGAAAGTCATATCACCTGCAAGCCTCAATGTCCTCATCAGCAAAATGAATTTTGCAATTCCTACTTCACAATGTTGTTGGCTCAAATGAGATCCTATGTATAAAGTGCTATGCAAACTTTACAGCATTATGTAAAGTCAGTTATTTATAATTCTCTGTCAAGGTAAAAAAGGAAACACACAAAACATTTGAAGTAAGAGTCATTCCAGTTTTAGTAAAATTTGGTTCACTTGCTAGAAAGGTTGTGAACACCTACCCAATCCAGAGATGTTAATTCAGCTGCTGCAAGTTTAGGAACCAAATACAATGTCAATCTTAAATGGACTAAGATCAGGGGTGGAGAGCCTGTGGCCTCGATGCCATATGTGGCCCTGTAGGCCCTCAAATGTGGCCCTTTGACTTAATCCAAACTTCACAGAACAAATCCCCTTAATAAAAGGATTTGTTCTATAAAACTTGGACTCAGCCAAAAGGCCACACTCAAGGATCTAGAAGGCCACATGTGGCCCCAGGTTCCCCCACCCTTAAGACCATTTTGACTTAAAGCACAAGGTGAAAAGGGCTCTATAACCAAGCAGAGACCTGAGGAAATGCCAATTCTATCAGTGGGAACGTCAAGACAATAACATTCACTAGCTATATGTGGGGTGTGTGTGTGTGTGTGTGTGTGTGTGTGTGTGTGTGTGTGACAGAGAGAGAGAGAGAGAGAGAGAGAGGGAGAGAGAGAGAGAGAGATTACCTATTTCTGCTGCTTATTGCTAATAACATTGAAAAGATAAAAAACAAACTCAGTACAGGAACAAATTGAATCAATTTATCAAATCAATCAAATGACTGAGATCCTACTAGGTTCAAGATCTTGTGTATCCTAAAACAAAAGGAACAGTCAGAGCAATGGAGCCACACGATGACAAACAAACAAAGGTCAGCAAGTACTTATAAAAGGCCTACTATGTGCGGGGCACTGTGCTAAGCCAGGGTATGGATACAAAGAAAGGAAAAAATATCTGCTCTCCAAGAGCTTACAATCTAATAGGGGAAGATAACATATACCTATATATAAATATGTGCAAGATCAATTGAAAATAATCTCAGAGGAAAGCACCAGCATTCAGTGGGAAAGGCTTCTTGCCTTCTAGCTGAGACTTGAAGGAAGGCAGTCCTTGGGGCATTTTACTCTCATGACACTCAGAGGGGAGGGCAAGAGAACAAGAGAAAATTGCAGAAGTCATGGAGATGACAAAAAAGTCAAAGATTGAAGCTGCTGTGCAGCATCAGAAATTGAAATCTGCATATCCCTGGAACTAAAAAAAGTACTGGGATGTGGCATGTGGATCGATTAGCCACTCAATGGCCTCCCTTGTGTATTATAAAGTGCTAGGAATCACCCTAATGATAACCACACTAATGATGGACAACTCAATCATCATCTATAATGTTTTAAGCTTCACAGAGCACTTTCCTCACAACAATTCTTTGACATGGACTCCAAGTTATCATCAGCTCCATTTTGCAGATGGGGAAACAGGATCAGGGAGGCTAGATGATTTGCCCAGGGGCATATATCTAGCATCAGGGCTGGACATCAAGGCAAAAAAAACACAGAATTTTAGAATTGGAAGAGAAATCGAAGATTGTCTAGTCCAAATCCATCATGTCACAGGTGAAAGAAACTAAAGCCAAAGGTAAAACAATGTGCCAAAGGTCAAAAGGAAGTGGAAGATTTAGGATTCAAACCGAGGTCTTCTGATTCCAGTTTTGGTACTTTTTGTCTACTATTCCCTACTGTCCACATAGAGCACTCAGATGGGGACAAACACTATTTACTGGGCAAGAAGGGAAGAAAGGCCTTTGGGCTTCTTACTCAAGTTCAAATGAAATGTTTCTGCATGTAACTTAATATGGGGCTCTGAGACCTGCCTGATCCACACACAGAATTATCCCATTTTCACCCAGTGAAACATACCTACTCCTCTGACCTACTACCTCCCCTTGCTTGTTGTGTATGCCAAAGTGTGGTACTGTTATAGCAGCTGAGCCTAGAGAAAGGCTGCTGGGAGGCGCTTGGGGCAAGTTCAGAGCCAGGCCGTCACCATGGAGATTCATTCAGGGGGAGCCAAAGGCAAGACTGCCAAAAGGGGAACTCCAGGAAACTAGGGAAACTCAAGGCAGGACACTAGCCATGGAAGAATCAGAAATAGGCAGCAACAGAATGTGAAGAATCTTGCAATGGTCAATATGTGGTCATTGTTTTACTCCCTGGGCTACTCCACAGGCTGCTCCATTAAAAAAAAATTTATTAATGTTTTTTTGTTTAAGACGTCTCTCGTAACAAAGTAAAACAACTAAGCAAAACAGTTTAGTGACCTCATCTGAAAGTGCATGCAACATTTTACATCTGTAGCACCCTCCACCTCTATATTTTTTAAAATAAATTTTCATGAACAAATATATTTTATTTCCCTCCTACCCCTTTAAAGAGAGAAAAGAAAAACATTCCTTATAACAAATATGCATAGTCAAACAAAATAAATTCCCTCATTGCCTGGCTACTAAAATATGTGCTTCATTCTGCACCCTAAATCTGTCACCTCTGTCAGGAGCTGGATAGCATGTTTCCTCACTGGTCCCTTGGGGTCAGGGCTTATGCATATAACATGGGTTGAAAGGACACAGTCAAGCCCATGAGGGAAGAGATTCTTGGAAAGTTCCCACATGTACTTCTCTGGCCCATAGCTTTCCCCACCCCTGACCCAGGTACTATAATTGTCACAATTGTAGCTGGTCATAATCTCTGTAGCTGTGGTAAATGGGGGCTGCAGAAGTCTCAGGCCTTTAGGAATGTCTTGAGAGGGTTCAAGAAAAGGGGAGAAAAGAAACAAATATGGTTCTGTGAGCTAGGCAGGGTAAGGAGTATCATGACCACAGCCAGGAATTTATGGAAGGGGAACTAGATGTGCC
Organism: Trichosurus vulpecula; assembly: GCF_011100635.1. Taxonomy (NCBI): domain Eukaryota; kingdom Metazoa; phylum Chordata; class Mammalia; order Diprotodontia; family Phalangeridae; genus Trichosurus; species Trichosurus vulpecula. The sequence continues at coordinate 106,275,522 of NC_050575.1, forward strand.
AGGGCCAGAGCACAGGACCTGGGTTCAAATCCTGTCTCTCTGATGCTTACTACCAGTGTGAACTTGGACAAGTCACTTCACTTCCTGGGCCTATTTCCTATATTTCCATTGCTGTGGACAGATATAGACAGCTGTATCTATAATCAATACCTAGCTATATCTATAGATACAAATAGCTATAAAACATGAGGGTTAGTCAGGATGGCCTCTGGTGTCCCTTCCGCCTCCAGACCCACGAGCCTATGTTCTCAAGTTTAAAGCTGGGTCATCACCATGGTGATCTCTCAAGAGTGGCAAAGGAGTAACTAAGGAAGGGTTGCCAGTAAGGGAAATCCAGGAATCATCACCAGGGAAACTCAAGCCAGGGTGCAAGGCACACAAGAATCAGTAACAAGGAGGAAGAGAATGAAGGGGGAGGGGGGAGGGGGGAGAGCAGGAGGAACTATTAACTCACGGAGCTACTATGGGGCGCTCTTTTGCACATACACTATCCATCCATACTTCTGAAAATGCCCTGCAGCCTGGCTGGTACACTGACCCACGCAACCCAGGCACAAAATGCCAGCCTATAAGCAGGTATGCAAAAACCAAAATGAGCTTCAGAACCACAATTGCTCAGACCAAGTTTCATCTAGGTCCTAAGCAATTGTTTACTAGTTCTTATATTGGCTGAAAAGGGTTAAAAAATTTGAGCTGAAAGATCACCCCATTGCTTCACAGAAGAAACTGAGGTCAAGATACTGTGACTCATTCAAAGCCACCCACTGAATGGCAGAGTGAAGTCTAGAATAATCCAGGCCTCCCAAATTCCAGTCCACTATACTTACAACATAATTCAAGGTCATCTCCCCTGATCCCATCTCACTGGTAATGACCTTTCCCCTCAGACTTCACAGAGCACTTTGGTTTCTAACTCTCGAGTGCTGCATTCATCATGTAATATATACCACTGTATGTTATAACTAGCAGTGTTAGTATCTCATCCCCCTACTGAACGGCAATATCCTTTAAGGCAGGGATTATGTTTTATGCAAAGTATGTATCTCCATCAGGGCCTACCACAGAGCAGATGTTCAATAAATGCTGTTTTGTTGCTGTGTAGTGAATACATATGACAGCCAAATTAGGATTCAAAATTATCTTCAAAAGGCTAAGAACCTTGGGTCCAAACTAACAAGATGAATTTTAATAGGGATAAATGTAAGGTTCTACATTTAGATTCTTAAAACAATCCACCATATACAAGGGAAGGGGGCCATGACAGCAGGATAATAACAGCAGTTCACGTGAAAAAGACTGGGAACTATTTGTTGACCACAAGCTCTGTAAGTACCAACAATGGAACGTATTATTGGGTTGGCATATGGGTCATTATGCAACAGCCACGTCCTTCCAGCTCACCTGACTCACATAAGGTTGTCTTCTCCTGTATCTATATCCAGGGTTGGTATAAAAGAGAAGCGTATCCATTTTTGAAAAAGCACATAAAAACTCTGGCCTACATTAAACTTAGCAGTTCTCTTCAGCTTGAGAGCCAAAAGAACCTACAAGTCTTTTTCAGTATATAAACAGCACCAGCCAATATCCTGGTGAGCAGTTTGATTTCAGCTAGGAGCTGGCTAATGCTGTTGCCAAATTTGTTCCATCTTGGATTGGGACTAAGGTCAAGTCAGCCCCAAGCAGGAATTTGTAACATGCTATTAAGGAGGATAACTATAAGGAACTGAGTCACACCCGTGGCACAGAAATCAAATCACTTCCTCATCTGCCAAAGTTCACTCTGTGATGCAAAAGTTGTTGCAACTCAAAAGTGATTACAGCCGTGCACAGGACGGTGTCCTTTGCTTCCTTGTAAACAAATGCACACTATTCTCTGGCCAAAAACAAGTTGTGAGAGCATTCATAGGATTAAGTTCTTCAAGGGACGTTAAGAGATCATTTTAGTCTATCCCTACCATGAAGAATTGAGAGGCCTAGACAAGGTAAGAGATTTCCCCAAGGTCATATAGGTAATAAGTGGCAGAGGTGGTATTTGGACGTGACTCTAGATCAGTTAAACCATGCTGGTTCTGTCTAGCCTTTCCTCATCTTCCAAATCAGCCCCTCTCAAACCTCAAATTTTTTTTTGTTTGTTTGTATGTTTTCTGAGACAATCGGGGTTAAGTGACTTGCCCAGGGTCACACAGCTAGTAAGTGTCAGGTGTCTGAGGACAAAAATGAACTCAAGTCCTCCTGACTCCAGGGCCGATGCTCTATCCACTGCATCACCTAGCTGCCCCTCCCCAATGTTTCAACCCTAGGTTCATCTATGTGACAGGATGAGTTTTTTTCAAACCTAACCATTAGGTCTATTGTGTATAGTTCAAGTAAAACAACTAGGTTGGACACAGAGTTATTAAAGCACAAGCTGACGTCCCTGAATAGGTAGTATTAGTAATAATTAGTCATAGTAATTATTAGTAATAATGAACAGAATAGTGTAGCAGAAAGAGAGCTGGGTTTGGACCTCAAAAGACTTCAGTTCCAATTTTTGCCACTTGCTAAGTATTGTGAAGTACTGTGACGTACTTCACAGAAGACCACTAGACAGTTTGTGTACTCTAGAAACTTAAGCTATGACTATTACAACTAATAGGATCAGAGATCTAGAACCAGAAGGCACCTCAGGTCACTGAGTTTCAACCCCTCATTTTACAGAAGAAACTGAGGCCAGCCCAGAAAGTATAAGTGATATCCTCAACTAACCTCCTCCTGATTTTTTAAAGGCTTCAAAAAGCTCTGGCAGGTCCTGCCAAGCTAGACAGGTTTTGAACCAGGGTGAGGAACCCCTGGTTTTGAATGTGGCTTCAGTGCCACCTGGGGGCTAGCCTAACTAAATGTGGAAAGAGCCATCAGCAAAAATAATGCGTGAATACTTTCTAAGGCATAGAAGGCTTACAGTTTGTGCTCAAACAGATGAAGCCTTGGATGTCTCTCCAAGTTTCAATCTCTCCTTGTCTAAGGATTCCTTCCCTGATGCCTAAGAACACACTCACATCTCCCTCACCTTTAAAAAACCCTCACTACATCCTTCCATCCCTGCTTGCTAGCCTATTTTTCTCCTCCCCTTTCTGGCTGAATTCCTTGAAAAAGCCATCTACACTGGGTGCCTCCAGTTCTCCTCTCACTCTTTTCTAAAACCTTTGCAATCTAGTTTGTGACCTTTGAACTGACCCTGTTCTCTCTAAAGTCACCAGTGATTTCTTAGATGCCAAATTTAATAGGCTTTTAAAAAAAAATCCTCCATTCTTCTTGACCCCTTTGCAGCTTCTGATGTTGTTGATAGCCTCTTCCTGGGCACTCTCAATTCTTCTATCAAGTCGCCTTTGACAGATCTTCAGCCACATCACGCCCACTACCTGTGAGGGGTTCCTCAAATCCGTCCTGGGCTTTCCCCCTTCTCTTTCTATTCTCACATTTGGTGATCTCATCACCTCCCATGAGGTCTATTATTATCCCAATACTGATGATTCTCAGATCCATATATCCAGTCCTAGTCCCTCTCTTGGGCACCAGTCCTGCATCATCAGTGCCCTGCTGATCTTTTGCAGTGATGTTCTGGAGGCATCTCAACAGTACCTCCAAATCTAAACTCTATTACCTTTCCCCTCAAATCTACCCTGCCTTCCAAATACTTCTATTATTGTCAGAGGGCACCATCACCCTCACAGTCGCTCAGTGTTATCCTTGGCATCTTACTTCCTAACCCCACATTTAATCAATTTCCACATTTTCTCTTTTCTGCCTCTACAACAATGCCTGCATATTCTTCTCGCTTCTCATCACTTCCATGGCCACCACCCTGGTTCAGGCCCTTACTGCCTCTCGCCAAGATGATCACAGTAGTCTTCTAATTGGTATCCCTGCTTCGAGTCTTCCCAAATTCTTCATATTCACTGTTCTTATGGTGCAATAATATTGCATTATATTCACGTACTACAATTTGTTTAGTCATTGCCCAATTGATGAACACCCACTTTGTTTCCAGTTCTTTGCTATCAAATAAGTTCAGCATTAGTTTAACAAAGGCCACATTGCTAGACTATGCCTGGTATGTTTTAAAACTAAGGAAGCTCACTCCAACGCTGATAAAGAGCTGGCCTTATTTGATAAAGGTTAGCAGCAGTTGTGGTCAGCAAAATAAGAGCATTTATTTTGTCCTCAAAAAAAGACAACCGAAAGAGCAAAGCATGCCTTGCCTCTGGTTGGGTGTTCTACCTTGACCCATTGGAATCTGAGCTTCGGGAGAACCCATTTTTAAGGGAAAAAGAGTTTTCCCCCAGTTCTTTTCCATACTTGCTACAGCGAAGGCAGAATATCAGGAAGCTAGACTGACATCCTCCTTGGCTGCAAACTTAAATCTGTTTCCCATTACCTATAAGATTCCCCAACAATATTTTATGTTTCCAAGTGAAAAAACTGATAGAATTCCAAGGTTTGACTAGTCTCTTGAGACATGGCCCATGGCTCCTAGAGTGTACTAGAGACCTGAACACTGTTTTCCAGTGAAAATGACCTTTTGTTTACCTGGGATCTTTTTTTTTTTAATAATAGGGAGAAATTTGCTTCTGGCTTAGAAACTCCAATCTAGAAAACACCTTTGAGAAGATGATAGCATTTTGGAGTTTTAACTAATCAACTAAATATCCATTCAATTAGTTCAACAAATATTTCTTGTGTACTGTGCTTTGCACATGACAAGCTATACCACTAAAATCAAGGTGGGAGTGGGTAGGGGGGTGGGTGTGGGTGGTCCATAAGCAGTATAATCTGAATGAGGAAGATGACACCAACATACAATTTCATGCAATATTTTCATAAGAAGGGAAACCTCTTTGAAAAAACCTGGATTCTCAAGATTCAGCCTATAACTACAGTTCTCTCTTAACTACTTTGGGAATCTCCCACAGTGCTCTCTGCCTCAACTGCACACGCACACAGAAATGCACTAAGGAGTATGCAGTCTCTAAGAATGCTTGCTTTCAAGAAGTCAAAACGGCAGCTTCTATTCACATCAGGCCCATGTGTAGCTCAGTGAACCAGACATGAATGCTAGTGAAATTGAGAGCCCCAGACTCTCCCCACTGGATTAAGAGTCATAACTAATTAAAAATCACACATAGATTAATTCGTACACTATCTATACATAAAATCCAGCCTTTGGTAATGCCACAATCATCATTCATAAGTTTTTTGTAAAATCCTTAAAAGATGAAAACCCAGAACTCTTAAATGCAACAGATTTGCATTAGAGATAGCAGAGGCAATCTTTTAAAATCTTATAAACAGCCTGCATTTTACCTCATTGAGCTTCACTGATCGTAACAGACAATAGTTTTCTTCAACAACATCTTTCAAATCTATTCATCCTAAACCAGGATCTAATATCTTGTCACAATAAGTTCTAAATGAATTATGCAACCTAAATATGAAAAGTTGTAGCAAAAAACTAGAAGTCTACCAACTCGGAATGGATGAACAAACTGTGACATATGGATATTATGGAATAGTTTTATGTCCTAAGTAATTCCTAATACAAAGAATTCAGAGAAATTTGGAAAGACTTGTATGAACAGATTCAGAGGAAAGTGAGCACAGTCAGGAGAGTAACATACACAATGACTACAATACTGTAAACAAAAAGAAAACAAATAGCAAGCTGAACTCTGAGGAACTGTAACAAACAATCCTGATCTAGAAGAACAGCTTGCTGGTATGTACCTCCCTTCTTCCATTAGGCAGCTGGGAGATGATGAGTATGGAACACATAAAATGTCAGACATGGTAAATGGGTCAATAGGTTTTATTTACATTTTTTGTCTTTGTTACAAAAGAATTCTCAATGGGAAGTGTATCATGAAATGGCTAATAGGAAAACAAAATGCATCAATAAAATTTTTAAAGTCATTAAAAAATACCCATTAATATAGTCTGAAAGGCTGTAGAAATGTGACAGGATGGTACAGTGGAAGGAACACTGAACTTGGAATCTTGGAAATGGACTGGAATGTCTATTTGTTGGAGCCAGTTTCCTTATCTAGAAAATGAGGACAAAAATGTATCTACTACTTGGTTCACAGGGTTTACTGTAAGGGTCAAATAAGCTATAAAGCATTTCATAACTGTAAAACTCTATTCTGAGTTATTATTCAAAGTGTCTGAAGGCTTATAGAAAACATAACACTCTGAGATCATAACTTTGTTCTGAAATAGCAGTCGCTAAGAAGCCCAATACCAAATGCTCTCCACAAGGGGATTATCATACACTATGGCAGCTAATCCACCAGTGCTTTGTACAGGCTTAACCAAATGGATATTTACATCTATTACTCTATCCTGGTTAGGGGAAAGGCCTGCCAAAATAACCAGTATGCCACACTGATAATGGACTGATCTAGACTTCAGTTTCAGAGATCAGAGGGTTAACTCGAGACTGCTTTCTCTTTATGCCTTTACAACCCTGGGATTGCCTTAATCCATCTTTTCAGTTCCTTCCTGTCCATGGTCTATTTTCTACCCTTCACTTCACTGCCTTTACTGTCGCCCTAGCCAACAGTCCATTCTTTTAAACACTGACCCTAACAGCTTTTCTTTCCACCTCAAACGATTCCTTTTTTTCTTTTTTTAAAGAATAATACAATAAAGCAAAAAGAGCTGATGTGGTCACTGAGTCATAATCAACAAAGTTTCAATGTTAAATAGAGGATAGTTACTACATTCTAAAGACTGCAGACACATTTAAAGCTGGATGACGGCTGCTCAGCTATGTGCCAAGAGCTAAATGCTTCCCCCCTCCCGCCCCCAAAAATCAGTTGTATTCAATAACTACAATGAGACATAGTGGGACAATAAATTCTGTAGGAATTATGATCTCTCAGGGGCTTAAGACACTGTTTTCAGATTCCTCTACTGACCAACCACTGCACTGATGACAATTCACCTATAGCTTGTGTTAATAAAATAGAACATTTCAATAGTTTGTAGTCGGGCAACATGATTCAAATATCACTTGCCTGTAAAAAGAAAGCCTATCCAACTGTTGCAAGGTTGGTTTTTTTTTTTTTAAGATTGAGGAAAGAGGAATTCTGAATATAACACCTTTCATCCTCACTGCTACTGTGCCTGGGGAAAATTCTGTTATCATATTAGTAAGCTTTATTAATCAATTCTAAAATTGCTGTTAGAAATGAGGGTTGTGATTTACCAAATCTAGACAGAACAGTTCTTTTCCATATCCAAGGTCAGTTACATTGGTTTTCCTGAAGATGTATATAAATAAAGTCACCAAGTTGACTCAGTGATGGCACTATCAGGCATATACCCTAAGGAAATTTTATTTATTTTTCTCATACAAGTCTGCTTACTGAAAGCATTTTATTTTATATTACCTAAAAAGATTCAGAAAGAGAAAAAGGCAATATACAAAATTACAAAAATATGTGCAACAGCTTTCTTTTTTTTTTCTGGCAAAGAACTGAAAGCTAGAGAGGTACCCATCAACTGGGGGTAAGGCTGAACAAATTATGGTATATAAATAATTATGCCCTAAGAAATTACAAAACAGATGGTTTCAGGGGCAGCTTGGTGGCACAGTGGATAGAGTGCTGGCCCTGGAGTCAGGAGGACCTGAGTTCTTGACAGGCACTTGACACTCACTAGCTGTGTAAGCAAGTCACTTAAGCCTGATTGCCTCAGAAACAAGAAAAGTGTCCAGAGACACTTTGTTAGACATGTTAAGTAATGCAGGGTGAAGTTGGTAGAACCAAAAGACCAATTTATTAAAAAACAACTCTGATCGATGTAATAACCATCCATAATTCCTAAATACCAATGAGGATGCATGTTACCCACACTTGCCCCTACCCTCCCCCCAAGACAGAGAGGTGACAGACTCAACGCATAACAAAATATACATTTTTGGACTTGAACAAAATGGGAATGCATTTTGTTTGACTATACATATTTGTTAAAAGGATTTTGCTTTTCTTTTTTTCTGAGGGGGAGGGGTTAAGTTAGGGATAGTGTTCTCCCTTCATCCAAATGAGAACAGAAGGCCAGGAAGAAACATAGACAAGCAGGGCAGTTTAAAAGTTAAATGTTGAAAAACAGCTTTGTGTACGAAGCCCTCTTTTTGTTTTATAACATATACAGAAATGCTCATTTTATTTAGTCTTTAAGTTCCAAGTAATTGTTTCTTTTTAATGTGCACAAATTCTTTAGCAAAACAGAAACTGGGGAAGCTGGGCGATCTAGTGAAATAATGCACAATTTTTCATATCCACTTAGCTTTAACATGATTTCCCAGGGAACATACACATTTACCACACGTAAATAAACGTGCCAACGCTGTATAATAGAATGACTACTGAAATGGAAGTGAGAAGCCCTGCCTGAGTCACAGGCTTGTCCCTTTGCTGTTACACGGCATGGATTTGGGAAGGTCACTTAACCTTTCTAGGCCAAGGTTCCTTATCTGTGAAACAGAACGGGAGCTGAGACAGAAAGAGGGTCAGGCAACGATGATCCTTTCCAGCTCTAACAGCTGGTTTGGCCTGTGATTAGAAGAAAGTTGAGGTATATCATAATACACTGATAAAAGTTGTATGGGAAGAAACAATGCACCAACTGTGATTGTGCTGGAAATCTTAGGGTAATACCAGACAGAGCCCCAGGGAAATGGGCCTCAGACCCAAATTCTCTCAGCAACAGCTCAGCAGGTGATAGTAAATCAGTAAGCCAAATCACTACAGGTGCTGCAGATTGCATTTTCAATTCCTCGTGCAATAAAGCAGAGACTACTTTTCTAAAAGGGAAGGTTGAGACTAATAAATCAGGCCCGGGTGAAGATGTTAAAGTCCTCCGCTAAGGAAAGGCAGGCACTTCCCACTGTAGACTAAGTGGGAGCACTATTAAAAAAAATCAGCTTGTGGGGAGAGGAGCTGTGGACAAAGTCATACCACCCTTCAGAAATGGGTGTAAGGGTGTAAAGCTGAATGGGAGGGAGCAATTCCAGCTGCCAGGCATTGGAAAAGAGCCAGAAGATCTTTTGTTTAGATGAGTATTTGGGTGAGTAAAGCTCTATTGTGAAAAGCAGGTGACCCCTAGCAGTGGACCCAGAGAGGATAGAGTAAGAATCTAGAACAAAGGCAGTCCCAGTCTGAATAAGGCAAAAAGCTTAGCACAGTCTTTCTCTTCATAAAGATACATAGATCCAAAGCCTAAAGGTTTTCTTTTTGTCTTGGAGGTGGGGCCTAAGCTACTAAAACTACTTTAAAGCTTCCTCAAATGAATGCAATAGTCCCTCATCAGTCAAGCAAATTAGCACTAGTTAGTTCAAGAGGGACAAATCAACCGTGAATCGATCTGTAAGTGGCTGTTGTAGCGATAGGCCTTTCTCAGTTCCAGTCTATGTTTTTCACACACAGGTACTGCTATGCTCTCAAATCCCCAACCATTTCCTCCCCTGCTTTATAGTGTATACCTTGTAGACCACGGAGTTAGCAAACTCCAGCTGGGGGCCAAATCTGACCTGCTGCCAGTTTTTATGTTAAAACAGAGCAGGCTGGATATGGCCCTGGGTGTAGATTGCCCACCCCTGCTCTGGATGACTGCTCCACCTTCTTCTGCTTCTCTAAAGATTCCCTGAGACTAAGCACCTCAAGGGCAAGTCATAATGTTTTTTTCCTCCTTTGAGCCCTCTTGGACAACACTCTAACCCTGTCTCCTATAACCTCTGCCATTGAATTAGCCCCTTAGAGTCCGATTAATCCAACATTATTTGGGAAATGCGGCCAATTCCTCCTGACTTCTTCCTAAATAGAAAATGCCAGATTTCCCCCTATTTCCTCCGAAGTGACTGGGCTGGTAGATTCTGAAGAGGTGCCATCCACTACAGTAAGGTGAGACTATACAGTAATCCACTGTGAGCCTGAAATGGTACCCTCACGGCTACAGCTGCTTTACTGAATCATCGAGTTAGTTTAGCACTTTCTTTTCCCTAATTAAGTGGGGCCAATAAGCACACTGGCTTGCCACCGCTGGGAACATGGATGAGAGGCACCAAGTACAATAAAACCCAAATACCCAGGCTTTCCTAACCTTCTCTAAGATAGGCAAATGACCAAAATCTACTGTCAAAAGAAGGCAACTTCCTAATTATACAGGCTTCTGTACATATTCAGCCCAGCCTCCTTTACTTACTACAGCACTCTCAACATGGAAATATGATGCCTAGGATGTAGCACTTCAGGTCACTTGTGAAATGCCTTCGCAATAAAAAGACTGTTCAAGGTGATGCACCAAGAAGAAAAGGGAACATTTTAGAGACTTAATCAGCAAGGACTTTCTAGTTAATCTTCAGTTTAACACAGAACATTCCAATGGGGTAGCCGGAGGCTTTATTATTCCTGGACTTTAACTCTTTGAAGACACTGGCTCCCAGCATAGATCAGGAAGGGCTTTTTGAGAACACAAACAGGAAAATACTCAATGGTCGATGACATATCTGAATGCAAAAACATCCTTAACAAGAAAGTTTGCATACCTAAATTTAGTCAAAATGCACCAAATATTATACTTCAGTGGAAAAGTTAATGCATTGTTTGACCCTCTCAATAATTAAGAAGTGTGGAATTGTAAATCTATCCCCTTCTACAACAGAGACATAGGCCCATAGCTCATCATCCTGGCCTGGTGTTCTATTGCTTCGGGCAGCTCTATAGTCAGTCAGGTGGGGCCTAACATCCCCCCTGCTGGGTAGACTATCCCATTCAGACTGGAGCCTTCAGGAAAAAGAGATTGGAGAGCTTTGGATGAGTAGAATTTCAAAGGGCAGAGAAAACAGATGAAAATGTGTGCTAAAGCCTGTAAACAGCAAGGTAAAGCGTTTTTATTTTCATGCTCATCGAGAATCTATGACTTTTCCCCCCCTCTATACTTTTCCCTTTCAGGAAGAATGTAGAATGAACTGCATTTAAGAAATTGAGTGCTTTTAATGAGCCTGCTGAGAGATAGAATGGTGGAGTGAATAGAACTGAGCTCAAAACCAACCAGGAACACTTGGGGTCAAGTCCTGGTCTGACACACTGGCTGTGTGACCAGGGCAAGTCACTCAACCTCTCAAGTGCTCTGGGTCAGTGGTGTCAAGAAAGGAAGAGAATCAGTGGAGGATGGTGTCCTGAAAACCTAGAGAGAGGAGAGAATCAAGGAGGGAAAAGGGTGATCAACAGCATCCAAGGTTGCACAGAAGTCAAGGAGACTGAGAGTTAAGAAAAGGCCACTAGACTTAGCAATTAAGAGATCACTGGTAACTTTGGAGAGGAGAGTTTGGGTGGAAGGATGAGACTAGAAGTTGAAGAGCAAGGAGCTGTTGAAAGGAGAGAAAATGGAGGCACCTATTGTAGACGATCTTTTCAGGGAGTTCAGTCACAAAGGGCTAAAGAGATATGGATGACAGCAAAGATAGAAGGCTCAAGTGAGGACTCTGTGGATGGAGCAAATGGGCATGTTTGTAAGCAGTAGAGAAGGAGCCAGTAGGTGGGGAGAGACTGAAAGTCAGTGATAGTGGTGATGATGACAGGGCGATCTGTTGGAGGATAGGCTGGAAAGGGAGAACTTGAACAAGGATTGGTGTTAGCCTGGGGAAGGAGTAAGGCTACTTTATCATCTGAAACAGAGTTGAAGGAGGAGAAAGTAGCAGAAGGCACCTGAGTGACAGGAGATAAGGAAGAGGGAGTTCACAGTGAATGGCTTCAATTTTCTCTGTAAAATATGAGTCAAGGTTCTCTGCTGAGAGGGTGTGGGGAGAGAAAGTCACAGGAGGCTTGAGGAGGGATGAAGAGGTTTGGAAGAGCCACTGTGGAGAATGGGATGGTGAGGTAATGAGAGGTATAGTGGTATTACCCAGCAACAGTGAAGACTGTGGAGGCTATACTACATAAATGTGTAGTGGACTGAGTCACAACAATTGAGTGCTGCTTTCTTCATTTAGCAGCATGTGTACAGGAGCAAAGACAGGGGATGGCAGGAACAATCCAAGGTTGACAGTTGGCAGTATATGATCAGTGAAATAAAGGGGCAGGAAATGGAGAAGAGGAACATATAGTGTAGAGCTGAATTGGTTCACCAAGGGATCAAAATGCAGAAAAGGGGAGAGAGAGTGGCTAATGAAGGGGAAATGGTCTGGGAGAGAACTGAGGAGTCAAGGGATTGGAGGTCACGGTATAGATGAAGAGTAGGGTTTGGTAAGAGAAAGCAAAAGGAAAGGCGGAAAGCCAATTGATTATAGTCAGATAAGAAGGGGACTTCAGAATTCTTGAGCATAGAGGTAATGTATTTGTGGGTAATGGCAAGTCAGAGGTATGACTATCTGTGTGGCTGAAGTAGGATTGAGGAACAACAGTTCAGGGGATGTGAGTAAGTTGAGGATCTGAATTATTAGAGTGTTTAAGGGAGAATTAATATGTATTTGGAAGTCTCCTAGTATTAAGAGCATGAGTTGGGAAGGAGAGAAAAATTGTAGTTACTGAACTCCGAGGAAAGGAATGACCTGGAGATATGCAGACGACAGCTACCAAGATTTTGATTGGGTGGTAGTGATGAATAGCATGAACCTGAAAGGAGAAGTTACTGCATAATGGAGGTAGGGAGAGAACTTGGAAGTGGCAACTGAGAATAAAGACTATTCCAATTCCCCCACCTCAACCAGCAAGTTGAGGGAAATGAACAAAGGGGCAACCAGGACAAAGGGTGGTGAGCGAGGCTGTGTCATCAATGGGGAGCCAGGTTTCACTAATAGCTAGAAGATGAAAGAGAAGGAAAGGAAAAGATTTAGGATGGAGTGAAATTTGTTACCTATGGAACAGGCATTCCGGGGGGCACAATGGAAGGGTTTGGGGGTAGAAGGATTGTGAGGGGGATGGGAATAAAGAATCGGGCGGCAAGATGAAGAATGGAGTTTAGATTAAGACTGAGAGGGGTTCAGAATCCTTGGGATGTGTAGAGTATGATCAGGTGTGAAAATGTCCTTTTCCCAAGGGAAGGTGGAAACAAGTACAGTACAAGGTGGAAAGCAGAGTCCCTGTCTCACTACTCCTCTCCAAAGGCTGAAGATTGTGCAAGAAATGGCACTGCAGGAGACAGAGGTTCCACTTCCTATATATTTTACTCTTCCCTCTAGGGTCAGTCAGAGCAGGAGACAGAAAGCCTCAGGTCAAAGGGAAGGTTTCTCCTCTTTGTACCAGAGATTCTCCACATCGTGTCTGGGAGATGAGGCTAGCAGCAGGAGAAGGAAGTTCCCTTCCGCTGGCACAAATCCAAGTTGGCTCAGCTGGGTCCCTTGCTGCCTTAAGGGGACACACAAAGGCTGAAGGTTTGGCTCCTCCTCTCACCTGAGGCTGGGGATCAGGCAGCGTGCAGCAGAATCAGACTACCTGGGCTATCATATGTTACAATAAAAATTGCATACAAGAAGCAGAATAAAGCATAAAACAAGATATGGGTTGGTTATGTAGTGTAGCTGAGGGACAAGAGACTCCACTGGTAATCATCTAAATGTTAAAACCTACAGGAAGGTCTCCAGTTTGGTAGATGGACTAAAGATCCATGGGAGAGCATTGGCAAAGATCTTGATGACAAGGTATAAATGGGTTGTGATCCCCTCTTTCTGAGAGAGAACCCACATCCATGAGAACAAATCTAAAGAATGTTTCATGTCTAAGCAGATGAACTAAATTGTCAGAGTAACACTAAAGCTTGTCTACATGCTATGGCCCATCACCTGTAGTTGAGAATCCTCAATGGAACGGTTACAAAGCCTTAAGTTTCAATAAAATACCCAATCACGTGGAACAAATTAGAATCCTAAGCACTGGAAGGTTCTTTAAAGGTGATCTAGTCTAATTCCCTATCTGGTGGAAGAATCTCCTCTTCTAACATATTTGACAATGCTTGAATGTAAAGTAGAATGTAAGTTCCTTAAAGGCATGGACTGATTAATTTTCATCATTATTGCTATCCCCCAGCATCTAGTATGTGCCTAGCACAGATTAGGCACTTAAATGCTTGGAGCAGTCTTTTCCATTAGACAGCTCTGCTTTCTGAAGCCACACTTTGAAGTCCTTCATGTACACCAAATCAGGGTGTGGAAGGAAACCTCGGGCTATGTAGCCCAACCCATGCCTGCAGCACGAGTCTCCTCTTACAATGACTTAAACTCAAATTGCAAAGGTCAAATTGCAGGCTTTACAAAAGTTACTGGTTTTGACTTCATGTACCATTCATAACTCTTTTCCTGGAGCTTTTAGTGCAGCAGACCAGAGAATGAACAAAATTTGGTTATACTTTAGAAGAAAACTTGGCTTTCAAAGAAAATTTTCCCAACACAAGGTCTGGGTTTAAGCCCTGCTGAACACACTTACAAAACAGTAAAAGGAGAAAAAGTGGGAATTTGTTCTTATACTGAGCTGGAAAGGTCTTTAGAAGTCTGCTATGTTTTAACCCCTTTGTTTGACAGGGATGGCTTCTGCGAAAACAAGACCTGGAGGGGAATAGGAAGGGAATAATTTACCCAAACAAGTTCCAATTTAGTAGCAAAGCAGGACTAAAACCTAGTTCTCCTGAATTCTACTCTATTGTATTTCATGAACGGATCCAAGAGTTCAATTTCACAACCATTTGTTAATGGCCAAGTAGATAAAGGCAAATCTGAAGTGTTTTGTTTTGGGTTTTCATTTGTTTTTGGAGACTAGGTCTTCCTAACTTACTCAGGTAGTGTGGTGGCTCCCAGATCCCAGGAGTCTGCCACTGGTGCCAGACATAGTGCAAATATCCTTTCAACTTAGCCCTACTAGAGCTCAGAACTCCTGAGCTCAATTGATTCACCAGCCTCAGCCTCCCCAGTAGCAGGGATTACTGGTATGTACCATGCCAAGCAAAATGGCCAGTAAATCTGAAATTTAAAAGGTAATTACTTATATGGCAAGTTATCTTAAGAATAACAATCGACCTCAACTTTGGGAATAGCTCATGTTTATATGACCCTTTGTAGATTACAAAAGTGCTTTCCTCCCAAACCTGAGAGACAGTGATAATACTGGTACTATCCATTTTACAGATGAAGAAATTTGAGGCTCAGAGAAGTCACTGCTTGCCCAAGGTCGTATGAGCCAGGTCTTCTGACTCTAAGTGTAGTTTCTTCCATACCACATAAGATTGACCTATTTTGCAGAGGCCATAAAGAAGCCAGGCTTCAATACCTTTCTACCTCCTTCTCTTCACACGGGGTAAATCTGTACAGATTCAGTGCAGATATACCACTCTACATAACTTACAGAATAATCACTTGGAGTTTACAGCAAGCCAAGAAAGGGAAAGTTTAAAATACGAATTCAATGTTTAAAACCCTCAACCAAATCTGAGGATTTTCTTTTTCAGTCTATCATCTGGTAGTAGTTAAGCAGGACAAAGCTCTAGAAGGTGGGCACTTCAATTTCATGTATTTCCTTTTGGCAATGAATCATGCTTTCACAAGGACCTCTCCATCCTGCAAAACCTCCTTTCCCAGGAGGTCAAGCTTAAAAAGAAAAGAGGACTTGTCTAACCTGAAAATGAGCCTTCTTAGGCAAGCTAAATTAGAGCAGGCCCATTCCTGCAGCTGTGAAGGTGAGCCCATTCACATATTTTCAGACTTGTGCTAGTAATATAGAGCTGGAAACTTCCTGTTTTGACTTAACAGGAATCTACAATTCATTATCATCTACGCTTATTTCCCCTAACTCTGCATAGTCTCTAAGCTTTAGGTTAGCATCTTTATGTGGCCAACATGACAAAATATTACAACAGGCCCCTGCCACTAACCTTTGGTTCCACCCCAATAAGTTGTATATTAAAGCATTTTCTCCCCCATAACTTCATTATCAATCAAAAGTTATTTGAAAGCCTATCATAACAGGAAATTAACGCTTCAGACATATAAGGGTGTGTATGTGTGCTGAGGGGCTGGGGGGGGGGCTGCAGCATACTCTCCAATTCTTCCCTAGAAATGTCACTATTTGACTTGTATGGGATTGGACATGTAACAGAGCTGGAGAGCCACTAACTCAATCTGTCTATAGGAACACAACACAAAAGCCCTTTTAATGATTAAAATAGATTCTGTCTCCTGAAATTCTTTACCATCCCTGAGACAGAACAATGAGTAATTCAAACACTGCATATTTGGAAACAGTACAATAAAAAACTGAGTAGAAGTCCGAGTGTTATAGAAATGTGTCCCCACCACAACTCTCCTTCTTCTGGAAGAAGCAATTCAAATCATTAGGTCGAACAGCTGCTGTTATCTCATGCAAATACAAAACCTGTCCAGAAATGTCTAAATGAAAATGATCTCAATTAAGCCAGCCAACCCTTGGTGTGAAAGTGCGCAGGGCCCGGGGAAAAGGAGGGCAAAATATTCCATTATGTTGTAAGACCCTTTGAAAGGTAAGGATTAAATAGAGACAGAATGGTCAAGTGCAAACTCTTGGTCTGGTTTAGAGTTAGAGGCCCTGGGTTCAAATCCCAGCTCTATACTCAACAGCTGACATTTATATAGCACTTTTAAGTTGTGACTCTCAGTAAGTCATTTCCTTTATTTTGGTTTCGGTTTCTTCACCTGTAAAGTGAGGACTGAGTTTTAGGTTAGAACAAAGGTCCCTTTCTGGCTGATGAAACAGGGGAAGACAGCTGAATCTGAACACGTGCTTCTATCCAAATGTACCCACTTCGGACTGTAATAATGGTTCAAGGCGAGCCTCAGCTAACTATAAAAAGCTTCTCCTTTACTTGATTCAACTAAAAAATTACACATGGATACTTCATTCTCCCATCTTCCTTGGCTCTATTATTAGGCTTTTGTGGTGGTTATTTTTATTTATTTTTTGGTCTGGGCCTGTGATTAAGGAAGTCCTGGTGAGAAAACTCCCTCCATCTAAACAGATCTGAAACTTGTAATATTAGAGTTGCCTGGGTCTTTGAGAGAGTTAGTGACTTGTCCAGAGTCACACAGCCACGAGGTGTCAGAGGAAAAACCTCTATCTGCTACTCTAAGACAAACAGCCTCAGATAGGGATATCTGCATGAAAACACTTGTTCAGGCCCTACCCCAAATCACTTAATCCTCAAGTGACATCAGAATTAATTGGCCAGTTAAATGTGATCATTACAAAGATTACAGTTTTAAGGAGGCAGAGGGTCAAACAGCAACACAGGCAGATAAACGGCTTGTGTGTTATTTAGGTAAATGTGCCTCGGAAGGAGAGAACTGGAAAACACTTCCACTTAAGTGCCAGGAGAAAAAAACAAACCCAGGTAAAAGGCTCCTCTGAATATCCCAAATATGACGTAGTTGTTGGCCTACTTCCTAAAACCTGTAAGAGTTTAGCAACCTGGATTTAAAAAACAAACAAAGACCCTCAGTGTGATACCTCAACCAAAAGAAGGAGCACAGCAAAATATTCACTACAGGACTTTTTTGTGAGTATCTACCACAAGCCTAACGGAACAGAGGGGAAAAAACAAAAACGTACAAGACGCCCTAAAAATACTACATTTACATTAACCACTACAAAAAAAATACTGCACCAGGTTCTAATGCTAAGAGCCTGGCCCTACCCAAAAGAAGCTTCTTTCCTGGAGGAAAAGATGGCCCAAGAAGAATATGGCTGAGTGTCTTGTAAATAGCAGAAAGTGCTTAATAAACGCTCATTGAAGTAAAAGATTAGTTTTGGAGGACAGCCCAACCAAGGGATGGAGTAGATGAGAACAACCTTAATGATGAGTAAGACAGAGATTGGCACAAAGAAAGGGACATTTCAGGTAAGAACAGCAAGAGAATCAAATATGCAGGCAGACTATACCAACACAGCTGGAACCAGAGGAGGAGATAAGGTGGAAAGGAGAATCACAAAATGTCAGTGTGCCAAGGTCAGTAATGATTTCTTAGACTGGTAAATCTAGTGGGCTCTCCCCTTTCTATCCTTAGCTTCCTCTCTGACTCCTTTCTTTCCAGCATTCTGACATGGATCACCCTCTTCCTTGGCTAAGGTAATCTTATGGATCTCCTCCTCTTTGACCACTATTCGAATGGTTTTGCTAGCTCTTCACTTTTTTCCTGTACCTGAAATTCAAGTATTCTCTCAGGGTTATCTCACTGGCTAGCCTTCTTTTCACTCTCTTCTTTGATGATCCCATAGTTTTAATTATCACCCATTATGCAGATGCCTTCCAAATCTCTATCTCCACACTCTATTTCTGCCTGGAGTCCTAGTCTCAGATTCCCAACTATCTGCAGACTACCAGTGAAATGTCCAGCTGGTACCCTGAATTAAATATATTCAAAACTGAATTCATCTTGCTCTCCCCCAAAACATGTCCTCCTGTGTAACTGTAAATTGATGACATTACCATCCTTCCAGTCACCAAGATGAACTTCACAATCTTTGACTCATAACATGTCAAGTCCTGTCAATTCTGACATTACCATCCTTCCAGTCACCAAGATGAACTTCACAATCTTTGACTCATAACATGTCAAGTCCTGTCGATTCTCCCTCCACCATTTCTCCAATCTATCCCTTCTCTTCCACACACACTGCAACCATCCTAGTTCAAGCTCTTGTCACTTAAAATATGTGTGTTTTTTAACTAGTCTGTTTCCCTCCACTATCTCCAATCCATCCTTCACATTGATGTTCCATATCAATCCCTGAGTCTGGCTTTCCACTGCCTCTCAAATCAAATACAAATTTGACCCTGGCATTCAAGGCCCTTCAATCTGATTCCAACCCACCTTTATTTTTCAGCCAAACCACCCTATTCCTTGTCCTTTTCTCACCCTCTCCAGCAGTCTATGCTTTTGTTCATTCCTCAAACTATAATTATTAGCTCCCACCGCACCCCCAATGCCTTCCTCCTAGGCTCAACCCCGGGAGAAGATGGTATCTCTACTACAGTTCCTTCCCTGACCCTTCCAGTTGAAAGTCTCTCCCTCACCAAATTTCTCACAACACAATGCCTATAGTCCTTATATGCACTTAGCATTGTCTCTCATACAGGTTATTCTCCCACATATCTCCTCCCTTTCCTCCCATAAAATCTAAGCAACCAGGGATCAGGGTCTGCCAGGTCATTGGTATATGCAGCACCCTGCATGTGGGAGGCAACTTGAATGAACACTGGAAAGGATCTTAGATCCATCTATCCCTCTCATTTTACATATTGTTGCAGTCATAAACTTGTTTTAGTTCAGAGTTTTGTTTTTTTTTTAAAGAAGTAATAAAAAAGATACAAATTAAAAGACAAAGTTAGAAAGTGAACCTGAAATGTCTGTCTAGAATATTCTTTAATTCAAGTCAAACATTTTATTAAGCACTCACCAGAGGACAAAGTATTATGGGATGCGGTAGGGATACCATAATGAAAATAATGTTCCCGGCCTTCTGGAGGGATATGATAGTATATAATCTTCTATAGCATTTTAAGGTTTACTTTTTAAGTTTTTCCTCAACCCTGTAGAGCTGAAAAAGAGAACATCACGTTCCCATCTTGTAGATAAGGAACCTGAGGGTCTGTGAGATTAAGTGGCTGGCCCACAGCCACATCTTGTCAAATCTAGAATTCAAACATAGGTCTCCCAAGTCCATTAGAGTAGTCTTTCCACAACACTATACTGAGTAAAATGTGAAAACAGCAAAGGAGATATCCAGACAAGGTCTGAGAAAGTCCAAGGAAGGCCAATCTAATTTGCAACAGAAGGAATTCGGGGAAGGCTTCATAGAAGCAGCAGCAAGCTGGGTCTTGAAAAGAATTTCAGCAAAGATAAGGAAGCGAAAGTGTTGCGGTTCTATATGACTAAGAAAGCAAAAGGTAGGATTTGATCATGGAACAACAGTATAGTTTGGCCAGAATAAAGAATACACAAAGGAGAATGATGGAAAATAATGCTTGAAAGGTCACTCAGATGCAATCTAGACTCAGACTGCAAACAGTGTTTAAGGATTTGCAATTTATTCTATATGAAACAAGACACGAGTGAAGGCTTTTTTAGCAAGGAAGTGACAATCAAGCCTGTGCATAACCAAGATCAATTTGACAGCTGTGGGAAGGATGGACTGGTGGAGATGGGGAATACTAGAAGTAGGGTGACCAATTAGTTAATTACAATACTACAGGTAAGTGGTGATAAGAGTTTAACAGCAGAGTACAGCAGGTTAGAAGCAAGATGACAGAAACAGAACTGGATATGAGGGGGGAAGGAAGATAGCTTTTCAACCTGGATTACTTGAAGGATGCTAGATTACAAACCTAAACACCATTAAACTAGATCTTCAGATTTACCAAGAGAAAACTTAAAGCATTTAAGAGTCAGAACCTCTTGGAACAAGAATGATGTCTCTAATGTCCAGCCCCCTCTATTCCCCAGTATCCCAGATTAAGAGATCTCTGTTTCTTAGGAACATTTCCAATGTAAGAGACCTAATATTTTTCCCTTTAACATAATATACTGGGAAGGACTGCTGGATGTGAGTCTGACTTGGGTTTGAATCCTGATTCTGACACACAATTAGCTATGTGACCATGGGCAAGTCTCTTCATTTCTCAGCATGTTTGTTTCTGTAAAATGGGGATAACACTTTTACTACTACCTCACAGGCCTGTTATGAAGAAAGTATTATGGAATTGGAATAAGTTTTTCACTCCAAAGGGATTAGGGTAAGTACGTACACACACACACACACACACACACACACACACACACACACACATATGCGCGCGCGCGCAACGAAATTAAAAACAAACGAGACACACAGGTTAGCCTGCCCAATTCCTGTTTGTACTTGGCCTGTACCCATTCAACAAGGAGATCTGTACTTTCAGACAGGCCTGAAGAAATCAAACTTTTTTTTTTTAACTGAGTTTTTCCAAATTCAGTAAATAGCTGGCTGCCCCAAGGTAAGTCTTGGTTCCTGCAACGGTGAGCCAATTTTCTTCTTCTAGCTAGTTCCATTAAAAGCGGCAGCAATTCCAGAGTTTAACCAGAACAAGTTTTCAAACCAGGCTTCTGAAAAAGTCCTGCCAAAGTTTCTCAGTTGAACTTAGCAAAAGTCACGGGTACTTTGTGGCTATTCCTATAAAAAAGCTTGTCTAAGACGAAATAGCAAGTAACTAGCTCAATCCTTGAAGCATCAGGAAAATCAAATCAACAAAATCCCAATCCTTATACCACATAGTGCTCTGATCTATGTAGGTTCATCTAACTAATCCTTTCAATCCCTGTGGGCCAGGAAGGGTTAACCTTTAAATATTAAAAATTTTAATTTATGATTCTACACTGCTGTTTTCCCAGTACTTTGAAGTGGTGATTCTAATCTTAATTTTTATAGTCTCTGAGGTTCAACCTGTCAACACAGTAGAATGCTATTTTTACTGTAACCTATTCTTGATTTCAGACTTTTCAGTTTGGGAATTTGGCCCATTCTTCCTAATAAAGGGATATCTGGTTCTGAAGTTCTCTGTTAACAGTAGGTACTTCTGGTCAGCCTGCTAAAATTCAAGGGGGAGCTGCCTAAAGCCCCACTAAATCCCAGGATGCCTGACCTTTATGTACAAAGATGATAGAAAATCTAGTACTTGCAACTTGGAAAAGTTTAGCTGATGCTAGGCAGTGGAACATTTCCCCCTCACTCTTTTAGTCTTCCCACTCTTTGAATATACCAATTTGTATGAAGTAAGGATGGGTGATTCACAAGAAAACGCTGTATGAGAAGGCACAGGGGCATCCTAGCAAAGAATTAATTGCTTCCAAATCTAATAGATCACAGAGAATACAGTTCAGACTGTTCTTCAGAAGAAACTTTTGTAGTAGTAGGAACAAGAGGCTTAAAAATCCAACAAAGGCCTTTCTCTTGAAAAAAAATGTTCTCTTCAATAATGTTAGCCCTAAACTGAAACCTCCCACCAAAAGAACCCACTCACTATTAGCACAGAAGCTAGGGCAACCAGAATGAGAGGCCAATTTAAACACACACACAGTACCCTAAAATAAATGTCAACTCCTAGCTTATTATTGGTATATTACAGTTGACAAAATGCAAAAACACTGTAGCCTCTGTTAATCCTAAAACCATGAAAACCTACTAATGGAGGAAGTTACTCAAAAAAGGCAACTTGTTTTTTTCTACTTAAATAGAAATATCAATTTAAGCTTTCCAAATAGATTTCTACATCTCCTCCACTAATCCATAACACTCCAAAACGAAAAGAAGCAAGTATTTACCAAAAAGATGACAAAAACGAAGAAATTACATTTGGCTTATGGAAGTCAGTTATACAAATTCTAACACTGTAAAAGACTTGATAGCTGTAGCAGGCCCAGACATCATCTTTTCTCAGTGGTCACCTCAAATATGTAAGCAAGTATCATTATTTAACATGTCTTGAGCAATTGAAAACTGGCATGAGACAAGACAAAACTGAGGTGTCTTCGATCTAATAGCAGTCTTGCCTCAGTATTTACAGCAGTAGTACCAAACTCGAATATAAAGCAGGGCACTCTACAATATATAAGGATCCCTGAAGGCTGCACCTTGATTCAGAAAACCACATAGTGACATTATCTATGTTTTCTTCTATGTTTAAACTTTTATTTTGTTAAATATTTCCCAATTACATTTTAATCTAGTTCGTCAGGTAGTACTCAAGAGTTGTGGGCTGCTGCTGTTTGACACCTCTGGTTTACACAGTTGGGATATCATATTAGATGTTTCTTACAAACATTAGAAAGTTTCTTACAAACGTCAGATTAGTCTACAAACCCTAATTTCGCCACAAATCTTCCCTTCAGAGTATATCTCTTATGCTGTTTCTTGTCCTTAAGATTTTCCATTTTAAATGCTGCTTTGTAAGCTTTACTTCCACAGTAAGAGTTATCTCCAATTCTGCGTTAATTTTTAAATTTGCTAGCCACATTTCAAATTGATAACCTTTTTCATCAATTACTTTGTAAGAGACCACAGGCTCAGTCCAATCTTGCTCAAATTAGGGAATATGGCTTTTGCAGATACAAAGCCCAGGTTATTCTGGGCTCTCTTTAAGCAGATCTTCCTGAAAAACTTAAATTCAAGTCAATTAGCTATTAAGGGGCAGCTAGAATTTTGAACCACTAGTGAAACTGTGGCTGAACATAAAGATAATTAAGACAATGATTTTCTTCAATGGTGAAAATCATATGGAGCTATTCTTCTACATCGATCTGAGCTCTCATTTCAAATCTGTTTTAAGGGTCTGACATTTGGATGTTAAAAATAAACTGGCAAGAAGTTATTAGTTGGGCCATCAAAAAACTATTTGCATTAAGATTTGAACATATAAATAAAAGTTATTTTTTGGTGTGCTGAGCACAGTAGGCTCTTAGACTGCTAGTTAAGAATTTTTATAAGGTCTTTCCATATATAGCCTCTGCTGTCAAAAAGAAACCTTTAGAGAGTTTCATGGTAAAAACAAGTCTCCTTCACACCACGAATAATGAGAACTTGGCATTTTGTTTATAAAATATCTGAAACTCAAAGCTCTAGACGGCTTAGCAGAAAATCCATAGAGTTCTATTAAAAATCTGTAAATTAGCTGTAAAACAGACTTCCCTAACTCTGCTCCAAGTGGACAACTTTGCTTCAAGGGAGGGTAATTGACACCACCTTTACCAAAAGCACCCAGCTTCATAACCTTCAGGACTCCCACAGCAGTTATGCTCTCTGTCCAAGCTGTGTGTGGCATGGTTGTGGTTTTTGTTGTTCTGGAGTCAGGCAAGTTTCTGGGGTTTTCTGGCCACCTGTCTACTCCAACAAAATGATCTTTAAAGCAGCAACTAACAATTGATTGTCAATAGCAAAAAAAAAACCCAAAAACCAATAACCTTTCACTGAAAATTAACCACACAGAAAATGAGAACACAGCAAAATAACAATATTAAATCTGAAATCAAAAGGCAAATACAGCTTCAAGTTTTGCATGGGATTTTATTCATCTCTTGTGTAAGATTATGGAAAGAGCCTGTAATTGATTTAGCCAGGGAATTCCCTGCTCCAGGATCGTTATCCTTGGATAAAATCTAAATTCCAAATTGCTTAGTGCCAAAGGCTGATCTAAACTCAGTCTTTCTTATTCCAAGTCCAGCACTCTAACCCCATGGCACAATTCCTCCAGTATGGAATTAAGTTAACAATTTTATAAACGGACTCTACCCAACAGCACCTGTAATATTATTATTTTAAGTAACTCCCCTTTTTGCCAAAGAGTCATGTAGATCCCTCATCTTCCTCATTTTTTTTACGTGTCTCTTGAGCAATAGTTTAGGGCAACTTATCTACCATTGGGTATTCTCATGAAATACCTCTTCAGCAGCCCTCAAAAGCTGCCTCTATGAGAGGGCACCTTAGGGATTCCCCTTATGCAATTCTTTCTCCTTTTGTAAAAAAGAAAACTGAAGCCCAGAGAGAAAAAGTGACCCAAGCCATGCAGTTGACTGTGCCATGCAGTGAGCAGTGCTGGGATTCCTGGCTTTCTAACTCCAAATCCAGTACTTCTAACTACACCATGAGTTGGTTTTCTATGCACTAAATACACAATCCTACTCGGACTGAACAATAGTAGCTCACCTTCGGGTACGGTGCTTTGGTATTCACAAAGTGTTTACTCCTAACCAAGCTGTGGGATCAAGTATTATTGCCATTTTACGAAGGAAAAAATGCTCTCCCAAGGTCGCTAGGCCAATAAAGCAGCAGAGCCAGGATTTTGAGGAAGCCTTCTGAAGGCATGTTCTGTACTCCTGTCACACCATGGGGCATCTTTTATTGTAACAAAAATTCACATTCATGTAGAAAGATAGGGAAATGAGCTTCACATTCTAGCCCTGTGTAGAAACAGGACAAGTTAAAACATTTCACCCAATTTGTTTCTCAACAGTACAAAGATTTGAAAAAGAATCCTGCAAATAGGTCAAAATGCCATTTTAAGATGCGTTTCACTCTGTTGGACTTTTCTGCCTAAATACTTTCCTAAAATACTTTCCATCTTGGGAAGGAAGTATGGGAAGCGCATCAGTTCTAGAGTCAAAGAGCATGGCTTCAAATTCTACCTCTGACACTACCTGGATGATCATGGGAAAGTCACTCAGCTGGCCTGGGCTCTGGTTCCTTCACTTGTGAAATGAAGGCTTGGACCAGAAGGCCTCTGAAGACCCTTCTGACTCAGGAGCTAAGATCCTAGAACCTTTAGATGTTAACAAGTAAAGAATAGTGTTACCATCAGTCACTAATTTAAGTGACAGAGCTAGAATAACTTCTATTAAAATCTGAGGCATGAGGTAGCAGGTACATGGGAAATCAATGAAAGGGTGAGGGCCACTCAAGCTTTAGCTTCACAACAGGCATAATGATGATAATCACACAGCTCCTGAGGCAGATAGCTGAGAAAAGAGGCCATTCCCTCCAGATGAGAAACTGGCTCCTCTGTTATTTTACACTCTTTCGCTACTATCTTGAAACACTTCATTTTTGCCCTGTCATTCTCCAAAGGTCAAGCAAGGTTGGGAAAGGGCTTCAGTTGCTTGGGGTATTCAGGAGCTTACTTCAAGAAACTGTACTCAAAAATGTGATCTATGTACCCCAAATACTTCAGATGCACCAACAGATGAGCCAAGAATGGCATGGTATGCCTAGATGAGGTAATTATTAGTCAACACAAGGGCTGAGAGAGTAAGGACACTGTTTCTTCTGGCATATTACTGCTGAAAACACTAATCCCAATGAACTGAAGGTTGGCTAAGAAGTCTCTGGCCTAAGGTGAGCCTGAAGAAAGAAGTAACAGGAAGTTTTGCTGAAGGAAATATTATAGACCATGGACTATTAAGAGCTATAATGGACCTCAGATCATTTAATACAGTCCATTCTACAGAAGAAACGGAAGCCCTAGGAATTAACTCAAGGACATATAGCTGGTTAGTAGCTGAGAGAGAACTAAAATCTAGTGTTCTTTCTCCTGCCCAATTGCCTGTGACACACAAATCTTTCTCTCCAACACATGCCGGTGTGCAGTGCCTCTTAATCCACCTCCACCCCACAAACTCCTCCTAGTTCCCTTTCCATTGTGAAGTGACACAGCTCAAGAAGCAGAGAGTAGAACAAGCTGGAGGTGTTTGTTTCCCTATGAAACTTAGGAGACATAATTGGTCTGAAGCAAAGCAGTACTCCAACCAAAAAAACCATTACTCTGGTTTTGATTTGGTCTAAGACCTAATCTTCTTAATAGCAGTGTCTTGTCATATGGGTACAAAATGCCCAAATGACATTTGTAGCCAAGATGTCTATGATGAATAGCAGCACCAAGATTTCACCTATCCCGTTAGTGGCAAAGTATAGTTTGGTATGTGTTTGGACCCCAATACAGTAAAATTGAAAAAGCATTTAAAAATTCGAGTTCTGTACTCAATAGCTTCCCTAGTTCACAGGGAGCTGGCCCACAGTTACTGGGTCATCCATTATCTGGATAATTTGGGGGTTAAGACATAAATAAGAATGTCTATGTTATGGAAAAGTACATATCTGGGACCTTGGTCAACACAGCCACAAAGATTTCATCACCAAGTGTGGAAAATACCATACCATAATTTTGTTAGACTAGTTCTGTGTCAGAGAACCAAAAAGGAGAATTCCAATCTCCAATAACCCTGATCAATCAGACACCCTTTAGTGGTAGTATTCCTCCAGAATGTTTATGACCATAAATAACTTTAGGAGCTCAGAAAGAAATTACTAACCTAGTGGAATCACCCTCATACCAATTTGAGTTTGGTACAGAAGAATGAAACTTCTTTTCAACAAAAGAAGGAACTTTTCAAAGTTGCCAACTATTTTGAATACATAAGGACCAAATGACAAAACTATTAATACATACATAAAAAGGTGTTGGACAGGTCAGTGATGAGCTCTTTATGGCAACAAAATGAAAATAGGAATATATTAAAAAACAATTAGGAACAAAAGATGGAAACCCAGGCCAGAAACACACTTTTATCTTTAAATAAAGAAATTGGAAGGGGAAACTTATACCTCTTCACTTAAAAACTATAAGCATATGGAACATTAATGACATTCCTGAATGTCACAGTAGTTTGGATGACATCTGTCACCCGTTGATAGGGTAATTCAGCTTGACAACCTTCATCTGATCTATTTACTCAGTAAACCTCAGCTATACTATGACTTTCTCCTCCTTTAGCTTTATTCCTGAGTGTCTGAAAACTAATAAAGTAGATCTTGATTAAAGTTTTCTTTTCAATCTTTCAAAATCAGACATACTTGCAAAGATGAGCAATCTCTACCAAGAAGAGTCACAGCTACAGTAACATAGCAGCTAAATGGTAAGATAGCCAAAAGCTTTCCCCCCTTAATTAAATTCCCCCTGTCCCATTTAATTACATTTTTCACTTGCTAGTTAATCACCATAGAACATATTTCTCCTTCCTCCCTCTTCCCCTCAAATACCAAAAGGGGATGGGTACAAGGCTGTCACCTGTGCAATTTATTTAGGATCAATGAAATTTAAATTTTATTCTACTACTACTACTTGTCTCCTCCCCCACATCTGAGACCCAGGTTGGAAAATGTGTTAAAGAAAGCCTATTAAATAAAGGTGCCTGGTTTTGCAAAGAACCAAAACGTGGAGAAGTATTTGTTCACAAGTTACCAGTGACACCTTATACAAACTGGGAGTATAGCAGGAAAATATGCAAGACTTGGAGGTAGGAGACTAATCTGTGCTTCAAAGGTTTCTCTGCCACTTCTCCTAACTGTGTGACTGCTTTAGGTAAATTATTTAACCTCTAAATCTCTCTAGAACTCAGTTTCCACATCTGTTAAATGAAGACTTCATGTTGGTCTTCACCACCCCCAGGTCCCTCACAGATCTAAATCTAAGATGCTTAAGATCTCAAACAGACTCCTAACATTTACCTGATTTAGGCTTCTCCCCTCTCAATTTTGTCAAATTCTAAGTAAAAAATCCCAGAAATGTGTACTGTGAAACCTACTAGGAAAAAATCATTATCCTTTGCCCTTTCCTAGACCACCCTGTGATGGATATGCCAGTGAATGACTATAAAGCTAAGAGACTACTAGAAATACACAGAATTTGAACCAAAGGCTAAACACAACTGATTATTTGGAGCCTAAATACAGAGTTTACTGGGATGTCATTGGTTTTTTGAACGGCTCATCACCAAGCCGCTTGGATATTCATATCTCCCCTCCTAAATCTAACATTTCCATTGGCTTATCCAAATTGGAAATAAAATCAATAGTGAGTTAAGGGAAGGCTCTTGGGAAGGCAGAGATATACAGGGAGAAACCTAAGTGATGTAAAACAAAAAGTATCACTAAAAACTTATTTTCAAAAAGCAGCTTAAGTTCTCCACATAAACTTAGAACTTTATTGTTGTCATTGTCACATGTGAAAAATGCGGTCCTTCATAATTCCTCTTGCATTTAGAATAAATCCCTTTATATCTGTATAGCAGCCTTCAAAGCACTGTATAACTGTTATCTCACTTAATCAACAACAACCCTATGAGTAAGGTTAAGTAGGCCAGAGAAGGTAAAGATTCAAAGATTATTTTCTGAGGTCACACATCTATAAAGGGGTAAGATAAGCACTAGAACCCAAGCCTCCTGACTCAGGCTCCTTCCACTAAAAGATACTGTTAAACAGAGCCTGCATATGTATACACACACGCATAATATCAAGCCTCTTATGAGTTCAGTTAATCTCCTTGAGTTTAACATGTACAACCACATTATAATCTGAACAAGCCAAAAAGCAAACACAAAAGCTGAAATCACTCCCCCACATTTTAAAACAGGCACCCCTGGAACAGAACACACACCTGTTAATAAATCATGTATGCTACCCTAAAGATCATCTAACATAAGCCATGCGACCATAATTACACAGATGATCAGGTGGTCAGGGCATCCAACTAACACCAGGTTTTGCAAAACAAAGTTCCATTAAGAATAATATCGCAAGAGTGGGGAGGACCTGAGTTTTAGATGACCAAGTTTTGGACGGGCAGGTCAAGAATCCTTGACCCTTCTCTAGAATGGCACTAAATCAATATGACCTGACAAAATAAATGAATCTTCTGACTCAAGTCTTCACAATTCTACTTCAACAGTGGAAATTACCCTTATTAAGGCAGCTATATAAATAGCTACTTGCCCAGTTTAATCATGATTATTCCAGGAAAATACAATGTCCTGTCTCACTTATTTTACTCCCCAAATACTATGTCAGGGAATAGAATACGAGTAAAATTCAAGTAGATTTAAATAGAATATGAGTAAAATGAGTAAAAATAAGTTGAACTGGCTAAAAACAAATTTAAAAAGCCATCTGATTTTAGATACAGCCAAATCCCAATTATTCAAAGGACTAAGTGAACAGGCCCCTAAATGCTGCCTTCATATTGGTTTGCTAGCCTGTCTGCTGTAGGGAAAAGTCAAACCCAAAAGTAGCCTGGGTCTGTGGGATAGAATGAAATTTCCTATTATTTATGCTGTCTCTCTCTTTACCCCAGAAACCCAAAAGTTGGCTAAACTCAAAAATGCATCTGCATTAGACCAACAGCACCTATACTAGTTTCCCCCCCTTAAGAAAACCCAGTTTTTTAAATCTGGATTTTCTTGAGGCAGTATGACATAGTAGATAAAGCACTGGCCTAGTCCAGAGTTTCAATTAGACTGACACCTACCCAGGCATGTGTCCATGTGCAAGGCACTAAACCTCTCTGATTTTGAGTTTCCTCATATAGAAAAAGATGCTAATAATAACACCTACCTCAAAGGGGCTATTGTATGAGTCAAATAAGACAACCTACATATAGTACTTTACAGGCACACCTTACAATGATATCTAAACATCAGTAGTTATTATTTATATTATTATCATCGAACCAAGTCAGGTCTAAATTTGGGAGAACTGATAAGACTAGAGATTCAGAAAAGTACCTTTAAAGTAGAGCGTGCAGACTCCCCACAACTTCCCCGATACCCAAAGGACCAACAGAATTCTTGTGGCAGTAGAAATGGAAATGACACTGTTACTTGATACCTAACAGCAGTTCTCAAACTTTTTACTCTCAGGACCTCTTTTACATTCTCAAAAACTGAGGACCTTTCTGCAAAGAGCTTTTGTTTATGTGAGCTATACCTATCAATATTGACCATACTTAAAAATTAAAACATCTTCGTGTTGTTATGAAAATAGTTTTGACCTTGTGGACCCCTAGAAAAGATCTCAGGGATCACTAGGACTGCCCAGAACACACTAAGAACTACTGCCTAAGGAGCTGCAAAACCAGGTCCCACAATTTCTTATCTTAAAAACACAGTCAGGGAATTTAGAAACAAGGGGGAAAATGGATTCACGAGGCAGAAGGTTACGCCCGGCAGCCTAGTCTCGGCCATTAGCACAGAAATAAAAGTAACTATTAGCTCAAGTACAATTTGTACTTAATTCCTTCCATCCAAATCTAATCCATTAAGTTACCTGGGATCAACATCACAGGATGTCAAACCACAAATAGCATTACCTACAATAAATATGATGTCAAAATATTTTACTTTGCTATATGACAGAGAATCTAAATGTCAGTGATCATATCAGTGGAGGGTGGGGTAGTGTGACACTTCTAGGTCCCCTGAAGCAATATAAAATCACTAGTGGCCAGAAACCATTCAGCTCAACATGACCTTCATGCCATTTTGACAAAATACAACGGCCAACGTGGATACTTCCCTAGTACTTAGGAAGTCTTTGCAGGGAGGATAGAGTGAGAGAAAGATGTTCTAATACCTTAAGCACCTGAAGTCTTATTTCACAGTAAACTTCTTAAAAGAGTAATGGTTTTCATATTAACAGATTCTTTTCAACAGCCAAAAATAGGCCAGAGAATAAAATATGGGAGTTCCAACCTCAACATGAACCACAACAATAAACCTAAAGTACAAGCAGTTTAGGGTGGGACAGAATTCATTTTTATACTGGATAGGGGTGAGGGTAAAAGGGGGTGATCCAAGTTCTAATTTGTAAATAGGGCTAAGGTCACTCCTAATAAAGATCAACTTAAACAAACTTGTCTAATTCAAAGACCAAGATTAAGACAATGACCTTTGTAACTGGACGTTGTAGAACTCTCTCAGGGGGTCAGATAATTCCCAGCTACCTAGGTAGCACTTAATAATGCCAGAAGTAGGTTGCTAACACTACCATCCTTCCTTTGGACTATGTGGCAAAAAGAACATATCCTGAGCAGAAAGCCTGGAGTTTGAGGTAAATTTGGGATCTAAAACCAAAAAGAATCCTTTGCTTGAGAAGCAGCAGACACCATAAAACACATATAAATGCGATGTCACCAAGTCTTCCCTTGCAACCCTTTCTAAACCTACTCAAGTATTCATGTCACTCTTGACACAGCAACTAAATGTACATGTCCTCTTCATTAACAAAATCTGTTTGCACTGAGATAGAGCTTGGCCTTCACAATCATGGTAGCAAAGACTATATGCAGACTTGAATTAGAAATTGCTAGGACTACAATCAGCATACCCAGCCCACAATTTACCTTGGAAAAACAGGCTATTTCCCATGTGCAGTCTAGGTATAATCTTTGAAGCTACTTAAACATCAGTGGGAGAAGGAGCCTTAAACCATTTTGAAACCCTTGTTCTAAATACTAGATACATGCCTACTCACCCCCAGCTTCTCAGCCCAAGGACTTTTCTCCACACTAGAAGAATGTCAAGGATTCCAAAAGAGAAAGATTAGAATTTCCCAAGTCCTGTTTCCATCCAGATTTCTCTATTATCACACCCCAATTAAAAAAATAAAAAAGGGACAACTTAAAATTTTGGTTTGGGGTTATTGTTTTTCTGGGAAGCCAGTCTCCCTTTTCAGACTCCTTTTCTCTCTAGCCCTTAAAGGTCTGGCTTAAATGGATAGTAAAGAAATTCTTAGTTTTCTTCTAATTCTCTCCCAGTAGGGAACAGTCTTCTACTCAATGCCCCATTTCACTGCTGCACAAGATTGTCTCAAACTAAGCAGGCCAACATGATGGACTGCTTATTACAAGACCCAAAAACTCAGCAGAAGCCTCTTACCACTGAAGTGGCTAAACCCAGGCTAAACTGAACAGGATTTTGTACTTACTGAAGATACATATAGGGCCAAGGCTAGTCAGTGGAAACTGACAAGATGCTGTACAGCCTACATCTTTCTCCATTCCACTTTCCTCTTTACAAAAGTATGCAAGAATGAACCATTCTTTTATTGGGAAGTAAAAATTCCCTCTTAACGTGGAATTGGTGGAAGGAATAAACTAATGCATTAACTTTTCAGAAAAGGGTTAGAAAGCAAGTAACATAAAGAGAAAGCAAGATAGCCCTCAGCTCCTGAAAGTATGTGGGTGCTATGTAGTCCCAAAGAAAGGGATAAACAGGCTTACAGAGGCTCAGGGTAAAGTATCTGCCACATCTGACTATAGAGAAACAAAAATCCTCTTTCTCTCTCACACAATTCCAAAGACATGTCCTGGAGAACCTCTCATCATTTTGATGTTGGACTTTAAAATACTTTTCAAAGCATCTCTTTCTAGGCACCCTAATCCACAAAGACAAGCTTTACCCACACGTGCTAATTGTCCCGTAAGTAGTTACTAGAATAAAACAATTTCTAAGCTTGCTTATCCCAATTCCCAGAGCAAGCCACTTAGAAACTTTTTGGAAGGGGGCTATGTCATTAGAACACGTTTTCTTCCCCCTCTTTGTTCAGAGCTCTCAAAAAATGATGCTCCATAGAGGATGGATTTAGTTTTAGATTTATTATCACCATCTCTACGCGAGGTAAAAAGGTAATGCAGTTCTCACATAGAAAAGACAAAGCAACAGTTGCAAAACTGACCTTTCATTTTAGAGGGAGGAATGGAAACAGACCAGATGCAGAAGAAGGGTGGAAAAAAATAAGCTTCTTAAAAAAAGAAAGGAAGAAAAAAATCAAAGTCCCCCCCCCGGCTCTCCTTTCTGGTAAGGACGGTGATTTATAGGGCTTTTCTCTGCAGAAAGCTCCTCCTGGGCAGCTCTAGGAAGGAGCCGAGGGAGGGAGAGAAAGAGACACACATACAGAAAGAAGAGGAGAGAGAAAAAGAAAATGGCGCAGAGACTAAGTCCTGACTGTCGACAAGGCGACTTTCCAGGGGGGAATCCGGGCCCGGAAAGGCTCCCAGGCGCCGGCTCGGCGGGGATCGGGGGCCTCCGCGGCCCCCTCTAGGGCGGGCCGGGGTCCCCGGGGGGCTGGGAGCCCCGCAAAGGGGCGGTCGGGGCGGCTCGATGGGAACAATGGGGCCGGTGAGCGAGGAGCCGGGACTTAGTCTCTGGGACGCCATGTCTGTCCTTTCCCATCCGCAGCCGGGGAGAGCCGGGCGGCGCGGGCGGGCCTCTCCCCACCCCCCGGGGCTGGGGGCCCGGCTCGGGCCCGGGGCGCACACTCACCATTCACTCGGAAATCCGCATCGATCTGTGGGGAGGGAAAGGAGAGGAAATCAAGCCACCAATAAATAAGACACACGGGGTGGAGCGGGGGGGGGTGTAGAGAGAGGAGACTCTGACTGGGGAAGCACGAGGGGTTATCACACCCCCCCCCAAGCTGGGCAGGGTGGGGAGGGGGCTCGCCCTTTCAAACTTTAACTTCCCGGCATTTCCAGCCCGCCGCCTCCAGGGCGCCCCCCCTCCTGCTCCTGCCAGCGCGGATCCCCCAAAGCAAGAACCCCCTCCCCCCCCAACACACACTCCCCAGACCCTCCACGTCTCAGGGTGGAGGGTGGGGGAAACCTGTCATCTCCCCGGCTGCCAAACGTCAAAGATGGAAGGGGAGGACAAGCGGAGGGAGCGTCCGGGGGAGGCAGGCCCGGCTCTGGGGGGAAGGGGGAAGTGGGAAGCCGGCTCTGTGAGGAGCCGGGCCCGGGGGCGGGGGCGGGGACGGAGAAGCCCGGGGCAGCGGGGCCTAGGGACTCGGGGCGTCGGGAGCAGCCGGGCCCGGGGATCGGGGAGATCCGAAGGCCAGCTTACCTGGGAGTCGTTGTGCAGTTGATCCCCGCTCATGTCGGACGTAGCCGCGGCACCGGCGGGACTGGGAAGGGGGCGGGGGAGAGGAGGCACAGACCGCTCGGACCCCGGCCTTAGGTAACGAGATCAGGCCCCGGAGCAAAGGCGGCGGCGGCGGGCAAGTGAGGCTGAGGAATCAGCGACAGCAGCGGGAATGGCGGCGTCGGCGGCAGCGGCAGCGGGGGCAGCAGCAGCAGCAGCAGACACTGGGGAGGGAATGAAGCTCCGAGGAGTTGTGTAACAGACTAAGTTCGCATTTCTTCCCACTGCGCCTGCGCGGCCGCTTTTAAACAGGACCCGGCGAGAGGGAGGGGTAAGGGGGGGAGGCGAAACAGGAAGGGAGGGGGGAGCACCGTAGGAAGGAGAAAGAAGAAAACCAGCAGCCTTTAGGGAAACTGGCTTGGCTCTGAGAGAACCCGCCTCTCGCTACTCAAATGGCTGGCTCTGATTTGCATCTTAAGCCACGCCCCACGCCGAGACAACCCCCCCCCCAACTACCCCACCCAGCGCGGAGCTTCATTTGCATAGGGAACTCCTCCTTCCCCCGCTCACCCAGTGTTCTGGCTCTTCTCCTCCTCCTGCTCTCCTCCCCCCACCTCCCCAACCCTGTTCTCGGAACCCAAGCCCGCCGGCAGCACAGGGCAAGGAATTGAAGGGGCTCCTTCGGCGGCCGCAACCCCTAGTTCCGCGCAGTGCGCAGGCGCTTCTGGCCACGCTGGGGCCTCCGGAGTTGCTGGGCGCCCGCAACGTGGTTGGGTTTTAAAGACGGAGAGCCTTAAGCAACAGTAGGCACCAGTTGGGAAGCTTTTGAACCTGCCCGAATTTTAAGTGTTAAATTTGCAGTTCACTCTTAACACGCACTCAATACTGGAGTCCAAACAGTATCACCCTCCCTAGTTAAGTATCCTCTGCTATAAAATGAGAGGTTTGGGCTAAGGATCTCTAAGGCCCCCTCCCAGGGGCTAAATCCCATAATCTAATCATCCCCCGCACTCACTGCCTGGACATCCCCATAGAACTGGAAACAAACACAGCCCAAACCTCTTATTTTACACATCAGAAAATCGAGGCTTCACAAACGGACTTGTCCAAGGTCACGTAGCCAGCCACCGGCCAAAGCTGGAACTCAAAATGCAGGTTTCTTGACTCCTCTTTGTACTGCCTAGTACGCAAAATGTTAAGACGGTGTCTTCACGGCATTCCTTTACGCAGGATCTCTCAAGCTTTCAAATCCTACGATCCTAGGTACTCAATCAATTCGTTGCTAATTGATTTAAGTTTCTACTCTCTCTCACACACACACACACGCACACACACACAGACTTGAACGTGTGTAGTCAGATGGCTTGTATATTTTGTTTAACTGTGCTTTGTTACAAGGGAGGGTTATATTCAAAGTGCGGGGGGAGGGAGAAAAGGAGTAATTGGGAATTTATAGCAATGTAAAAAAAATCAATAAAATTGCCCTCTGATACACTCTCTAGTGGAAATATCCCCAGGACTGGGAGTCAGGAACGCAGAAGCCCTCTGTTGTTGCTGAGTCATTTCAGTCGCAGCCAACTCTTCATGACCCCATTTGGGGGTCTTCTTGGCAAAGATTCATACACGAGGAACTGAGGCAAACAGGGTTAAGTGACTTGCCCAGGGTCACACAGCTAGTAAGCGTCTGAGGCCAGATTTGAACTCATGAAGATGAGACTTCCTGACTTCAGGCCTGGTATTCTATCCACTGTGCCATCTAGCTGCCTTTCTATCTTTAAGTAGGATTAAAATTTAAATAGTATTTTAGAATACTGTACGTTATATAGGATGGCTCTCTGGAAAGGGGGAGAGGGAGAGATACCAGAGGAAACTATGATAATGTAAAAAAAATTAACATTTTTTTAAAAAGGTATGATGTAAAGTCGGACCAAAAATGTTCAAACTCACCAGATTCTTTATTTTTTTATTGATTATTGTCAAAATAAATGCTTTTGTTGTTTGTTTTAATTACAAATGGCAGGAGCCTATTTTGATTGGATTTCTTTCTACATAAGTATTTTCCTATTTCAGCGAATGTTCCACAGACCTAGAAGAAAGGGCAAAATGAAAATATTTGAACAAGAATTGGCAAATATCCAACCCTAACATGGAAAAGCCACATCTGAAAGCAGGCTGAACCCTGCTATAGTAGTCCTTGACCATGGCGATATTGAGCCCAGGGGGGCCCTGAAATGTAGAAGGAAGGAATGAATGAACTAAGGAATGAAAAAGTATTTGTTGAGTTTACTGTGTGCTAATCTCTGAGGATACAAATCCAGAAGCAAAGACAGTCCAAAACCTCATGGAGCTCACATGCTAATAAGAGGAGGCAACACACACAGGGAGAAGTGGCCAGGCAGGAGAACTTTGGCCCAGAAAGTTACAGGGATAGAGAGTAGGTTCCAGGAACAATGGCAGAGTTGACTTGATCATGGCTCCAGAACTGGAGAGGAAAGAGAAGGGGAGATCATACTCACTAGGCATGACCTAGTAGCCAGTTACAGTGGGCCGGTTAAGGCAGTTGCCAATAGGATAAGAGTGACCCAAGGCAGAAGTTCTGTAATTGAAATTACATAGGCTATGGTCTCAGGAGGCAAGGCTGTTGGTGAAGCTAGTGAGCTGACCCAGGAATAGGGAAATATTCAGTAGAGAGGGTACCTTTCTGCCTATGTGCCTTTCCTCAAATTATCTGATATCCCAGGACTGTCCTCTCCCACTGTTGAATTCCTGTCCATCCTTTAAATACCAACTCAAATTCAACCTTTTCCAGGAAGTTTTCCCTGGGCCCCTGGTCAATAAATTACTATCTTTCTCAGACACCATAATAATACTATGTTTTTCCCTCTCTAATATTCTCATTATGGATCATAGTTTATTACAGTATGAATTTGTATCTTAACCTCCTAACTAGAACTCTAAACTACACGAAGGCAAGGACCCTGTCTTCTCTAGATTTTGTCTCTCCTCTCCTTCCCCCACCCCAGCACCTAACCCGGTGTTCTACATGGAAGCGCTTAATAAATGTTTGCTGAAATGAATGAATGAATATGGATAGGTCTCTTTTGCTAAATCTCTTCATGTATTACTATATCCACAGGGCAGAAAACTAATATTTTTTACTTACTTGGTAGATTAAGGAAGAATTGTAAATATGTATTTACAATTAAAATATTTCCACATTCAATCACATCTCATTTGCCCTCAGGGATAGCAATGATGCTGGCTGGCAGCCTGGTAGATTAGAAAGTATATTGGAATAGGAGCCAGAAGAAAAGGGTTCTAGTATCAACCTCGCTAATTAGCTGTGTGCCCCAGGGCAAATCAGTTCACCTCTCCGAGACTTGGTTTCCTCATTTGTAAAATGGAGTAGGCCTAGAGAAGCCACAGATTTGTTATAGCAACATTCTGCTTGCTTATGGTGATGCTCCAAAAAGAGCACGGTGGGAAATGGATTTTGTAATTGGAAAAGGCTGATATTAGATCTTTTGTGAACTACAAACTCAAATTCTCCTTCCCTTCTATTTCTTAGATCTTTTCTCAAAGCCCTACATGAGAATTTTTTTTGTAATTTTTTTTGCCTCTTTCCACTAGTAATATTGTAAGTTTCTACTTGTTACATTTTATATCATATTTGAGAGATTGTAACGACTATTTTTTCTGGCTTCAAACTCCCTGTTTTCCTCCGTTCTTTGATTCACAAAATACTAGACCTGGAAGGTTCCTTATATATCAGCTAGTCCACTCCCAGATGAGAAAACTGAGACCTAGAACGGGGAAGCAATTCACAGCTATAGAGAGCCAGAGCCCAGGTCTTTTGACTTCCAATTCAGTGCACTTTCCACTATACTGTCTTTTCTTTTCTTTTTCTTAATAATTAATTAATTTATTTTTAGTTTTCAACATTCACTTCCATAAGATTTTGAGTTTTAAATTTTCTCCCCTCCCCTCTCCCCTTCCCAAGAAAAGTCCCCTCTCTCCTCCCCTGCAATCTGATACAGTCTCTACATACATACATATAAGCTCATACATATACATTAGTCATGATGTAAAGAAGAATTAGAAGTAATGGAAGGAACCAGGAGAAAGAAGAAACAGAACCAAACAACCAAAGAAAAGGAGAGCAAATAGTACGCTTCCGTCTGTATTCAGACTCCAAAGTTCTTTCTCTGGATGTGGATGGCATTTTCCATTGTGAGTCTTTTGGAGTTGTCTTAGATCCTTACATTGCTAAGAAGAGCTAATATATTGTCTTTTCTGCCTTATTCTTGTCTCAGGTTCTGTGCTATGCACCTTCCTCTGGTATCTCCCTTCCCACCCCCTCTCACCCGTGCTATTAATACTAACTCACATTTCTCTATCAATTTGAGGTTCTCTCTCTGACATACACTGTCTGGATGACCCTGGGCTAGTCTATAGGTGGCAGATAAGGGGCCTGCACTTCCAATCCAGAAACTCTCTATTCCACTGAAACCTTAGGTCCAATCAGTAGGCCTGGCCCTTCAAGGTTTACAAAGTGCTGTCCTCATAACCACTTTTTGTTGTGAGGGAGTGCTTCAATGCATCTGTAATCACACAGCATGATCGTCATTCCCTTGCTCAAAAATCTCGAATGGCTCTCTGGTGTTTCTAGGATAGAATACAAGAATACGAATTTCTCTGTTGTTAGGCATTTAAAGCCTCTTACAATGTGACTCCTGCCTGCCTTTCCAGGCTTATTGTACACTATCCCCTTTCATACAATTAATGGTTCAGCCAAGCTGCTTTCCATGTAGTTCCTCATTCATGACATTATACCTCCCCTTTTCCATCTTGCATTGGCTGATCCCATGTCTGGAATGTATTCCTTCCTCACTGATGCCTCTTAGAATCCCTAGCTTCCTTCAAAGCTCAGCTAAGCACCAGCTCTATAGAGGAGGCCTTCCCTGACCCCTTCAGCAGTTAGTGAACTTCCATCCAGCTCCAGCTCCAAGTCCCCCTCCTCAAATTACCTTGTATTGACTCTGAGCTTTGGATTTCCTTATGTGGCTGCATATTATTTCTCCTGATGGAATGTAAACTCCTTGAAAGTGGAGACTGTCTTATTTTTTGCCTTTGTATCACTAGCACCTAGCACAGTACCTGGTACATAGTAGGTGCTTAATAAATATTCGTGGAAATAACTCCCTCCAAAATGATATGGCTCGAAACCCAGCTATACATTCTCACCTTGTGTGACTTGTCCAAATCCTCCCTTCAATCTTCAATAGGGGATCTACCCAACCTGAGAGAGGTCTTCTTCTAGGTCTTTTATTTTTAATTTTTTGAAATTCTGAAAAATTTAAACAGCTCCAAAACGGATCATTTCCATGTACCCAGCAGAATACTGACGAGGGCAGAATTTGAGCTGTCGCTCTGTCATCTTTCATTACATGATCTGTCATGATCCACTGACTTTTCCAGTCATCCAAGCAGTCATAAGTTTAATATCCCTGTTATGATAATTAACTCATTTGGAGCTGAGGGGGTTATATAATTGCCCCGAAGGTCCATTCATTTCTCCTTTTTGACTTCAGGGAGGTTTTTTTAGATGAAAAGTTCTGAGCTCGGTCACAGTATCTTAGTGCTCCCCAATTAGGAAAGATTCCCAAAACCTAGGCAGAAGTTGAGTTCTCTGCTAAACCTTATGCTTATAAATATCTCTAGGTAACAGATGGCTTCTTTGTAGTTGAGGCAAAAATTCAGATTACTGGAAGCATTTGGGTAAAGAGACAGTGGACTGAATTATGGTATGAGGAGATACACCAGCACAGGGAAGGAAAGGTGGAGAAAGAGCAAAACTTTTCTTGGGACTTACATCAGCTTGGCCCTCTTTTCTACCTCTTCATGATGACTGCAGATCCAAGACCTCTCCTTAATATCTCTCTTCTCTGCCAGAAGACAGAACTCCCTTTGCTCCATGGTTGCTCCAACCTCTTAAATCCTAACCCTCAGAAAATCTTCTTTCCTAATTCTGAGATAGCTTAAGGCAGTCTCTCACATAATGGATTCCATTCAAGGAGAACAGGACTTCTTTGCACTTAATTCTGATTGTTGGGTTCAACTAAAAAAATTGTTTGCTCCAAGTTAAGGCATCTGAGTCACATGGGATGATTTCTACTCCATCTTTACATACATGTCGTTATTACTATTTTAAAAATGAGGGAACTGAGTCTCAGAGAAGTGAACTGACTTAACCAATGTCACACAGCTAGAAAATGACAAGACCAGAAGTAAAATACAGTTGTCCTATTCATTTTATTACTCAGTTCGGCAACCATTTATTATCTGTCCATTTACGTACCAATCGCTCTGGTTGATGGTGACCATCATCTTCCTACTCAAAAATCTTCAATGTTTCTCTTTTTCCACTAGGATAAAATTCACCCTCCTCAGTCTGTCATTTAATGCCCTCTACAATTTGACTGCAGGTTACTTTTCCAGGCTTATTTCACACTACTCCCCTTCACTCATTCTTATGCTCCAGCAAAATTGGCCAGCTTGCTATTCCCCAAACAGGACAGTCCATTCCTCCTCTGATGTTTTGACCCAGATTGTCCACCATGCCCATAGCACACTTCATGCTCATATTGGCAACTTTATGTTCATATTGGCAAACTTCCCTGAAGTCAAAGAGGAGTGAGTGCCACACCAGGACTCAGGAAAACCCGAGTTCAAATCCAGCCTCAGATACCTCCCAGCTTCATGACCCTGGACAAACCTCTTAACCTCACTTTGCCTTGATTTCCTCATCTGTAAAATGGGAATGCTGACAGCACTTACCTCCCAGGGTTGTTGTGAGTATCAAATGAGATGATAACTGTAAAGTGCTTTGCACAGTGCCTGGCACATAGTAAGTAAACATTAGCTGTTCCTATGGATTATCTCTGCCCTCTTAGAACATTGCACTTCTTTCCAGGCTCAATCCATGTGCCACGTCCTGTTTGAAACCTTTCCTGATTCCTCCTAGTTTGTGTTCTCTCTATCCTAAACTTACTGTTTAATGTTCTTCTCTGCATACGGGTTTTTTTTTGGGGGGGGCAGGGCAATTGGGATTAAGTGACTTGCCCAAGGTCACACAGCGTCTGAGGTGGGATTTGAACTCAGGTCCTCCTGACTCCAGAGCCGTTGCTCTACTCACTGCACCACCTAGCTGCCCCTCTGCATACAGGTTTTATCGCCTCAGATCATAAGGAAGCTTTTTGAATGCAGGGATTGTGTATGTGCGTGTGTTTGTGTGTGTGTTTGGTTTCTGTCTTGTTTAACCCACACCTACTACAAAGCCTCGCACTGTCGAATAGAATCTAGGTACCTGATACCCGGCAGGTCCCTGAGCTCAGCACTGGGAGACACACGAAGACATCAGGCAGGGCCCTTGCCCTCATGCAGCTCCTTGCCTCACTCCTAGAAGCGTTAGCTGTAAGACAGGCAGGATATGAGAAGTGCTGTAAAGCAATGAACAAATGAAGGTCCTCTGCCCCTCTCTGCTTCGTGCAGATCTCTTGAGGAGTCTAGCACTCGGGATTTGTCTTTATGCCATGGCCCCTTCCCAGATATTCTCCCTGTCTTCATCCCTCCCTCTCTGACCTCGGAGCAGGGCAATTCCAAGGCTGGCCAGCTTCTCTCAGCAGGAGTCCTTTCCTCACAGCCCTTTGCTTGCTAGCTTGCTTTTCCAGCCGATCTTATGGTCTATTTTCTTATTTCCTTTGGTGGGGGTTGGGGCTGGTTAGCACCATCTGAAATCCATCATCTGTATTTCCACCAGTCCTTCCTCCCCCTTCTCAAGCAGCCCAGTTGGCTTCGCTGCATTCTTTCGGGGGGCAGTTGTTAACAGTTCAGCAGTTTCATTTCCCCTTTTGCTTGGGTGGGGGTGGGGAGAGGGCAAGGCTGGAGACGGTCCAGCTATACCTGCCTCTTTCTTAGTATGGCCCAATCTTGGGCCATTGGCATAGACAGGTCCCTCTTCATCAGAGACAAACATACAACCCCTCTTTGAGGGAGACAAGAACAGCTCTTATCTCTGTAATATTTTCCAATTTACATAAGACTTTCTTCCTGTAAGAGATAGCTGGGGGAAGTAATATCCCCATTTTACAGAGGAGCTAACTGAGTTTTACCAAAGGTGACTTAGCTAATATGTGACAGAGCCAAGATTCAAATGAACTCTTTGTTTTTGAGTTCGATGCTTCTGTCTCTTGATTATTATATTAGTAAAAAAACACTTTTTAATAAAAGACTGTTTGTTATGGGTGTTGGAGACAGGATTTCTATTCAGGTAGGTGTTGGAGAAAAAGGCCCCTGATGCCTCTTCCAACTTGGAGACTTGGTGATCAGCAAAGGTAAAGCAACTTGCCTGGAGTCACAGAACCAGAAAGTGCTGAACCAGTACTCACTACTCATTGTGCCTCCTCCTTTCCAGGTTAGATAATCCCAATTCCTTCAACTAATTCTTCCCTGGCATGGTCATTCTCCTCGAGATGCTCTCCAGCTTCCCAATCTCCTCCCTAAAATATGGCACCCAAGGCTGGACATAGAAGTGGTTTAACTAGGGCAGACTATAGTACAGAGTACAGTAGGGCCTATTGCCTCCCTTAACCTCCCGTGCACTGACTATTTTGGTTGCAACTTCATACTGTTGACTGGACGGCTGGGTGGTACAGTGGGTAGAGCACCGGGCTTGGAGTCAGAAAGACCTGAGTTCAAATATGGCCTCAGAACTAGCTCTAAGACCCTGGGCAAGTCACTTAACCCTGTTTAACTCAGTTCCCTCATCTGTAAAATGAGCTGGAGAAGGAAATGGCAAACCACTCCAGTATCTTTCCCAAGAAAACCCCAAATGGGATTGTGAAGAGTCAGACACGACTGAAAAAATGGTACAACAGCAATGCTATTGACTGGTATTGCACTCTTAATATTCTAAAAGCCCCTGGAGTCTAGGGGTGGGGAACCTGCTGCCTCAAGGCCACATGTGGCCCTCTAGGTCCTCAGGTGAAGCCCTTTGACTGAATCTAAACTTCACAGAACAAATCCCTTAAAGCCTTCACTCGAAGAGCTGTACTTAGAGGGCCACATGTTCCCCACCCCTGACTATGACAATTCCAAAAGATTAATGGTGGAAAATGCTATCCACATCCAGAGAAAGAACTATGGAGCCTGGATGCAGATCGAAGCAGACTATTTTCACCTTTTTTTGTCTTTTCTTTCTCGTGGTTTTTTCCTTTTGTTCTGATTCTTACACAACATCACTAATACGCAAATGTGTTTAGTATGATTGTACATGTATAGCCTCTATCAGGTTGCTTGCCATCTTGGGGAAGGGGGAGGGAGATAAAAATTTGGAACTCAAAACCTTATAAAAGCAAATGTGGAAAACTATCTTTACATGTAATTGGAAAAAAATAAAATACTATTAACTGGAGAAAAAAGACTTAATTGAAATCCCATCTTCTTTAGGAGGTTACTGCTAGCCCCTTCCCTCTGAGACTGCCTTTCATGTACACTGCATATATTTTGTATGCTATTTTCATGTTGTCTCCTTCCATTACAATGTGAGCTCCTTGAGAGCAGGGAACATTTTTTTTTTGCATTTCTTTATATCTCTACTGCTGAACCTAGTGCCTAGCACATAGAAAATGTTTAATAAATGCT
Source organism: Trichosurus vulpecula (assembly GCF_011100635.1). Classification (NCBI taxonomy): domain Eukaryota; kingdom Metazoa; phylum Chordata; class Mammalia; order Diprotodontia; family Phalangeridae; genus Trichosurus; species Trichosurus vulpecula. Next base: position 106,319,489 of record NC_050575.1, read on the forward strand.
TGTTGGCTGCCTGATTTACTAAATTGCATCTTTTTAACTCTTAGCTTCCCCATCTTTAAATGGGAAATAAGCCTTGTAATAACATCTAACAGCATTATTTGGAGAAGGGGGAAACACTCTGTAAATCATAAAATGTTTTAGAAGTGGGAACTCTTATTACCCATAATAACTTGTTCTTTCCATAAACTAAAAACACCTGGCAGTTGGTTCATTCTTTCTTCCCTTTGCCATTGTCCTGTTCCCCATGTATTCAATAGCCCAAAGCCCAAACAGCTCTGTCACTTTAACTAGGGCTGTTAATACCTTATAATGTTTTCTTTATTCACTACTTCATTCCTAGAGAGAAAGAACAGTCTTTTGTCTGGATCTGCTCCCTGGAATCACCATGAGGTCTGCCAGCCACGTTGGCCTATTTTCTCCTGACGCATTCTCCAAAAATCTTATTTCTCAGCTGTCCTAAAGAGCACATCAATTTCTCGTCTTCCAGGAATCTTATTTTTGGCAAACCTGTTTGTTCTGTTGGGCCATCCCTGATGAATTGGTAACTTGGGTCCCCATGTGGTAAACTGAAGGGGTCTTCTTGCTGTCTTCTTCCCAACGCTGAAACTGCAGAATTTGCTTCTTTCTTCCTTCTCACCCCTTTTGGTAACCCTTGAGGAAGAAAAAAAATGTACAAGCCAGTAATACTTGCTTCCATTCTCTTCCTCCCTTTCCTTTCTTTCCTGCCTTGATTCTACCACTGAATTCTGTTGTCCTTCTCTTTAAGAGTCCCCATTCACAAAATCCTTCACCTTGGCCTGGACTTGGGCAGTTACACTAGTCAGTTTTCTCTTTTCTCATTTTTTCTTTAGGTTCTTCAAGGCCTGTGCCCACTAACAACTATCCTAATGTTCCTCTCTCATCACATCGCTCCTCTACTCAAAAACCTTCATTCTGTTGCAAGTTGAATAAAGTATAAACTTGATGTTGAAGGCCCTTCACAATTTTACTCCAACCTACCTCTCCAGCCTTATCTCATACAACTCCCTTTCATGCATTCTTTGTTCAAATTTTGGTCAAACTGGATTCGTCTCTATCTCTAGTTCTTGGCTTTCTCTCTCCTGTCTCTGGACTTTTACTGCTGCAGTCACTCCTGAAATGATGACCTCCCTTTTCTCTATTGAGATGATTTCCTTCTTTCTAAGCCTAACTTAAGAGTTACAATCTCCAGGAAATCTTCTCTGACCCCTCCCCAGGTAAAAGGGATTTCTTTTTCCCCAAACATCTTCAAGTACTTTTCCTCAAGTCCTTTGCACTTACCACAGTCTCCCTTGTATCAGAGTTATTTGTGTACATTTTTAAGGACCATGGATTTAGAGCCAAAAGAGACTGTACAGGTGTATAGGTCACCTAGTCAAACTTCCTGATTTTACAAATGAGGAAAATGAAGCTTATTGAGACTAAATGACTGGGATTCAAATCCAGATCTCTTTCCACTGTCCCACACTGTCTCCTCTTGACTGTATAAAAGCAGTATATATGTGCTGTTCACCTTTGAATCCCTAGGACCTAGCAGCGAGTCATGCACAGATAGATATTTGCACTTGAGGAGTATTTCTGGAAGTGAATCTACTGCTTTTCCCCCACTTTCTCAGCTACTTTCAGGAATTGCTTCAATGTTCCTTGGAACAATTCTCTTTTTGCCACCTCCTTGGTGTCCATGCCGCCCCCCCCCACCTCGGATTCTCGATCATAGGTGAATCATAGAATCAGAGCCAGGACTATGACCCAGATCCCTGAGCTAGGGATTTTTCTTCCACAGCATGTTGATGTCTTTCTTTCCATGCCACGATTATTGGTCCAGTTCCTTAGGCGAGAAGCCCAGGAGTTATCAATCAGTCTTCCTCTTCCACTCATTAATCTATACCCTATTCCCTACTCTCTGTTCCCAATTCTTAATTTCTTATATTAGTGGATAAGTCCTGCCCATTTATCACCTGCAATCCTCTATGCTAGTCCGAGCCCTAAATATTTAGATGAACATGATGGCCTCCTAACTTTAACAGCCAATCAATAAACTTTTATTAAGTGATTACTATATTCAGTTGGTAAACATTTATTAAGCACCTACTATGTGCCAGGCACTGTGCTAAGAATTAGGGATAGGAATATAATAAAAAGGAAGGCTATTCCCTTCTAACTGATCTTTTTGCCTGCATCCTCTCCCTAACAGACTTAACTACCAGTGTTTTCACTCCCTTCTTAAAAAGTGTCCAGTGACTTTCCGTAGAGCAAATTTCCAGAGATGAAATCCTGCCTCTTCAGCCTGCTGTTCTTTATGGGCTAGTAGATGCATAGCATGCTATAGCCGTAGCATATACAGAGATCTTAGTGATGCGTCACTCCCTTGATATCCTTATGGATGTGGCGAAGAAAAGTGAGTTAGATGATAGTGTACTTAGGTGCATTCTTTATTACTTAAATCATCATCGCTAAAGGGTGCTGGGTAACAGATGGGTCTCAAACTTGAGAGGTCTCTACTGATAGGCCTCAAGGTTTCTGACCTCAACCCTGTTCTGTTCACCATTTTTTATCCATGTTGGATTTAGCAATAGATGGCTGCCTAATCAAATCTGTGGGTGGCACAAAGCTGAGAGGCATAGCTAATATATTGGACGATAGAATCCGACTCTAGAAAGAACTAATAGTGACTGATTTAAGCACAATGAAACTATAAAGGGTTAAGTGTGAAGTTTCACACTTAGGTTCGGGAAGGGGTGGGGCCGGGGGTGGGGCAGGGAGGGAGGCCTAACTTTCCAGCAAGTAGTTGAAAAAGACTTGACAGTTTTTGTGGACTGCAAGATCAGTATGAGTCAGTGATGTGAAAGGGCAACCAGAAAGTTAACGCAATCTAAGATTAAGAAATTTAAGAACCAGAATAAAGATGGAGATAGTCCCATTGTATTCTGCCCTTGTCAGACCAAACTGGAGTATGGTATTGGTTCTGGGTGACATGTTCTAGGAATAATGTAATCATCTGGAACAGGTCCAGAGAAAGGCAAGTACAAGGTGAGGGGGCTCAAAACCATGCTGGCTGAGAAACAACCAAAAGAATTAGGAATTTTTAACTTGGAGTAAATTAAGAGGGATTGGGGTGGAGATATGATCACCAGCTTTTGGTTGTGATATGGGAGAAGGGTGAGATGTATTTTATATGACTCCAGGGTCAGGCAGTCAATCAATCAACATGCATTTATTGAGCATTTACCAGGTAGGCATAGGCACTGTGCTGTAGGGAAATAGGATCACTGGGTGAAAGTTATAGCTAGGAAAGATTTCAGATCAATATAAGAAAGACTTTCCCAATGAATAGAATTGGCTGCTTCAGGAAGTATTGAATGCCTGACACTGAAGGTATTTAAGCAGAGACTGGAGTGGATGAGGACCTGTCAGAGATGCTTTAAAAGGGATTGGATGAGATGACCTCTAAGCCCCTGGAGCCTTTGAGATCCTGTTCAAAGCCCTTCAGCCTCTGGTCTCACTTCATCTTCCCATCCCCCTATTCTCTGACCTCAGACACTTCCAGGCTTACCTTGAAGTTCCTAAACACGCCCTCATTCCTTCAGTCTCAGAGCTCCTCTGGCCCCATGGATCTTCCCAGGATGTCTTCGTCCTTTCCTTTGCCAGAGCTCTATCATGACTTCAGGACCAAGATCAAGGGATCTTGTCCCTCACGTCCCTCAAGTTGTTCCTGTCAGAGCTGAGCCCACCCCACTCTGACCACTCCTTTCCACCAGTTCCCTTAGCCCTAGGTGTGACACAGAACATCCAAGTTCAGACCTGCCTCTAGATGAACTAAGCAGCTCAGCTCACACCTGGAGGCCCAGGAAGAGTCATTCAAAGGCAATTGAAGTGAAAACAGCTGTTTGGGATGCAAATAAAAGCCACCTTCACTGAGGCAGAAGACACCTGGAAGGAAGCAAACAATGAAGTGCATTAAAATACCTATGGGACCACCAGTATCTGGATTCTTTGAGGAGTTAAGGAGGCAGAAAAAGACCTCAGGACTAATTCTCCCTCGGGATGGGGATTTGTTTATTTTACTTTCCATTGTCTTGAATGAGACAGAGTCCTAAACTCTGGAACTGTCCTAAGTATATCTGCAAAGGGCATTTTTCCCCAAGGGTCTTAGTGCCGTAAGAAAGGTGGGTTTTGCCGCAATTTCCAAAGAATTTATCAAGGATTAATCATTCTTATGCCTGTGTCAAGTGCCTGAGAGGCATTTCTGGTTAGAGGACTGGTATAGTAGATTAGAAGACCAGTTTCTTTGTCAGGGGGATGTGGGATCAAGCCCTTCCAGTCACACATGCTGAGTCTGAGATCGCAGGCAAATTAACCTCTTCATGCTTCAGGCAACTTTCTGAGACCAAGTTACTTCAGACTGGTTGATTTCCATTGGTGGATAAAGTTTCCACAATGGGGGTTTTCCACACCAGTAAAATCACCTACTTCTCTCTCTTCCTCTCCCCTCCCCGCAAAATAATTATAGATAGCTATTTCATTTGATCCTCAAAGCAATGCTAGGAGGAACGTTCAATTACACTCATTCTATAGACAAAGAAACTGAAAAGAAAGGTTAAGGGTTAAGTTAAATTAAAGCTAAGACTTGCCCAGGGTCATACAACTGATAGGTGTCGGAGGCAGAATTTGAAATCAGGAGTCCTTGACTCTATCAATCTATTCTAGCAGGTCTCCCTCTTCAGTAATGTGCCTTGTTCTTTGGCAGAGCTGAGAACCATCATGGTGTGGTGGAAAGAATGCTAGCCTTGGAGGCAGAAGACTTTGGTTTAAATACTGGGTTTGCCACTTTTATTGAGCCTCAGTTTACTCATTTGTAAAATGAGAGTGTTGGACCTGATGGCCTCTAATATCTCTTTCGACACTAAACCTATGATCCTATGACAGAGACAGGAAGATTCCATCAATGGGTGCATATTTCAAGAATGTTTGCCTTCCCTGGTTCCTGGAGGCACCAAGTGGTCCTGAGTGAGTCCAGAGCGCAGGGACAAGGCTGAGATGAATCTTCTTGAGGGTGAAGGGGCCACTGTGGTTAGCTCTCTGCCCGTTGTCAGCTTGTGCTTTAGCTGGGAAAAATAAGAACTAACACAAGGAAACTACTAAAGAACAATTAAATGCTAAACTATGTCATATTAGCCGCAAGTAAGAATGCTGGACATCACTGAGGGATGACTGAGTAGTTAGCGAAGGCAGTGGAACTTGAAAGACCAGATTATAAATACCATGAGGCAGTGTGGTGTAGCAGAAAGGACAGTGATTCTGGAGCCAGAAGGTTTGGGTTCAAGTTTTATCTGTCACTATCTATATGACCTTGCTGGTACCCTTTAACCCCTGGGGCGGGGGGGGGGGAGTGGGGAGTGTCTCAGTTTCCTTATCTGTAAGAAGAAGATAATTTAGGGGCAGCTAGGTGTTGCAGTGAATGGAGCACAGGCCCTGGGGTCAGGAAGACTTGAGTTTAAATCCGACTGCATGGCCTTGGGGAAGTCACTTAACCTCGATTGCCTCATCTCCCCCCCCCCCCCCAAGGAGATAATTTAGAGGCATCATAGCATAGTAGATGGTGCATTGAACTTGGAGTCAGAAAGAGCTGAGTTCAAATTCTGCCACACACATTTACCAGCTGTGTGGTCCTGGGCAAATTATTTAATAGCCCTCTGCCTCAGTTTCCTCATATGTAAGGGGATTGGGGTTAGACTTGATAGCCTCTAAAATGCCTTCCAGCTTTAAAACTATGATCCTTTGATTCTACCTTATAGACAGGGCAGTTGTGAAGAATGTGCTTTGTATGCCTTGTCATGAAGACTGGGGCTGCTTTTGATCTAAGCTGTGCACCTTTCCCAACCAACACTGTGAACAGTGCTCTGAACAGAGTAGATGTATAACAGAGCCATAACTAGGGATTTTTGTGCCTGGGGCAAACACTACAAACTGGGTGACAATAAGAAAACTAAAGGAATGCTGGAGAAGAGAAGAATCAAGAAGGATACAATCTATCTTTGAATTGTTTGACTGTCAAATAGAAGAAGGATTCTACTGGTTCTGCTTGGTATGAAGGAAGAGCTAGGAACACTGGGTGGAATTGTAAAGGAATTGTAAGGGGAGGTGAGAAGAGACAGAGACCCCAGGAAAGAAGGAGGTGACTGCTGGTGAGCTGTCCACTTCTTATGAAAGGGGCCACTTAGGGGCTTTCCTGAAGCTAGGAGGTTCAGCAGATTAATTACACTTACTAGATCCTGACTAGCTGTATGACCTTGGACAAGTCACTTAACCTCTGCTTGCCTCAGTTTCCTCAACTATAAATGGGAATAATAATAGTAGCTACATTGCAAGATTGTTGTGAGAGTCGAATAAGAGAATATTTATAAAAAGTGTTTAGCGCTATGCCTGGCACATAGTAAGTGCTTTAAAAATGCTTATTCCCTTCTTTCCTAGTGAAGTTAAATGTTCTTTATGACAGAATCCCAGAAGTTAAGCTGGAAGGGACTTTGGCATCCATCTAGTTCAGGGGTTCTTATGATTTTTGTGTGTCATAGACCCCTTCGGCAATATGGTGGAGCCTGCGGACCCCTTCCCAGAATAGTAGTAGCAGTAGTAGTAGTTGTAATAGCAGCTGTAGTAGTAGTAATATTATTATTAACTAACTTTATATAGAGCTTTAATGTTTCAAGAATGTTTTATTAACGTGACATGATTTAATGTTTCCAAATAATTGAAAAAATGCTAGATTTCAGTTAGTGGTTAGTGAAAATAAAGAGGTAATTTGTTTTCCCATCTGCATTTGCCTACTCATTGAAATCTGTCCACAGAACCCCACTTAACCCCTGATCTAGTCCAACTTATATTTAAAAGGCACGTCTACCACCCAATGAGTGGTTACCCACCCTTTCCGAGGGGTACCTTCATCTGGGAGACTATTCCCTGAGGCAGCCCATTCAACTTTTGGACAGCTCTAATTGGTAGAAAGATTTTTCCTGATATCAAGCCTAAACTTTCCTCTATGTACCTTCTACCCAGTGTTCCTAGCTCTTCCCTCATACCAGGCAGAACCAGTAGAATCTTTCTTCTGTTTGACAATCAAACAATTCGAAGATAGGTTGTATCCTCCCGGATTCTTCTCTTCTCCAGGCTAAAGAGAGGTATCTAGTAGTATAGTGGGGTGAGGATTGGACCACAAGGAGCCAGGAAAGTCAAATTTGACCTCAGGCACTTCCTTTCAGTGTGACCTGGGGAAGTCACTTAACCTCTCTCTGCCTCAGTTTACTCAAATGTAAAATGGGGATAATGATAGCACCTCCCTTGCAGGGTTGTTGTAAGGATCAAATGAAATTAATATTTGTAAAAAGTGCTTAACACAGTGCTTGGCACATAGTACATACTACATAAATGCTTACTCCTTTTCCTAAATGTTTCCAGTTCCTTCAAGCAATACTATCAGATAGGATGGGCTCAAGACCTTTTAACATCCTAGTTGCCTTCCTTTAGACATGCTCCAGTTCTTCAATGTCATCTTCTCCAACTGTGTTGCCCAGGACTGAACACAATGCAATAAACTGTGTTGCCCAGGACTGACCAGGACGGAGTCCAGAGGGATCATTGTCTCCCAATCCCCAGAAGCTCTGTCTCTCTTAACAGCCCAAGATCACCTTAAGAAGTCAGGAAACTTTCCCTGATCCTTCTTAATGCTAGTGCCTTTCCTCTGTTGATTGTCTTTATCTGTATCTATCTTGTTTGTATGTAACTATCTACATGTTCGCTTCCATTAGACTATGAGTTCCTTGAGGAACAATAAAAAAAAAACACCATTTCTTTGTATGACCATTGCTAAGTTCAGTGCCTGGGCACATACCATACTGGTGCTTAATATATGCTTGTTGACTCACTTACATGATGACGGTGGGTTTTTTTTTTTTTTTTTGCCTACCGCATCACAATGCTGACTCACTGAGTTTGAGGTCCTCCAAACGTCCAGATGCTTCTCAGAAAAACAATGTTGTCTAACCATTCATGCCTTCCCTATCTTGGACTTGTATCTAGGGGCTAAGGTCAGTTGTTTCTTCACAAGGTATTCATGAAGCCTAACGATTAAGTTGTGTGTGTGTGTATCTGGGGGGTTGGGAGAGTGGAGTGGTAAACTTTACAACAAGCAGGCGATTTGAGGGGGAGAGAGATAAGACTTGAAGCGAATGTTCCCTACCAGCAGGTCAGCCCCTAAACCATCAAAATATCTTAGAACTGCAACATGTAGTAAAAGGTTCATAGGTTGGGAGAGATCATAGAAAGGGACCTTACAATCTATTAAGTTCAATCCCCTCATTTTACAAGTGAGGAAACTGAGGCATGAAGAAGTTAAGTGACTTGTCTAGGGTCACACAGGTAGCAAGTGCCTGAGATGGGATTTTTCATCCAGATCATTCTGGCAGTCAGTTCAATTCCTTGACTTTACAGAGGTAAATTCAACTCTAGGGAAGGGGAAGTTATTTGCAAAAGGCTACTTGAAAGTGGGGTCAAATGGACCCCAATTTTCATAGGCTCACAGAGCTGGAAGCAGCCTTAGAGACCATCTTGTCCAATCCTCACGTCCTAAAGAAGAAAAAAACAGAGACCCAGAGTTAGAGACAGAGCAGAGGCAGAGACTAGAACCCAGTTTTCCTGATTCCCAGTCCAGAGGTTCAAGCCAGGTTGCAGTAATTTGGCCTCCCTTGCAGGAATGGGAGTGCTGGGGCCCTTGGGATACCAGCCTTTCCAGAACCCCAGTCCCTAGGCTCCTGGCAAGCTGTTAGGTACAGAGTGGGGAGCACTTCAGTCATTCCAGGACCATTCTGGCCTCATGTTCAAGACCCCATCTACTTTATTCTGAAGGAAAATTTATTAGTTTAGGAGCAAAACTCTAAGGGAAAAGAATCTTGGGGATGGTAGATACAGGGCTCAGCTCCCCTACCTTTACCCAATGAATTGCCCCTACCTACCATTACCCCTCTCCTGAGGTAGACCTTGCTGACTCCTAGGCCTAATTTAGTATTTTCCCTTTCCTGAGTGGACCAGCCCCTGCTCTCCTTGGGGCCCAGGATGTTTGAAATGTTCTGCCTTGTCTAGAACTAACACAGAGTAGCCAGCTGCATTCTCAACCTAGCCCTCATTCCCATTCCTCTTGGTTGTGGTCTTTGGGAATGTATAAGAAACTAGGGGAGGTAGAACTTTTGCAGAAAGATAAGATTCTGGGGATTGGGGAGGCAAAGGTGTAACTAGAAAGACATGGCCCTCAAGAAATGGCACAGACATTGTCTTGCTTCCCTTGGCATGTCCCTCACCTGAGGGGCTCCACTTTCCTCAGACTGATTTGGTGAGGGGACCTTTCTAACCTGCTCCTGGGCCTACCTTTCTTCCTGGACAGCAGGAAATGCCACAAGGCAAGGTAGGCTTCAGGCTAATTCTGTCTGGGGGGGATGGACTGGCTAGGTTAGGGACAGGCCTCTCCTAGGTGTATTCTGACGCTAGCTCTAACCGCTGAGAGCTGATTGTTAAATTTTCAGTTTGAGATTTACAACTCAGAAATTTGCAAATGCTACAAATCAGGGCCTGATTTATTTTTTTATTGGTTGTCTAGACTTAAGAAAATGATGGAGAAAATGTTGATAATGCAGATTAAACTTGACACTGTTTGTTGGGTACATTTGGACAGAAAAGCTGGTTGTTAAACATTTACCACCGATACCCCTACCTCTATTTCCACATGCTGGCCATCCCAGAATTTGGGTTCTACCAGTGCCAGACTTGGACAAGTTTGAGGAGCCCGGAAAAATCCAGAGAGCCAAAGGGTCCTCCCCCGATTCTGGCCTCCACTCCCCTCATCCTGTCACTGCTGCTCCCTTGCTAGAGGTGAGATCCAGTTGCCCTCACTGGCCTTGGCTGCTGTCTCCGTCTTTAGAAGAGTACAATGGAGGACAACTGTCTCCAGGCTTGCCGCAAATTTCCCACCTTTGGACTATTGCCAACCCTGGGCAAATTCCCAGTCCGCCTGCACTTGTCTTAGCTCTGGCTCTTTGTAAACAGATTTTTGAATGAAAACTGGACTGCCTCTGGATAAGTAGGGATGAGGAGGACATCCCAGACAGGGTGGAGGGAGGGAAGGCAGCCTGGACCACGTGATGGCAGCAGGAGTGGAGTCCAGAGGGTTTTTGTTCGTTTGTTTTTTAGGACTGCAGGATTTAGCATCAGGCTGGAGTGAAGAACGAAAAACAAAGATGAATCTTTAGTTTAGACTGGTGGTGTCTCAAGGGAAGTGAGGTGGTTGGGAAGATAAAGTGTTTCAGATTTGGGTTGCAAGATGTGGGCTGGAATTCTTGTGTAGTCACTTAGTATCTGTGTGACCTTGAGCAAGTCACCCAGCCTCTTGGGGCCTCAGTTTCCCTATCTGTGAGAAAGGCTGAATTAAATGGCTTCTAAGGCCCTTTCCAGCCCTAAATCTATGATCTTGTGAAATGCAAGTAAGGTAGATTCGGCTGGAAATGAAGCCACAGAAGTGGTCAATGATGAAAATGGTGATTTATCATTCATATATCCTGCATCCTGACTCCGTGTTGAAAAGTGGAGAAGCCAGTTGGAGCTGGGACACATGGGTTCAAATCCTGACTCTTCTATTTACTACCTATCTTATCATGGATAAGTCACTTTACCACCCCTGGCCTTTGTTTTCCATTCTACAAAATATAATGGTTGGACTAGAAAAAGTGGTTCTCAAACTTTCTGGTCTCAGTAGCCCTTTAAAGTCTTAAGACATATCAAGGACCCCAAAGAGTTTTCATTTATGTGAGTTATATCTAGAGGTATTTACCATACTAGAAATTTAAATGTCAGATACGATGATGAAAATAGCTTTACTTCACAGACCCCCTGAAAGGGTTTCAGGAACCCCCAAAGCTCTGATAACTGCTGGACTAGAGAAAAATAGACATCTTTGAACTATGAAAACAAATGACCAAAGAGTCAAAGAGGTTATGTGACCGCTGCCAACTCAGAAAAAAAAAATACCAGAGATCTCACACAGGTCATCACAATCACAGTTAACTGAAAATATCAAAGATCTCACACAGGTTATCGCAACACAGTTAACTCCAAGAAATAAAATAACAACAAAATAAAAAATTGGACTCAGCAGTCATAAGCAAAAAGCTTTATTCTGTTGCAGGAGGGAAACTGGACACATGCTGGGGTCTCCTCTTGTAGGAGACTCTCTTTAGAGTGGGCAAATCTCAATGCGTATACCAACGGCCACACAGTGAGCCATAGCCCTGACAATGTGGGGGTAACTGCAACAATGAAACAAGTTTGGTTCCTTGGTTTCTGCAGATCCTTGTCCGAGCTCAGGGGCCACCCGGTGCTGGTGTGAAACAATTCTGGGATTTTGCTGTGGCTGAGTTCATCCAGAGTGTGAGTGCAAAGGATTGTTGTTATGCCAAGCTCAAGACACAGCTTGCTTGCTGGGTCTTAGCTCTGGAAAACGGGGTATCTCCTAATAATAAAATGAGACGAGTAAAAAGAGAGGGGTGGTCTTGGCATGGGGATCCTGACACATCCATATAGCACCTTAACATTGACCACACATTTAAGATGCTGCCAGCCGGGAGATGATGGTGTTCCAGACTCTGGAAGCCTGGTTTCTAGTTCAATCTCTGCCAGTTACTCGCTGTGTGCCCTTGGGTAACTCATGTCACCATTCAGTGACTCACTGATAAAATCAGAGGCCTGGACTCTATGATTATAGATTTAGGACTGGAAGAGACCTCAGAAGTCACGTAACCAACCCACCTGCCTCATTCAACATGGGACGAGGAAACAAAGGCCTAGAGATGCTAAAAGACTCTCCCAGTTGACAGAGGTAGGCTATGAGCTCAGGTCCTCTAGTGCCAGCTTGAAGCCTGGCCCCCATGCACCATGATGTTTCTCTGTGTGTTCTGGGATTATGAGCTAGTGTCTAATAGAATCTAATCTCTTTTTGCTGGTATATTGTTCCTTTTTCTGGTGTAAAGCCTATGACTCATCATTGTGAGAGCATCAGTTAAGGAACTCCTCCTTCCAAGGCAGATCAGTCTCTTTTCTGCAACGTGTAGCTTGAGATAGGTGTTGGGGCAGGGGTTGGCGGTGATACTGAGAGGTGCCCAGAATCACACAGTCTGTACATGTCTGTGGTAGGACTCGAACCCAGCTTTTCCTGACTTTGAGGCTGGCTCTCTACCCATTACATGATGTTGCCTCTCATTGCTCTGTTCTTTTCTGTGAAGTAGTGGGAGGGTCATTGCAAAAGTATTTATAAGCTTACCCACCTCCTTGTTTCTCCCAAAGCCTCCACTAATGATGCTGGAACAAGTTTTATAGACAGCCCACAATCTCCCATAATTCTCGGTATCCTTATACCATGGGAACTTGGACTGGTCACTGGGATGAGGTGAAGAACCAGTGTAGTAGGTAAGTCAAGGCTTGACCTAGAGCCAGGAGACCTAGGTTTGAGTCCCACCTCCACCACTTACTTCCTGCATGACCAAGGGCAAGTCACAGCTTCACTCAGCTTGTCTCCTCCTCTGTAAAAAGGGATAAGAAGGACAATAACACTTACTCTACTTACCTGGTAGCCTTTTTGTAAGGAATGCCCTTCGAGAGTCCTCAAAGTTCCACATAAATGTGAGTTGTTGTTAGTGTGAGGGCCCCCTAAAGCTGACCTTCTATCTCTTGTTGGCATCTTCCTTAGGCAAATGTCGTTGTGGAGCTTGGAAATATGCTCAGGGCTTGTTCAGACACAGCAGCCCTGGTTCCGGGCTCCTGGGTCCTCCCAGGTGTTCCCAGGCCCATTCATGCTATTGCCTCTGATCCAACTTGACCTCCGTAGCTTTGTAATGGACCTCTGGCCTCACTCCTGGTCATCAGGTGACTCCAGGCCGGAGGAGGCCACACAGCCTTTTGCTCATCAGAAGACACGCCCATTATAATGTCATCATCCGGGCTCTCCCTGGCTCTGTCATCTCTCCTTCTCTACCCGGTCCCCCAGGCCAACACTGTGTAGTGGAAAGAGCCCTGAATGTGAAGTTAGGAGACTTGGGTTTAAATCCTGGACTCGATAACTTGGCGATCTTTAAGAGCAGCTCTCAGTTTGCCCCTCTGTAAAATGAGGTGTTTGGATTAAATCATAATAATCGACATCCATTTAAGACTTCAAAGTTTCATAGGTTACATAAATTATCTCATTAGGGCCTGTGAGGCAGGTATGACGGGTATCATTAACCCCATTTTACAGATGAGGAAATCGAGAGGTGGTGACTTGCCTATAGTCATGCAGCTAGTAAGGAATTAGAGGCGAAGCAGCTGGCAGAGTTCAAATCCAGCCGTACACACTTACTAGCCGTATGACCCTGAATAAATCACTGAACGTCTAGCTGCTTCAATTTCCTCCGCTGGAATCATCCCAGCGCCCACCTCTCAGGGTTGTCGTGAGGATCCAATGAGATAATATTTGTAAAAGTGCTTAGCACAGTACCTGGCACACAGTAAGTACTCAGTCAATGCCCATTCCCTTCCCCAGAGGCAGATTTTAATCCAGGTCTTCCTGGCACCAAGTGCTATGCTCTAATCACCCTGCCTGTCTACGTAGTCTTATGTGGCCCTTTCTTGTTCTCTACCTATGACTGATATCTAAAATCCTGAGGATGGGAGGTGGCACACACTTGTGATGTGGGCCACCTCACCTGGACAGAATGTTGTGTATATTTTTGGATGTCATCACTGTTCTGGGAGGTGCCCCACCCAAAGGTTCATTTGTGCTGAGAAATATCATCTATGATGCAGACCAGAATAATTCAACCAAAATTTCATTCCCAATCTTCCAAGTAAGAAAAGACTGGCTGGGCCAGACACCCCTATGACTCAGTATACCCATCTTCTACCCAGGCCCTGAACCATTGAGACAATTGTCCATAGAATATCTCCCTGGGGTTGTACTGGATTTAATACACCTTGGTAATCAGTTATTAAGCACCTACTGTGTTCAGAGCACCTACTATGTACTGAGGACACAAAGATGTAAAAAGGGACAGTCCCTATACTCATGGAGCTTGCAATCTACTACAGGGAGATAATATGTACATAGACATGCGTAATAGAGAGTTGTGATGTGTGTCATCAAAGAACAGTCACTAGCTTTGAGGTAAGGCTGTCGTTGAGTCATTTCAGTTATATTGGTTTTCTTGGCAAAGATACTGTTTCGATTTGCTGTTTCCTTCTCCAGCTCATTTTACATATGAGGAAACTGAGGCAAACAAGGTTAAGTGACTTGCCCAAGGTCACACAGCTAGTGAGACAGATTTGAACTCAGGAAGAGGAATCTTCCTGATTCCAGGCCCAGTGCTCTGTCCAAGTAAAAGGATCAGGTTTGAAACACCACTTTTGGTCCTCAGTTGTTTGTCCTTCATTCTCAAAGAGGACCGTGACATCAGGGCAGCGATGCCGTGACATGCAAGTGAATTGGATTTAAGTAAAGGAGAGCTGTGCAAAGTCACCAGCTTCACTTTCTCCTCCGGAGATCTGGTTCCTGTGGCCAGATATAGATCAGGAGGACTGGAGATGGCCCTGGATGACCTGGAGACCATGGCCTTTTTAAGCTAAGGTCTTCAACAGGTCTTGGTTTGACTGAGTCAACACCTAATCAGTGATTAAGGCTAGGTAAGAAATGAGGCAGAAAATGGTCTCTTTTACCCAGTTAAAAAAAATCAGTCAGGGAAGGGATGACCCTCAGGTTTCTCCCTCCCCAAACAGAAACAATTGCTCTTTATACTCACTCTGAGCCAATCAGGGCTCAAATAATAACCACATGGCACTTGGCCTGGGATCTATTGTTGGCCAATCAATGGAAGCCAGAGTGATTTAGGTTAAGGCTTGGTCCTTAAGGAAAAAAAACCTAGCTTGTATACCACCAAGATATCTTGTGAGGTATCAGTGATCAAAATTTACATTCCTTTGGGCAGAGAACCCTCAGGTAAGGGTATGATATCCTATGTGGACACAGGGAAGGGGAGGGAAGAGAAGGGAAAGGTGGGGGGAGAGAGAGATAGAGATAGAGAGAGAGAGAGAGAGAGAGAGAGAGAGAGAGAGAGAGAGAGAAGGAGGGAGGAATGGAGGAAGGAAGGAAGAAAAAGGAAGAAAGGAAGGAAGGAAGAAAGGAAGAAAAAGAAAGAAAGAAAGGAAGGAAAAAGAATTGGCTATGAATGAAAAACCCTGATATTATTATTATTATTAACAACCTTACCCCTTTTTTGAATAGACATACAGTTGGCTCTGGCTCAGTATTTTGGGACCTAGGATTGGAGGATGGGAGCATAGTAAATTCCGGGTAACTGGAGAACACAAAGAGGCTGAGATAGGGATTCACACCTTTCTTCGCTCTTTTTGAGGCTAAACTGGGGAAAGAGAAAGGGAGTAGGAGAGAAGAGGAAAAGAGAAAGAACAGCAGAAAGGTAGACTTTTGTATAAAATCCTTGAATTAAGTGCTAGAAAGGATTTTAAAGTTCATTTTATTCAGCTTACTCATTTAATAGTGAGGAAATCGAGGCTTAGAGAAGGGAGTAATTTGTCCATGGATAGTAATGCACAGGGATAGTAGGGAAAGAGCAAGGATTCCTACCCAGATCTTCTGACTCCAAAGCCAGTGGTTAGGGTAGCTGAGTGATGGCAGGGCCAGCACCTGGAGCCTTAGGATAGCCAGCCCTACAGGTGAAGGTTGCCTTACCTGGCCCGGGACCTTTTCATTGCTCTCTCATCCCAGCCAACATGCAGAATGGAGCCTGTAGGGGCCACTACCTTCTGTCCCAGAACCAAGGAGCTGGCAAATCAAAGGCAGATCTGACTGAGGAACCTTGGTTTGCGAAGGGGAGCATCACCTAAGAGACATCAACTACTCAAATAGCATGGAGGAAAGCTGAGACTCCATGATAGCTGCTGGTACTGTGGGTGGGAATTCAGAGTGTGAGCAGTGTGAAATGGTACTGGATGAGGTAGACCATGGTCTTTGGTCAGGGCTGTCCTCCGGACTCTCAGGGAGTGTGGGGCTTGGGTCACCCTGGGAGGTAGGGAAGTGAGGGCCTTCCTCAGGATGTATGGTGCCCTGGATCTGCTCACAGATTTAAGACCCAGGATAAAGTACTTCACGTACCCCCCCCCCCCCACTATGTTGATTTAGCCTGAAGGTGAATGTAAGGGGTTTAATAATCTCAGCCTTTCTATGGCACCAGCTAGGTTATATTTGCATCTTCTTCCTCTGCTGGCTGCCTTCCTGAGTCAGTGGAAGGGAGATACCAAATCTGGACCCATCCCTGGGAACAGATTTTTCTAGGGGCCAGTTCCAGAGGGTTTATATCTCTGGCTCATCCTAGCCTTTCAAACTGGGCACCCCTGTGCCAGGTGTATAGTGAGTGCCAGGGCTGGCAGGATTGTGGTGGCAGCAGGCACCCATTGCCTCCTCCAAGGAAGAGTCAGTAAATCAATTAGGTATTGTTGTTTCAGTCATGTCCGACTCTTTGTGACCCCATTTGGGGTTTTCTTGGCAAAGATACTTGAGTGGTTTAAGTATCTACCATTTTCCAGGCATTGAAAGGGAATGTTCAAGAAATACCTTTCTTGCTCACTCTCACATTTATGTCCCACCCCCTCTCCTGAATGATTTAAAAAATACTTATACCCCAGTGGTTGAGTGGTGCTTTCATCCTGTGGTGCCTGAAATGATTTTGAATGACAAGATTTCCAAGTGGCTAAAACTGGCTGAAAAGGGGTGTGTTTGTGTATGTGTGTGTATGCGCGCGCGCGCGTGTGTGTGTGTGTGTGTGTGTGTGTGTGTGTGTGTGTGTGTGGTATGGGAGGGCATGGTCTAAGGCAGGCAGAAGACAGGAAGAACTCAGCCTTCCTCTCCATTAGCTTCTAGGCTGAACCTGGATTTGGAGATTGTATTAGGAGAGAGCTGTAGCAGGGAGTCCTGGCCTCACATGTTTGTATTCAGTGCAAGCTCGATCCAAGTCCTGGACTGACTCTGTGAACTATGATTTCATTAAGCTTAATCAGTCATGCTCTAAACACCTTGATGAACTTGAACCATTGAGAGAGAAGGCCACAAGGTCAAGGGGGGAGATGTCTACGTGCTTGAATAAGGGCAGGAAGAAGCCAATGGAACTCAAAGGATTGAAGATGCTGGAGCAGATGGATGTGGTGAAAGGGGACTGGGTCTGATGTTAAGAATCCTCAGTTTGAATCCCAGCACCAACACTTGACAGTTGGGAGATCTTGGGCAAGTCCAGGGCCTCGGTTTCCCTATCTGTAAATGGGGCTAATATCGGCATTATTTACCACCAGATATTGCTTCGAGGGTGGCAGAAGGATGAACTCGGAGCATGAAACTTGGAGTCATGGTACTTGAATTTGAGTCTGGCTCTGCAAGGCACATTACCACTCTGGACCTCAGTTTCCTTATCTGTAAAATGGGTTGATTGGACTAGATGGCCTCTGAGGTCCCTTCCAGGTCTAGCTCTATGATCTGTGATCCTAAGGGGCTTTGTAAATTTTAAAGTCATAGAAATACAAGTTCTCATTGTTCATTTTTCTTTCTTACTTAAGACAATTACTCAAGTACCTCGGGGGCCCAGGACATCTACATAGACATTAGTGGATACTGCTAGTCCCTTAGTCTGAGTACATGATGACATTGAGAGGGCTTTCTCTCCATTCTTTAGTTCTATGTTTCAGAAAGAGACAGTCCTATAGTGGAGGTCTTGTCCTGTTGTCTTGTCTATTTCCACCATCAGGTCCTGGTTCAGCCTGGCTGCTTTATCCCTGAAACCTACCCTGACAATGCCTGAAGAGTTTCCTCCCTTCCCATGTATTTGTCTTGTCTCCCAACTCCACGGTAAACTCTCGGAAGGCAGGTTCTAGCTCCAAGATCTTATGTTCTTATAGTTTCATTCTATATTTCTCTCTATTCTCTGAGGGTTGGACACATTAAAGACACAATAAACACCTGCTGATTTGGTTTCATATGAATAATCCCATAGGAAATTGCTGCAGCTCAGATCCACCTGAGTTGCCTTTTTGGCCATCTCCTCTGGTTTTTCTTTTTACAGCTTGCTTTGGGACTCTCGAAGGATGGTTGTGTTCAATTGACAGGTTGACAGGACAGAATGACTCTCTCTCCTCCCCTCTTTTCTCTACTTCCCCATACATGCACAGAGTCTCCTTCTAGATCCATAAGGTGGGGGAGGCAGGCCCAGACATCAGTTTTTGGCTTACTTTACAATTTGGAAATTGTTTTTCCCTTTCAACTACACTGTTTTTTTTTGGGGGGGGGCGGGGTGGTCAGTAATACTATTGTTTACCCAGGAAGCTAGGTTAAAAAATCTTGAGGCCTCTTTAATCCCTTCCTATGGGATGGGAGAGGATGGGAAGGGATGACAGAATTGAATGAAGCAGGATGGGATAGAATTGAATCAAGAACAATCAGATGAGATGGAATGGAACTGAATGAAATAGAATGGGATGGGAAGAAATGGAATGTAATGGGATATAATTGGATAGGGTAGGCTAGGACAGGAGAAGAGGACAGGAGAAGGAGGAATAGGATAGGTTGGGTTGGGACTGAGTGGTGTAGGATAGGAGAGGCTAATATAAAATAGGATGAAAGGAAATTGGACAAGATGTCATGAGATGGAAGGAGGTGGAAATAGGGTGGTATGGGAAGGAATGGGTTAGGATAGGATGGGGTGGATTAGCAGAAGGAGGAACTACCTTTCCCCAGATTAGGCTTTACCCTTGGGTCCTCCTTCCTTTCCTCCCCAACCCATTTCCTACTCCTAGGGCTGCCATGGGATCTAAAGCTCAGGCTCAAGGTTTCTTACCCCTGTGCCCCAGAACATTAATAACCCTTCAGGGCCAAACTACAAATTAGAAACACTGGGTGAGAACACTCACAGCAAAATGGGCATTGAGGGGTTAATTTGTCTTCAGTTTCTCAATAATACTAATCCCTTCAAAGGGATTTAAAGAGAAAAAAAGTTTTACGCAGAAGAGGATAATTAATTTCTCCAAAGGGGGAAAAAACAATTAGATGGTGTTTGTCATAGAAAGGAGTCAGTTTCTCTTTCTAGGCTTGTTGTATCATGTCCCTGGGTGCAGAGGCGGCAATTGCTTAGAAACCAAATACCTGCTTTCCCAGGGAGGAGAATGGAGAAGAAAGAGAAGGGAGAAGGTGGAGGCAGGAAGAAGAGGAGGGATGAAGGAGGAGGAGGGAACAAAGGAAACGGGAAGAAGTGAAAGAAGGGGAAATAAAAGGAGTGGTGAAAGGAGTCTCAGCTCTAAAATTTTTAGAATTATGTGCTCTAGGGAGTGATTTAGTGCTTCCAGCAGTGTGGTCTTGATAGTAAGTGTAGAGACAGTAGAGAGAGGCAAGAAAGGACCTGGGCTAGATTAGTTGGGGAAGGCTTCCTGGAGGAGGAGGGAAGAAGGTGAGAGAAGGAAGGAAGATAAAAGAATGAGGCAGGAGGAGGGAGGAAAGGAAGCAGGGAGAGGAATGAAGGAAGATTAGAAGGAGATTGCACAAAAAGGAGGCTGGAGAGTCAATCTGGACTGTTCTCCTTCCTTCTCTCCCCACCGAGCATAACCTCCCAACTTCATTCCTTTGTTCGGGCTGCTCCCCATTCCTGGAACATCCTACCTTATCCTCTTTGCTTGTTCAATTTCTATCTGTCCTTTAAAATCCAGCTGAAGATTCACAACTAAGTTGCCTCCTCCACGAAGCCTTCCTTGAGACAACGTGGTATTGTGGAAAAGAATGCTATAGTCGAGTCAGAAGATTTGGGATTAATTCTGAGCATTTCTACTTCCTACCTGTGTGACCTTGAGGAAGCCACTTAATTCTTTGGTACTCAGAGGTCAAGAGATTCCTCATACTTAGAATGAGGAACCTTCACCAAGTGGCCTCTAAAGACCCTTCCAGAACTAAATCTGTGGACCATGTAAATCCCTCGTATGTGGCTTCACTTACCACTTTGTTCTGTGCACTTATCATATAACATTGTGTTACAGTTATCTGTATTTGTATTTGGTCCTCTATTACGACTATGAGCCCCATAGGACAGGGATTGTGTCTTATATAAACTTTGTAGGGCCGCCCTTCTTTTTCTCCCCTTCTACCCAAGCCCACAGTGCTATACACTCTTCACCATAACGTGATTAATTAAAGTTTGTTGGCTGAATGACTGAAAGAAACAGAAGGTAACCTTGGCCACTGTTGCTTCCTATCAGTCACTCAGGAGCCTGGGAATATCTTGTGGGGAGGAAGGAGCTTCTGGGTCAAAGGGTCAGCCTAATAACCTGAATATACCCACTCTAAGGCACTAAGGCCAGGAAAGCTACAGGCAGGAAAATTCTGGGAAAGGTTGGCATCTGGAAAGCTCAGGGCATTCTACCAATCAGCTGTTCTGTGCTTGAGAATAGTGCCAAAGGGATCAAACACAGAGCCTTGAGGCCTGGCAGAGAGCCTAGGGGCCAGCTGGTATAGTCTCTGCTGCCTGTTCTTCTCAGAACAACCCTGTGAGTTACTGAGAGTTGGGGGGCGGTGCTGATCAGGCTGGGGCTATGGGACCAGGGGAGCCATCCATCACTGAGTGGGCACTAAGTTGATTCATATCCCTATTTCTTAGAATATCATCAGCATGGTGTACTGAAAAGAGCCTTGGATTTGGAGACATAAGAGCTGGGTTTAAATCCTGGCTCTCCTATTCACTGTCTGTGTTATCGTGGGTAGGTAACTTCTCTGGGCCTCAGTTTTCTCATTTATGAAACAAGGTAGTTGGACAAAAGATGGAATAACCAATGAGTGTATCCATTTCTCACTAGCAAGGAGGAACTGGTTGTTGGGGGTGGAAATGTAGTTCTGGAAAATGACTGTAGTTCTGGGAAATGACTACTCTATTTTTGAATTGGTGTGACACAGTCCATGGATTTTGGCAGAGCAGGTCACAAAAAAAGGATTGATAGGATTCGATGGGAAGCTCTCAAGAATGAAATTCTGTGATCTAAGACAATTCCAAAAGGCTCATGATCCACATTCAGAGAAAGAATTATAGAGTCTGAAGGTAGATTGAAACATTCTCTCTCTCTTTTTTGTTTTTGTTTTTGTTTTTTTCTTTCTCGTGGTTTTCCCCTTTGTTCTGATTCTTCTTTCACAACATGACTAATGTGGAAATACGTTTAATATGATTGTCCATGTATAGCCTATATCAGATTGCATGTTGTCTTGTGGAGGTGGGAGGGGAGGGAGAGAAAAAAATTTAGAACTCAAAATCTTATAAAAGTGAATGTTAAAAACTAATATTAATTAATTAAATAATTTTAAAAATCAGTATAATTAAAAAAAATTAAATTCTGAAGGTGTGAAGGGAAACAATTTCTACAAGGAGGGAAAAGAGGAGTTGTCAAAAGAGACAATGTGGAAATGCAGGGAACTCATTCACCAATTTAAATATAAAAAAAGGAAAGTAGAAAGGATGGAAACAAGACTGGAAAAGGAGGATGAATGTACAAGCATGGCACAATCTTTTCAGAAAAAGATCTGGACAGCTGAGACAGAAAAGTTGAGGTTGGCAAGGAAAGACGAAGGCAACCCCAAAATATCTTCTAAAAATTTTGTAGTTTTATTTGGGAAAAGAGGATCAAAGACCAAGAGAACCAATGTTCAGAGGGGATGGGACAATGATAAGAGATGATGGAGTGAAGGCAGAGCTGCCCTGCTTTTATTAAACATATTTTCTCTGGCAAAGGAGATAATCTGTGGACTACAAAGAATAACCCAAGACAAGTAGGGAGATAGAGAATACCTGGCTGCCCTTGACTAGTTCACATCATCAGCCCCAGATGAGTCACATCCTAGGTACTAAAAGAACTGGTAGCTATGCTGATTGAATTCCAGCCAGGAATCTTTGAAATATGGTGGAAAACAGGAGAGGGATTGAAGGACTAGAAAGGGGACAATGTTGTCCTACTTTTCAAGAAAGTGAAGACTAATAAAGCCTGAAAAATATGGTCCAGTGACCTTGACTTCCATCCCTGGCAAAATTCCATAACGTATTATCAAAGGGATGATTAGCGAATGTCTTGAAAAGGAAATGGTAATCATAAGGAGCCAGGATGGCTAAATTAAGAACGCATCATGCCAGACTAAACTTGTTTCTTTTTTTGACACGTTTACTAAACCAGTAGAACAGGGGAATGCTGTAGATGTAGTTTATCTAGACTTCATTTTATTCAATTAAAAATACATTGTTTTGATGCCTTTTGTTTTAATAATACATTCATCTCTGGAAATCTCCTCACCTTTTCCAGACTGAACCTACCCTTACTACAAAGGAAAACAATTTAACGAAACATTCTATACAGTGAAGGTTGGGCTGGCAGTGATGGCATCTTACAATATGTGCAACATTCTCCTTTTTTGCCATTATCAGGAGGGAGGTATACTTCATTCACTGAGACTTTACTTAGTTTTCCATTTGATCAGAGTTTGGCTTTCTTTTAGTGATTTCTTTTTTCATTTGCATTGAATTCTCATCCAGGAAGTACACTCTGCTTAAGAGTGTATTGGTAAATATAACAACCAATTAAAAAACATATGCATGATACACTTTTCAATTTAATTGACATTATTAGCATTTTTTCCATCACTTTCTTAAGTCTAGATAAGCAGCAAAACGATAAATAAAGCCCTGAGTGTAACCTTACAGATTTCTAAGATGTAAATGTTCACACTGAAAATTCAATAATCAGATCTTAGTAAGAGACACGTCCCTTTCCCCATTAGAATGTAAACTCCTTGACGGTAGGGTCTGTTTTTCTGCCTGCATTTACATTTTTTAGCACTTAGCACAGTGCCAGGCACATAGTAGGTATTTAATAAATGCCTATTGACCCAACCTGACTTGATATTGAAGACTTGGGTTCATGTCACACCTTAGATACATATTAGCTGAGTGACCCTGGGCAGATTACTTAACCCTCGAGGTATTGTAGGCTCTCTAAGACTATAAGTGGTAGAGAAGGTGCCCACCTATATTGATAGAGGTAATTTCCTTATACCGAGATATCTATATATATACCATTGAAATCCTAGGTCCAGTCCCTAACCTAATCCCTCAATTTAAATGGTTGGAGTCATAGCATATTCTTTTGATTTTCTTTATTTTACTATTTATGCTATGACTCCAATAATTTCTTGAAAGATGATGTCTAGGCTCTTTTTTTTTATCATGGCTTTCAAGTAGTCCAATAATTTAAAAATGTCTCTCCTGGATCAGTTTCCCAGGTCAGTTGTTTTTCCAATGAGATATTTCACATTGTCTTCTATTTTGTTCATTCTTTTGGTTTTGTTTTATTGTTTCTTAATTTCTCATAAAGTCAATAGCTTCCCATTTGCTCCATTCTAATTTTTAAGGAATTATTTTCTTCAGTGAGCTTTTGAACCTCCTTTTCCATCTGGCTAATTCTGTTTTTTAAGGCATTCTTCTCTTCATTGGCTTTTGGGACCTCTTTTACCATTTGACCTACTCTGTTTTTTAATGTATTATTTTCTTCAGTATTTATTTTTTGGTGTCTCCTTTACCAAGCTGTATGTTAACTCTTTTTTCATGATTTTCTTTGCATCACTCTCATTTCTCTTCCCAATTTTCTTCTACTTCTTTTACTTGATTTTCCAAATCCTTTTTGAGCTCTTCCAAGGCCTGCAACCATTTCATATTTTTCTTGGAGGCTTTAGATGTAGGAGCTTTGACTTTGTTGTCTTCTTCTGGTTGTATGTTTTGATTTTCTTTGTCACCAAAGTAAGATTGTATAGTTGGATTTTTTTCCATTGTTTGATCAGTTCCCCAGGCTATTACTTCACTTTTTAACTGCTTGTTAAGATATGGCTCTACCTCCAGTTTGGAGGGTGGACTGTCCCAAGCTTCAGGGGTTTTGTGCAGCTGTTTTCAGAGATACTTCTAGGAACCTGTAAGTTTTCAGTTCTTTCAGTATGGTCTAAGGCAGGGCTGTCCAACCACAGGTTTTTATTGAAACAATAGACAATATATTTTGATTTGCCATTTTAGTGAGAGCTCTGTGGTAGCTTGGCTTTGTTTACTAAAGCATTTATATAAATTTCTGTGCTTGCAGGCAGGCAGCATAAATCCAACTGTGGGCCATATGTGGCCCATGGGCCTCATTTTGGACAGTCTTGCTCTAAGGAGAGGTGTTTACTCCTCTCCTGGTCTGCGCTCTGGTCTGTGAGTGGCCATAAGCACTCGTTTCTGCTCTGGAATCATGAGGAGGGTCCCTCCTCCACTGTGGCCACAAGCTCTGCTATGCTAGTGCTCCTCCATGCCCTGGGACTGCCACTCAGGACTGTGACCCAGATCCAAGTACGGGCAAAGCAACGGAGTCTTGCCTTGGTGCTAGCAAAAAGACTTCTGTAATTTCCTTCTGACCAGTTGTCCTTACCATCTGTGAGCTGAGAGCTCTGGAAGCAGCTGCTGCCACAGCCACTGCTGATTCAGTGGCTCTCAAGGCCTGCTCCTGGTTTACTGGGGCGGGGCTGTGCTGGCATGGCCTGAGATGGATTGTGCTATACTCTTCCCAAGGTTCAACAGACCTCTCCTACTGACCTTCCAAGTTGTCTTGGACTGGAAATTTGTTTCACTCCATCTTTTTTGTGGGTTCTGCTGCTCTAGAATTTGTTTAGAGTCATTTTTAAAGGTATTTGGAGAGGTTTAGGGGAGAACTCAGGTGAGTCCCCACCTTTACTCTGACATCTTCCATCATTGTAGTTTCTTATTCCACAATAGTATTCCCTTATGTTCACATGCAACAATTTTTAATCTATTTCCCAACAGATAGGCACTCACTCACTTTGTTTCCAATTTGTTGTTACCAACAAAAGCATAGCTATGGATATTTTCGTATGTAGTAGACCTTTGTTTCTGCATGGTTGAGTGGAAAGAACTGGCTCAGGAATCTAAGTACCTGGGTTCAAATCCTGCCCTAGGCATCTACTACCTGTGTGATGTTGGGCAAGTCACGGGGCCTCAATTTCCTCATTTTGTAAATGAGTTGGTTAGACTAGATAGAAGGCTTCTTTGGTCCTTTCCAGCTCCTTAGCCCTTTCCAGATGGTCTTATAATCTTCTATGCCCTGTACTGGCCAGGGATTATTGGATCAAAGTGTATGAATATTAGTTATTTTTCTTACATAATTCTAAATTCATGTCTGGAATGCTCCAACAGCAATGTATTAGTGTGCCTGTCTTTCCACAGTCTCTCCAGCATTGATTCTTTCCATTTTTTGCCATCTTTCCCAAACAGCAGGTCATGAAGTGAAATCTCAGATTTGTTTTAATGTGTATTTATTTCTCTTAACAGTAAATGATTTGGGGCCTATTTTCAAATGGTCATTTATAATATGCAGTTCTTTTGAAATCTGTTTATATCCTTTGGCGCCTTATCTATTGAGAGAATGGCTTATGATATTATATGTTTATATCTATTTGCTATATGTCTTAGATATTAGACTTTTTTTTAATCAGTGATAGGCTAGGAATAGGGATTGGACTTGTGATTTCATTGGTATAGGAAACTGATGAAAAAACTCCCTTATTTCCTCCTTCTTCATTGATTTCATTCATGCAATAGTTTTTTAATCACATAATCAAAGTCACCTCTTGTCTTTTATGGTCTCTTCTGTCCTTTGCTTGGCTAAAATTTCTCTTTCTAGTCATAGTTGTGAAATGTGCATATATCTTCCTGTTCTCCAATTTAAAAAAAAAACCATGATATTGTTTACCCAGACTTTAGCAAAGCATTTGACAAAATCTCTCATGTTATTCTTGTGGATGATGTAGAAAGATGTGGCCTAGAGTGTAATATAGTTAGATGGATTTGGAACTGGTTGATTGGCTGGACCCAAAGAGAAGACATTAATGGCTTAATGTCAATTTGGAAGCAGGTCTCGAATGGAGTGTTCCAGTGATTGGAGCTTCGTTCTATGTTGTGTAACATTTTTATCAATGATTTGGATAAAGGTATAAAAATGCAGTCTAATCAAACATGCAGATGACATAAAGCAAGAAGAGATAGTTACCATAGTGGATAGCAGGGTAAGGATCCTGAACAATCTCCACAGCCTAGAATGTTAGGTAGACCACAGTAAAATTAAACTGAATAGGGATAAATGTAAAGTTTTACGTGTGGACTTAAAAAACTTAACTGTATGAGTCAAAGGTAAGGAAAGCACGGTTAGTAATAGTTTGAAAAGATCTGAGGGTTTTAGAGGATTACAAACTCTACATGAGTCAACAGTGTGAGATGGTCACCCAGAGAGCTAATGTGACTCTAGGCGGCACTAAGAGAGACATTCTGTCTGGGGACTAGGGAGGGACCCATCCTGCTGTAACCTGCCCTGTTCAGTTTTGGCCTCCACATTTCAAGGACACAGTTGACAAATTGGAATGTATCTAGGAGATGGCAACTTAGATGACAAAGCGCCTTCACATTATTCATGCCCTTTGATTGGTTAAAGACACTGGGGATGCTTAGCCTGGGGAAGAGAAGGCTTAAGCCAAACATGACGTCCCTTAAGTATTTGAAAAGTGGTAAAGTAGGAGAGGAATTTGGCTTATTCAGCTAGGCCTGAGAGGGCTGAACTTGGAGCTATGTGGAGAAGTAAGTGGCAAAGAGACAAATTGAGGCTTGGTATCGGGAAAAAGTTCTGAACGATTAGAGCTAGGCCAAATTTGAATAAGCTATCTTAGGAGGTAGGGAGTTCCTCTCAGGGGTTCGTTGGTTAATATTTAACAACTGGGCTCTCAAGAAAGAAAACCAGTACCCATGACACACTTTTTTCCCCCATTTTATTCATTTATTTAATCATTTGCTTATTTTTATCATTCATTTAAAAATTTTTTTGAGTTTTAAATTCTCTTTTTCCTCCCCATCTCTTCCATACCCAATAAGAAGTCAAGCAACATGATATCAATTATACATATAAAGTCATGCAAAACATATGTTCATATTAGCCATGTTGCAAAAAACCAAGAAAAATAAAGTGAAAAAAGTGTGCTTCAACCTTCTCTCAGAGTTTATCAGTTCTCTCTCTGGAGGTGGATAGCATTTTTCATCAGGGTCCTTTGGAATTGTCTTAGAACATTGTCTTGATTAGAATAGCTAAGTCATTCACAGGTGATCACCGTACAATATTACTGTTATTGGGAACAATGTTCTGTTTCTGCTCATTTTACTTTGCATCAGTTTTATGTAATTGTTTCTAGGTTTTTCTGAACCTCATCATTTCTTATAGCACAATAGTGTTCCATTATATCCATATACCGCAACTGGTCCAGCCATTCCCCAATTGATGAATATCCCCATAATTTTCAATTCTTTGCCACCATAAAAAGAGTGCTGTAAGTATTTTGTGTATATATGTAGTTTCTTTTCCCTTTTCTTTGATCTCTTTGGGATATAGACATAATGGTGGTATTGCTGGGTCAGAGGGTATACATGGTTTTATGGCCCTTGGGGCAAAGTTCCAAATTGTTCTCTGGAATAGTTGGACCAGTTCACAACTCTACCACAAGCGTATTAGTGTTGTTTTTCCACATCCCCTCCAGCATTTTCCTTTTCTGTCATGTTAGCCAATCTGATAGGTATGAGGTGGTACCTCAGAGTTATTTTCATTTGCAGTTTTCTAATCAATAGTGATCTAGAGCATTTTAATGTGACTATTGATAGTTCTGATTTCTTTTTCTGAAAACTGTTCATATCTTTTGACCATTTATCAACTGAGGAGCGGATATCATTTTTTAAAAAAAATTTGGCTCAGTTCCCTATGTATTTGAGAAATGAAACCTTTATCATAGAAATTTGCTGTAAAACTTTTCTAAATTTCCTGCTTTCCTTCTAATCTTGCCTGCATTGATTTTGTTTGTGCAAAGACTTTTAAATTTCATGTAATCAAAATTATCCATTTTACTTTTTGTGATTTTCTCTATCTCCTGTTTGGTCAAAAACTCTTATCCATAGATCTAACAAGTAAATTTTTTCCATGCTCCTCTAATTTACTTATGATATCACCTTTTATGTCTACATCATTTACCCATTTTGACCTTATTTTGGCAATATATTGGTTTATGCCTATTTTCCTGGCGAATTGTTTTCTGGGGGGGGGGCACGGAACCAAGATGGAGGCTGGAAAACAGGGACTTGCTTAAGCTGCCCCCCCAAATCCCTCCAAACACCTGTAAAAATGGCTCTGAACAAATTCTAGAGCTGCGGAACCCACAAAATAGCAGAGAGAAACAGGTATCCAGCCCAGGAGAGCCTGGATGGTTGCTGGGAAGGGTCTATTGCATGGTGCTGAGAGCAGAGGGATGCCCCAAGTGGGCCGTGCTGGGACAGACCAGACCCTGAGTCAGTCAGCCAGAACAGGCCTTGGGGCCATGAAACAGTGAGCTGTGGCAGTTACCAGACTTCTCAACCCACAAAAGCCAAAGAGCAGGTTAGGGGGAAACTGTGAGATCAAGTTCAGAGCAGTCTGACCGCCAACTCTGGGGGTGGAGGAAGTGGTGCAGTGGTGGCCATGGCAGCAGCAGGGAGCTCCTGAGGCTGCCTCCAGAGTGCCAGCGTCAGTGGCTTCCCGAGTCTCTGGCTCACATGGTGGGAGGAATCTAGCAGCAGATCAGAGTGGGAGTGCAAGGGATGCTTTGTGGGCACAAAGGCAGATTCTCTTGCTGTGCCCTGCTCAGATCTGTATTGTGGTCCTGGTTGGCGGTTCTTGGGGGAGGAGGAGCGCTGCTGTGACAGAGCCTGGGGTGATGGTGGAGTAGAGGTAGCTCTGAAAACAGCAGTGCTTGGACCCTAAAGATCAGAACAAAGTACTCTCTACTCTACAAGCAGTCATACACTGACAAAAAGCTCAAGAGTCAAGTAGTTGGTTGGGAACATGAACAGGCAGCAAAAATGAACTCAGCCTCAAACTCAGACTCTAGATTCCTTTTTTGGTGACAAAGAAGACCAAAACATACAGCCAGAAGAAGTCAACAAAGTCATAGTTCCTACATCAAAAGCTTCCAAGAAAAATATGAATTGGGCTCAGGCCATGGAAGAGCTCAAAAATGATTTGGAAAAGCAAGTAAGAGAAGTAGAGGAAAAACTGGGATAAGAAATGAGGGTGATGCAAGAAAACCATAAAAAACAAGTCAATGACTTGCTAAAGGAGACTCAAAAAATACTGAAGAAAATAACACCTTAAAGAATAGACTAACTCAAATGTCAAAAGAGTTCTAAAAAGCCAATGAGGAGAAGAATGCCTTGAAAGGCAGAATTAGCCAAATGGAAAAGGGGGTCCAAAAGACCACTGAAGAAAATACCACCTTAAAAATTAGATTGGAGAAAGTGGAAACTAGTGACTTTATGAGAAATCAAGATATTATAAGACAGAACCAAAAGAATGAAAAAATGGAAGACAATGTGAAATATCTCATTGGAAAAATCACTTACCTGGAGAATAGATCTAGGAGAGATAATTTAAAAATTATTGGACTACCTGAAAGCCATGATCAAAAAAAGAGCCTAGACATCGTATTTCAAGAAATTATCAAGGAAAACTGCCCTGATATTCTAGAACCAGAGGGTAAAATAAAAATTGAAACAATCTACCGATAGCCTCTTGAAAAGGATCCCAAAAGGAAATCTCCTAGGAACATTGTTGCCAAATTCCAGAGTTTCCAGGTCAAGGAGAAAATACTGCAAGCAGCCAGAAAAAAACAATTTGAATATTGTGGAAGCACAATCAGGATAACACAAGATCTAGCAACTTCAACATTAAGGGATCGAAGGGATTGGAATATAATATTCTGGAGGTCAAAGGAGCTAGGATTAAAACCAAGAATCATTTACCTAGCAAAACTGAGTATCATGCTCCAAGGCAAAATATGGATTTTCAATAAAATAGAGGACTTTCAAGCTTTCTCAGTGAAAAGACCAGAGCTGAATAGAAAATTTGACTTTCAAATACAAGAATCAAGAGAAGCATGAAAAGGTAAACAAGAAAGAAAATTCATAAGGGACTTACTAAACTTAAATTGTTTTGTTTACATTCCTACATGGAAAGATGATGTGTGTAATTCATGAGACCTTTCTCAGTTTTAGGGGAGTTGAAGGGAATATAGACAGAGGGCACAGGATGAGTTGAATATGAAGGGATGATATCTAAAAATATGAATTGTTTTCCAATTTTCCAATGGGTCCAACCACTCTTTCTTTACTTTCCTCTTCTTCTCCTTCCCCCTTCACATCCTGCTGACTCTTCAGCATTCTTTTATGTGTTGTCTTCCCTTATTAGAATATAAGCTCCTTGAGGGCAGGAATGGTCTCTTTTTTTGCTTGTGTTTGTATTTTTGACATTTTGACTTTTGACATTTAGCACAGCATCTGGCCTGTAGTAAGCACTTAACAAATGTTTGTTCACTTGACTGATTTAATGGCTGTGTGCCTCAGCTTCCTCATCTATAAAATGGTTAGTAATGTCTACAGGATCTACCACATTCTTGTGGAGAAAGTACTTTATCAACCTTAGAGTGCTATGGAAGTGTGAGCGGTGATTGTAACAAACATTGATTAAATGCTAGCCATGCCAGGCACCCGCCGCACTCATTCATTGAACGAGGTTACATTAAGTGTTTACCAATAATAACAGTACTCCCTCACATTTGCTGCCCCATTTACAAAGCCTTCTCAAATAACTGTATCTCACTGAATCCTCACAAGGACCCTGTGAACTGGGAAGGGCAGGGACTTTTAAGCACCTTTGATTCATCATTTTTTCCTCCGTAGCACGGTGATAGTATAATTAATCACCTGACAATGATGATGATATTTATGGTGCTTTCAAGTTTGTAAAACACTTTACAGGCATGATCTCTTTGGGGCCTGGGATCTCGCAACAACCCCAGGAGAGAGGTACTGATAGCACCTTAAAGTTTGTATAAATGCTTTCCAAATGTTATCGTTTTTTATCCTCATAACAACCCTGGGAAGCAGATGCTCTTATCTCCATTTGGCAGCTGAAGAAACAGAGGCGGACAGAGGTGAAGTATTTGCCCAGGGTCGCACAGGTAAGAAGTGTCTGAGGCTTGGATTCTTGTCTGTGTTGCAGATGAGGTTCAGAGATAGAGTGCTCTATCCCCTATCCACTAAGCCACCTAGCTGCCCCTGAACATCTTGAATAGGATGTCTTGAAGACACCTCACAAGCCTGTTACTGAGAAAAAGATTTTGAGAACTTCATACTTTTCTGGAAACAGAAGCCGTACAATGAGGAACAGTGCCATCTGTGCAAACCATGAAAGAAATGTTAATGGAGACAGGGGTGTGAACGTGAGGTATGAACTCTGTTTTCTTCAAAGTCACTATGATCTCTTGATTTTCAAATACAATGGCCTTCTCTCAAGCCTCTTCCTTCTTAACCTCTCTGAAGCCTCTGATACTCTTGATTATTTTTTTTTCTGGATACTCTCTCCTATTTTTTTTTTAAATCACACTACTCTCTCCTGGTTCTCCTCCTGCATGTCTTTCTCAGTCCCCTTTATTGGCTCTTCCTCCAGGTCATACCCATTGACTATGAGTGACCTCAAAACTCTTCTTGGTCTCCCTTCTTTTTCCCTCTATATAATTTCATTTGGTGGTTTTATCAGCCCCTATGGGCTCAGTGGTTATTTCTATACCAACGATTCTTAGATCTATTAAGACCAGCCCTGACCTCCCCTCTAAGCCATCTCAAATCTCCAACTACCTTTTGGATATCTTTTTTCCCCTTTCTTTTTTTTTTCCTTGGTGCA
Organism: Trichosurus vulpecula; assembly: GCF_011100635.1. NCBI lineage: Eukaryota > Metazoa > Chordata > Mammalia > Diprotodontia > Phalangeridae > Trichosurus > Trichosurus vulpecula. The sequence goes on from NC_050575.1 coordinate 106,351,481, forward strand.
ATCGGGGTTAAGTGACTTGCCCAAAGTCACACAGCTAGTAATTATTTGAAGACAGATTTGAACTAAGGACATCCTAATTCTAGAGCCAGTGCTGTATCCCCTATCCACTAAGCCATCTAGCTGCCCCTGAACATCTTGAATAAGATGTCTTGAAGACATCTCAAACTCAACATGCCCAAAACAGAACTCATTATTTTTGGATTCCCCTCCTGTGCCCCCTGCCCCAGTGCCCTTCTTTTCCTAACTTTCCTATTACAATTGAGAGTACCACTATTTTCCCAGTCACCCAGGCTCACAACCCCATCCTCTATTCTTTTTCCACACTCACTCTGCATAGCTAATCCGAGGCTGAGTCATGTTGTTTCTATCTTCACAACATATCTTCTATAGGTCCCTCTAGTAGCAATTAGATTTGAAGATCTTTCCCACCCATTAATAGGCCATGTGACCTGCTTCCATCATAGAAAGCCCAAGTTACATGTGGTGGGAGGTGCTTCCTGACAGAAAAAGGAAGTTATGTCATAGGAAATGCTGAGAGAGAGAGAGAGAAAGCAGTTAAGTCTGCTAATGGTTGCTAATGGCTGCCCTTGTGATTGTTAGAACTGAACGGGCTGACTTAGCTGTACTGTGAGTTTGTTTTGGGGAAGTCCCCAGCAGGGGGTCAGAGAGGTTTTGGGATGGTGAGGCTCCAGGCTGTGACATGGTGTTTTAAGTTCCTTGCTGTTATGATAAAGTGGGCTGACTGGCTGTGGGAACTGAACATTTGGTTATGGGATATGGTTTTCTGGCGTCTGAATAAATGTTATACTTCTTTTACCTCCTTTATGGAAAGTCTCTCATACTTTGCGATACAGAACTACATAGGCATATTCATGATTATCACTGATGTTGTGTTTATTGCCTTACTGTTTCAGTCCCCTTCTCTTCACTCCTAGCTGCTTCCCTAGTTCCACTCTTATGACCTCTTAACTTGAATGTTGCAATAGCTTCCTAATTGGTATCCCTGCCTCAAGCCTCTCCTCACTCCACTCTGTCCTCCACTGAGATGCCAAACTGATTTTCCTCAGTAGAAGGTCTTATCATGTCACCTCCTGCTCAATAAATTCCATTTGCTCCCTATTACCTCCAGGATGAAATACAGAATCCTGTGGCATCTTTTATAACCTGACTCCTTCCTATTTTTCTGATCTTTTTACACTTTGATTCCCCTTCAAGTACTCTGCAATATAGCAGCCACAGCCTTCTTGCTGTTCCTCACACTCAATTCTCTCCCTTCTGTCTCTCTGCCTTTGTACCAGCTATCCTTCGGACCCCAGAAATGCTCTCCCTCTTCACCCCTGCTTACTGGCTTCCTTTAAGATTAAAAAAAATTCTACTTTCTGCAAAAGGCCTTTCCTTGTCCTCCTTCCCTTCTTCTTTCCCCGCCCCTGCCCCTGCTCCCCCCACTAAAGACTTTCCTCCAAGATTACCTTCCTACCCTCTTTAGGTATCTTATTTGTGTGTTGTCCCTCATTAGCATGTGAGCTCGTTGTGGGCAAGAACAGTATTTTTACCTTGTCCTGAATCCTCAGGGCTTAGTACAGTGGCTGGCACTTAACTTCTTAATAAAAGGTTGTTGACTAAAGGATGAACAATGACAAGGTCAGACCAGTGCTAGAGTGTCCTTGCCAAGCTTCTGAAGGGCCATAATGGGAGAATAGAAGGGCCACTCAGTGCTTGAAGCCCAGTGGTGGGAAGGTCTACAGGGGAAGGCCATGGTGACTTAACTGGAGACATTCAAGTGAGGAGGGACAAGAGAACGGGTTCTAGAGAAACCTAACGACCCATTTATTAGAGTTAGGATTGTCAATTCCAAACTAAGTTACCCCATCAGCTCTCCATTCCCCAACATAATGGCAAGGAATGGACTTCTCAGACTTATATCTCAATCCCTTTCATAGAGTGAAACAAGACCAGGAAGGGGCAGGAAAGGGATATAATGGGGAATGTCCCCAGCAAGCCGCAGTCTTAAGGATCCTCAGACCATGGCAGGAAGAGAGTCAAGGATGACGCAGGACTCCTGGGTTGCTATTTCAGGACAGCTCAGGGGTCATGGTGGTTTCTGGATCACAAGGAAAGGTATCCCAATCAGGTGCATCTGATTGGTTTCCCAACCCAGGGCACAGGCAGAGAGCCAGCAGTCAGTTAGGAAACTGAAAGTTTCTAGCCTGGAATGTCCAAATATAGACATTTCCAGATTACAGGGAGGAGTGTTCCAGAGAAGGGGCAGGGCAAGAGGAAGGGTCATGACTAAGGAATAGACAGCCTATTGGGCAGAGAAAGACTAGGCTGGTAAAACTAGAGACCATAGCAGTCTGCCTCCCCAGCAGGCTGGCTATGCCCATATGCAATTAGAGGACAGTGAGGGACAAGTAACTGTACTACTGACAGGTGGCACCTCCTCCTTGCCAACCGGGCAAAGCTATGGGATTACATAAAGAACTGGGCAAAGAGGTCCTGTAAAATGAAACTTATATAACACAAGAAGAACAGGGGTCAGAAAGCAAATCTCAGGAAGAGAGAGCCCTTCCTTTATTTAAGATTTCCTTCTGGGGCTGTTACCTATTTCATTTAAAATTTTAAAATACATATTTATTGCTATCTTTGTTGCATGATGTACATTTTTCAATACATTCCTCCTCCTTCTCCCTTCCAGAGAGCTCTCCCTTAGAATAAAAAAGTTCAACAAGATTAACTGACACAAAAAGGCTGACGCTATATGCAATGTTCCATACTCATAGTCTCCCACCTCTGAAAAGAATTAGAGAGATGCTGTTTTCTCATTTTTCTTCTTTGGGGCCAAGCTTGGACATTATACTTTTACAGCATTTGGATTTGGTTATTGTGTAGTTGTTCTTTCCATTAACATTGTAGTCATTGTGTATTTTGTTTTCCTGGTTCTGCTTACTGTATCTGTTCATATAAGTCTTCTTCTGCTAATCTGTATTTGTTGTATTCATCATTTCTTACAGAGCAATACTATCTCACTACCTCCATTGGGTTGCTCCCCTAGACTGCCTCCTGTACCCTGATATTCTCCTTGGATTAATTCAATATACAAATGTGCCACTCTGACTCTTTATCCATAAGCTCTCAGTAAAACAGGCCACGAGTTCCCATTGTGCATGTGTGTTTCTGATTATTAGCCCCCCTCCCCAATCAATGATGCCTGTCCCAGTTTGATGTCCTAAAAGAGAAATGTTCAATCCACTTTGCTTGACTAATATCAAAAGAGGATCATAGAAAACCATGGCCTTCATCAATATTCTCGCTAATTGACAGTGAGGGTGATGATGGTGGTAAGCGGTTCCAGAGAAGGGACTACTGGGCAGAAGGGAGAATGTACCAAGCAGGAGAAGAGGGCATAACAAATCAGCAATACACGCAAAGCAAAGAAAAGAAAGACTAGACCAGAAAATCCCAGAGGCTTTTTCAAACTACACATAGGTCCTGATTAGTGAGAAAGACGGCTTCCCCTGAAGTCATCCCATGTATTTGAATTATAATTATGTAAAATATGGTAATTTATTCCATCCCAATGGAAATGTATGGTGCAAGTTTGAATAGTGGGTCCACTTCAGGGGTTTCTCTATTTGTACGAATCTGAGATCTAGTTGTATAACAGAAATATGGAAGGGATAGCATAGTGCGTGAACCATGACGAGAGTATGAACCACTAGTGGGTGAACAATGATCGTGTATGAACTACTTCTGAGCTGCAGACCTTGGAATCAGGGTTAGAAGTTCTTAACCTTCCTTCCCTGGTGCAGGGTACTGGCCAGCTGGCATGTTTTCCATCTCATCTTCATTGGGCACATTGGGCTGAGAGTAGAGGGTTCTGGTTGTTGAGAACCTCATTAAGAAGCACTCTCTCCCCTCCTACCCTAAAGCTGCTGTTTCCTCTCTAGCTTTCCCTTTCCATCTTCTCCTCTAACTCAGCACCAAACAGACTCAGCTCATCATTTGTTTACCCCAAAAGGATGCAATGCTTAGAAATCCGGAGTCTAGGGAGAGGTCTCAGAGTTCTGGCCTGAGTTTTATGGGGACCAGGTAGCTAAGATTTTGGATCTGGTCCTCCTGCAGGCCAGTGAGCCTGCTTTACTTCATAGCAATAGACTGAGCTCTTCCTCTTATTTCAGGCTCACCTTCAGGTTGAGATCTAGCTATAATCACAGACTGGGCTTGAACCCCAAACCCTATACCAAGTCTTAACTGAGGCCCCAGAATGATCTGGGAATCCTGGTTCAGCAATCTCACAAACAGATGCTCTTGCTTAAAGCTGTTTTGCGAGTTATGTTTGGTACCTACCCTCTGGGCTCTACTCTCTGCTTTCTAAGGTGATATTTAACTAATCTGATCATCTTATCCTTCTGTATGTGTTAATGGCAGACATATTATCTGCCCGCTGGTAACAGGAGACAAACCCTACTGCTGGATTTTGAACTGCCCAGAAGTAGTCATGAGGAGGGACATTGCCTGCTAGGAAAAGTGGCCCTGTAGATATGCTTTGTCTTGTATGATGTCTCCCTTCAAACATTACCAAATTCTGCCAGCTCTTAGATCCCGTTAATTCACTCAATAAATATTTTTAACCCCTTTCTCTATTTTTTCTTTTTTCCTTTTTTTTGGAGGCGATTGGGGTTAAGTGACTTGTCTAGGGTCATACAGCTACTAAATGTCTGAGGCCACATTTGAACTCAGGTCCTCTTGACTCCAGGGCTGGTGCTCTATCTACTGTGGCACCCATCCTTCCTTCCTTCCTCCCTTCCTTCCTTCCTTTCCTTCCACCCTTCCACCCTCCACCCTTCCTTCCTTCCTTCCTTCCTTCCTTCCTTCCTTCCTTCCTTCCTTCCTTTCTTTCTTTCTTTCTTTCTTTCTTTCTTTCTTTCTTTCTTTCTTTCTTTCTTTCTTTCTTTCTTTCTTTCTTTCTTTCTTTCTTTCTTTCTTTCTCTCTTCTTTCTCTTTCCCCTTACTCTATAAAAGCACTATACTGGGCTCTGAAAAGAGAGAGAAACAAAAGATAGTTCCTACCTTCAGAGAATTATAATGATGAAACATTCTTTGTGGGCCCCCTTCTGAACCAGGCATAGAAGACTGGGTGGGAATCAGGGGTGGAATAAGGAGGAGGCAAGGTAGCTAGCCACCCAGGGTACGACATGTGTATGGATGCAATGAGGGAAATTTTTGGTGTCATTTTTATAAATGAACTTTTTTTTTCTAGTACTAGAAGATTTAACATTAGGTAATAGAAGGATCATTGGATTTGGAATAAAAGAATCTGTGTTCAAAACCTGTTTCTGTTATTTACTAGCTTTGCGACCTTGGGCAAATCACTTACCTTGAGTCCCATCAGGGCACTCTGCCTTTTGAACAGTGTCGTCTCCCTCCGGTGCCTTGGGGCTCAGCTGGCCTTTGGCAGAGCACCTGGGATCAGGAAGGAAGTGAAACTCCAGATGACAAGAGATAGAAGTGAACCGGATGAGGCACTTACTCAGCCTGGAAATGAGCGACCTGAGACAAAATTAAAATTTATTTCCATTTCTAGTCTCAGGTGTCCGAGCCAGAACTTACTTAAGTTTCCTTTGACTTGAGTTCCTTCCAAGAGTAAGCCCTGCCCCCTAGTGGTAACCAATTGGAACGTGGAAAAGGGGATTCAATTAAACATCATAAACATTTATGAAGGGCCTAGAATGTGTAGATAGGGCCCTGTGCTCAGCACTATGGTGCAAAGACTGACTAGACAAAGGCCTTGACACCAAGGAGCTTTCAACCTAATTTGGGAAAATGTGTAAGCACAAATAATTCTGATACAAAGGAGAGTGAAGCAAGTTCAAAGGGGAGGTGGAGGAAAAGTGCCAGTGAGAACTTTGAGGAGGGAGAGATTGGTTTCGCCTGGGAAGTTCACGAAGCCACCACTGAGGAGGTGATTGGTACCAGAAGTGGTCCTCAAAGGTCTTCAGCAGATGGGTTTGGAATCTGTTCTAGACAAAGGCACAGATGATGGCAGGATGGGCAGAGAGGGGATCGAGAGACAGTCCAGTTTGTCTGGAACACAGAGAATGCAAAATGTGTGTCTGGTGCGTATGGTGTGTGTAGGGCAATGGTATGAGGGACAAGTAGACTGGACCTAGATTGTTGAATGTCAGAAGGTTAGACTCCATTTGATAGGCGATATGAACTCCTAGTGATCATGGACTGTCTTTTAACTTTCCTTATATCCTCAGTGCTTTGTATATACTAGGTGCTTAATAAATGCTCATAGACCGACTGACTGATTGGAGAGACTCAATGTTTTGTAATAGAGGAATGAGGCAGAGACAGATTTCTCTGGCAGCATAAGTAGAATCGATGCCCCTCTTTCTACCCCACAAACTGAAGGTAGGTGAGACCTGGTTCATACCACATACTAAGGACAAACTCTTCCAGACCCCAGTCACTGCTGCATGGTCCTCAGCCAGAGGACCAGTCCTTGGCCAGGTCAGCAGAAATGTGGAATTTCAGAGCTATATCTCAGACCCCAGGCACTATCTAGTCCAGCTCACATATCTGAACAGGAATCTCTTCTAAACATCCTAAATAAGTGGGCTTCTGACCTCCAGGGGAAGACCTTTAGTTATAGAGAACTTCCTCCCTCTTGAGTCAGTTTTGAGCAGTTCTAATTGTGAGGAAATATGTCCTTATAGGGAGCTGGAATCTAAGGTGCTGGAATTTCTACCCGTTGATCTTCGTTCTGTACTCTGAGGCCGAGTGGAACGAGTCCCATAGCCCGTCACAGTGACTCAGATAAATGAAGGCAGCGATCTCCCCCCGCCCCCTTCCTTTTCCTTCCCCTCCCCCAACGATTCTGGGGTCATTCCCCCCAGATGTCTGGTCCCTCCTTCTCTAGGTGTTGAGGGAAGCGAGAGAGAGCAGGGTCCAGGAGAGTGAATTAGGCATAGCTTCCCTGATCTTGCCCTTAGACAGGCAGTACAGCGTGACCAAAGTTTTGCTTTCTCAGGGAAGGAGTTGTGGTGCCACCTTGTGGCTAAAGTGTAAAATGTCTATATAATTGACTGAAACTATAGATTCCTACAGCTGGAAGGAAGAAAGCTCCATTTGCCCTCCTGGCTCCATCCCTGAAGCCCAATATCACTGAGGGGGCACCGAGGGGCATGCTTTGGAGGGAAGAGTTGTCTTCTCCTTTACCGACCTCAAACATCAGAGACATTCACAAACATATTTTCTTTTCTGAAACCCCTAACAAATGTGTTGCTCTTTGCAGGTAAGACAACAACTCAATCTGTGGCAGTGAAAGGAATTTCAGGCAACATATGACCAGCTGCTGCAGAGGGTTTATTGAGAGAGACTGAGGGTAGTGGGCATGACTTGTGATATACAAGCCACATTTTGCATCATGTGTGGGTGTTAGGAGATGTGGATTCTATCAGGGATGTGCTGGTAAACATTTAACAACCCACTCTGGCAAAAAAAAGTATACATGACACATTTTAAAGTTTAATCTGAATGATTAATGGTCTTCATCACTTTTTTATTTTTTCCCAATTTACTAATTTATTTATTTTTAGTTTTCAACATTCACCTCCATAAGTTTTAAATTTTCTCCCCCTCCCTCTACCCTCTCTCCCCTAGATGGCATGCTATCTGATATGGGCTCTATACATGCATTCCTATTAAACCCATTTTCACAACTCCATCACTTTCTTAAGTCTAGAAATCAATAAAACAATAATGAATCAGTCCTTGGTTTTTAACATTTGCTGATTTCTGAGGTAGAAATATTCACACTGAAAATTTAACAATCTGCCCTGGTTCTAGTCCTGATGGTATCGCTAGATCATCCAGTGACCTTGGACAAGTCACTTTCTCTCTCTGACCCCCAGCTTCTTCCTTTGCAAAATGAGAAGCTGGATTAGATGGTCTGTACGATCTCTTCCAGCTTTAGTGTTCTATATTCTATATCCCTTTCTGCTCTAACGTTGTATGCTCTACGCAGAATCAGGAGATCTCAGTATTGAATGGGACCACAGAGGCCGACTACTTCAACCTCTGCTATCCTCAAATCCTCTGCCACATGCCTTAGTCTTCCTGAGGAAGCAGCCCTCCATAATATCGCTGAAAAGTGGTCATACAGCCTTTGCTTGAATGCTGCCCATGAATGAAACAAATGAATAAAAAGGCACTAATTAAATACTTATTATGTGCCAGGCCCTGTGCTAAGTTCTGGGGACTCAAGGAGACAGGAGCTCACAGAACTCGTATGGTTTAAAAAAAATCTAAACTTGACAGACACCAAATAAAGCGATGATTTCCGTATACATATAAATAAGAATTATGCACAAGGAGGTCATAGAATTCATATTGTTTAAAAACAAATCTAAACTTAACAGACACCAAATAAAGTGATGATTACCATATACATAGAAAAGAAGGAGAATTATACATAAAACCGATCATCTCTGTGATATACAGCTCCCTTTTCCTCTTAAGAATATAATGTTAGTATGTGACTTTCAAAGTTGTCTTGTTGTTCTGTAATTCCTTCTGATTTTCTGTGAATTTTAAAGAGATACTTCAATGACCTATTTTGTTTCTTTTCTTTTTATTTATTTATTTTTGAAGGGATGACATTATCCCTAACTCTCTTCCCCTCTTCTCCTCCCAGTTGAAAACCAAGAAAAACAAAACCCTTGTAATAAATATGCATAGTCAAGCCAATGAATTGTGCATTATGTATTGTACGCTTAGGTATTGCCTCATTTTGCACCTTGAGTCCATCATCTTTATGTCAGGAGGTGGGCAGCAGGCTGCATCATCAGCCAGTCCTCTAGAGTTATGGTTAATCCTTGCACTGATCAGGGTTCTTAAGTCTTTCAAAGATGTTTGTCTTCACATTGTTTTTGTTACTGGATAACAATTCTTGGTTTCTGCTCATTTCACTCTTCATCATTTCATACAGGCCTTTTTCTTGGGTATTTTCAGGGTTCTTGGACTTACCTGCCCATTGGTGACAATTGGGTGGTAGTTGGTGTTAGTGGTGGTGAGGACGGAGGACCCCTTTTCTACAAGGATTGCTCCTCTGTATGATGGTTGTGTGGTCTAGACTGGAAGTACCACCATGTGTTGGTAAGCAAAATTGGCTCTTAGCACTCAGTTCAACTAAGTGCCCTCGAAGAGTTTGGCCTTTGTTTCCTTGATTAGATTTGGGTGTCCTTGGTGCCTCTTTGCCTCAGGGGAGGGCCTAGTTTACACATGAGTTTGAGTGACATGTCTGGGACAGCAGAGGCTTTTAGACCACGTGGGTTTAAGTGGCCTCTTTGTGATGATTCTAGGTCACACGGGTGAGTTGCATGTGTGACTCACCCCTGACCCTGAAAAAGATATAAAACCAGGGGTTAGCTTTCTCTTCTTTGGAGCTCTTACCCACAGCAGTGGTGGCGCATGTGACTCTGGGCCAGCCCTTGTTATGAGCTCCTGGGCTGAACTTAGATGTTGGTAACTATGAATTATATTGGGTCTGTCTGTTGATGTTGGTACTTTGTTTGTATTTTGCTCTGAAGTTCAGAGTGCTGGTTTTTTCCCCTGAACCAAGTGAATGGTATTTGTATGCTGAATTAAAGTAAACTTGTCAACCCCTTAACGTTGCTTTCCTTAGTGAAGCAGATAAAAAAAACCTGGGCATTTGCAGTGTGCTGGTAGTGTGCTTGTTGTTGGGCTTGTGTTGGTCTTTCAACCCCACAACAGCTGGTAGCCGGATTGTTGAAACACACCGCTTTCAGACAACTCTAACTGTTGAGAGAGGTACCATGAAATATCTGTTAAGAACACTGGGTTTCAAATCCTCATCTTCAATACACCTTGGCTATGTGACCTTTGGCAAGTCACTTAACATTTTAGTGTCACAGTCAGTTAAGCCCATAAATTGTGGAACAATTGTTCCTCTTCATAGGTAGAAGTTTCTTCTCTGGTTATTCCCTATTCTATTGGAATCACAGGTCCAGACCACCCCTCTCCCCACAAAAATCATTAAGTTTTTTCTCACGTTAAACTGAAATTTGACTCCCTTCATCTTGCACCTATTTCTCTTAGCTCTGCTCTGAGGTCAAACAAAACAAGTTTCAATAATCTTTCAGAAGACAGTTCTTGGAAAAAATGTCATGTCCTTTTCTCTTTTCTAGGCTAAAGGCCCAAATATTCCCTTCAGCCTGCCCTCCTATGTTGTGGTCTCTAGTCTTCTCACTATCCTGTTCTAAGGTTCCTTCCATCTCCAGCATCCTCTGTCCCTTGTTCTGAGGTCCTTTCCAGCTCTGACATTCTATAGGATCAGAGGGTCAGAGATTTCCAAACCATCTAATATGATTTCTCTAAAGGGCAGGTGGGTCTGACGATGTCACTCCCCTGTTTAATACATTACAATGGTTCAGATATACAGATTACAATTGGATCAGATATAAACTCTTCTTCAAACCTGTACTGCCTGGGTGAAAATTAAGAATCTTAACTGCTAGATCACATGGGAGAGGTGGTTCACCATACATTGCTATACTAATGATTATACTAATTATAAAACTTACACAAAAATAGAAATTAAGAAGTATAGAAAGAGGAAAGAATATTTGATCTGAAAGTCAATAGGGAGCTACAGGAATAGGGAAGTGATATGGAGGAAGATGCAGCAAAAGAGACAGAAAAGAAATGGTCAAATAGGAAGAGAACCAGGAGAGAGCAATGTCTCAAAAACCTAGACAGAAGAGTGTATCTAGGGGAAGAGGGTGATGGATAGTGTCAGATGCTTCAGAGATATCAAGAAGGATGAGGATTGAGAAGAGGCCATTGGATTTGGCAAGTAAGAGAGATTGCTGGTAACTTTAGAGAGGGAGGCTTGGTGGAATGATGAGGTGGGAAGTCAGACTGCAGAGAGTTAAGGAGAGAGAGAGACAGGAGACAAAGTGGAGGCACTCAGTGTAGATAACCTTCTCAAGGAGTTTAGTAATGAAAGGGAAGAGAGATATGTGGATGATCATAGAGATGACAATTAAATCCATGAGAAGCAGGTAATGAGAAAAAATTTTGCAACAATTTTTTCTGGTAAAGATCTCATTAACAAGATATATAAAGAACTGATTCAAATTTCTAAGAACAAGAGCCATTTCCCAATTGGTAAAATGGTCAAAGTATATGAGTAGGCAATTTTCAAGGGAAGAAATCCAAGCTATTGATGGCTGTATGAAAAAAAAATGTTACAATCATTAATACTTAGGCAAATGTGAAGTAGAACAACTTTGCTTCATACCCATCAGATGGACAAAGTGCACAAAAAAAAATATGACAAAAGTTAGAGGGGATGTGAAAGAGGCACATTAGTGCATTGTTGGGGGAGCTATGAACAGTCATTTTGGAAAGCAATTTGGAACTATGCCCCCAAAGTTGTTAGACTCTGTGTACCCTTTGACCCAGCAACAGCCCCTAAAATAAAAGAAAATGGAAAAAAGACTCATATGTATGCTCTTTTTGTAGTGGCAAAGAACTGGAAATGAAAGGTATTTCATTAATTAAAGAAGGACTCAACAAATTATGGAATAGGCACATCCTTTATATACACACACATACAATGTATATCTATAGAAACACATATAAGTATATACTTGTAAGCATACACACATACATGTGATGGAATACTATTGTGCTATAAGAAATGATGAAAGGGATAGTTTTAGAGAAGCCTGGGAAGACCTATATGAACTCATGTAAAGTGAAGGGAGCAGAATCAGGAGAAGAATTTATGCAATAATAACACCACAGAAAAGGCAAACAATTTAGAAGGACTTGAGACTTCTGATTGGCATAATGAACAACCATGATTCCAGAGGACTGATACCCACCTCTTGAAAGAGAGTTGATGGTACGGAATAACAACGATCTATCTATCTATCTATCTATCTATTTATCTATCTATCTATCTATCCATCTATCTATCCTCCTGTCCTATCTTGTCTTGTCTCCTCTCTTCTCTCATCTATCTTACCTATCTATCTTTGCACATGTCCCATTTGGAGATCTTTTTTGCTTTGCTGTACATATCTATTAGGAAGATTTTGTTTTTTTTTTTCAATGTGAAGGGGAGAAGTGGAAGGGAGAGAAAGTAGATTTTTATTATTTGAAAATAAAAAAAAGATTTTTAGCCCATGACAGGTGATGAAATCACCATGTGAGAGAGTATGCAGAGAGCCCTAGACAGAACCTTGAGAAGTAATATGGATGATGATCTGAAAAAAGAGACTGAGAAGGTCGGACAGGGAGAGAGAGAACTAGGAGAGAGCTGTATCACAAAAACTCAGGAAAAAGAGAATTTCTGAGAGAAGAAAGTGGGCAATGGTGTTAATTGCTGCAGAGAGGCCAAGAAAGAAGGGGACTGAGGAAAGGCCATTGGATCTGGCAATTAAGAGATCACTAATAATTTTGGAAAGTACAGTTTCAGATGAGTGAAGAATCAAGGATTATAAAGAGGCTGAAAAAGAAATTATGGTGCCTTTGAGGGAAATTGAGAAGTTCTAAAAAGGGGTGGATTTGGAGTGAAAGATAATGTGGTCATTATCCATCCGTTCCTGCTCATCCTATGATACACTTACTCACTGAAGAGTGAAAAGCACAGGTTACTTAACAGCTACCACCTAGGAGTGTAGAGCCTACCTTGTACTGGCTATGAAGATGGTGCAGAATGGGTATGGAATTTTATTGCTGCTGGTGTCTGGGCTGGGTTAGGTTATGACTGCCCAGAGGGCACCAAGCCCAGGGCGGCCATCCATATAGGAGTCCCTCAGTGGGAGGGCATGAAGTACAGCATGGATGTTGGGAGGGGTCGGGTAGCTGTGTTGGACACAAGCTCGCAATTGTCTAGGAGGGGTAGGATGAGATGGGACCCATATTCCCTTTAACTGTTGATTGTATACCCTCTTGGGTCAATCCACAGCTGCCCTGGAGTCACTCCCCAGTCCTGCAGGGGGCCCCAACTCCTCACTCTGGAGACCTCTGCTCTATAGTTCAGCCAAACCTGCCTTCTTCCTGTGCTTTTGTAGTGGCTGTCCTCTGTGCCTGGAATGCACTCCCTCTCAATTCCATATTTTATGATCTTCTGTTTCCCTTAAGATTCAACTTAGGAGCCACTTCCTCTAAGAAGTCTTTCCTAACCTACCCAGCTGCTAATGCTCCCTCCCACCCTCCCACCCCTGCCCACTATCTCACATTTATTTTGTAAAAGCTTTTTGCAAAATCATTTTTGTTTTTTTATCCCAGATCCTGGTCCAGAATCTCAAAATAGGTATGGATTTAGAGGTTGGTTAGTCCAACCTTCGCATTTTATAGATGAGGAAAACAAAGACCAAGGTAGTCACCCAGGGTGTGTTACTCACCCACAGGCAGTTAGTATCAGAGGCAGAGGCAGGGTTTGAAATCAGATCCCTTGACTCCAGAGCCTTGATCTTGTCCACTGCCCCATGCTGCCTTCCTATGTGGGATTTGTTCTGTGAAGTTTGGAATTCAGTCAAAGAGATGCACTTGAGGACCTAGAGGACCACTTGTGGCCTTGAGGCCATAGGTTCCCCAACTCTGTTCTAAGGTTCTGTGTTTTAGTTCAGACATTCTGTGAGTCTATATTAATCAGTTAATACTTCAATTGTTCCCTTTTTATTGGTCTTTAGACTCTACACTAGGATATCCTAGATATTCAAACTTTATACATTGCCTTGATGGAAAAAGAGGGAAAATACCTGGTCAGGATAGAGATGAAGAGAAGAAAGAGTCCTACAAGATCTGAATGGAGATGTTTATGCTACCGTGGGTACTTTCTGACTCCAGGAATGGGTCCTGTCTTCTTTGTATGTATATGTAATAGGTATAGGTATGTATGTATGAGTATATATGTGTATGTATGTATGTATGTGTATATGAGAGTTACTGTAAGAAAGTCTGAGCTATGGGAGTGGGGTGGGGGATGAGGAAGCCAAGGCTCAGAGAAATGAAGGGATGTGTACTCTGGGTACTGTGGAGAATTGTTCTCTCATGAAGACATATTCAGTTTACTTTGAGTGGTTTTGGGTCCAACCATGTCACCCTTATACTCAATAAATTCCAGTGGCTCCCTAACACTTCCAGGATCAAATATGAAATTCTCTGTTTGGCATTTAAAGCCCTTCATAACCTACCCCCTCCCTAACGTTCCCACCTTTCCAGTCTTCTTACACCTTACAACCCCCCACCCCCACCCCACCACATGCCTTTCTATCCAGGAACACAGGTCTCTTTGCTGTTCCATGAACAAGACATTCCTTCTCTCAGCTCCAGACATTTTCTCTGGTTATTCCTCATGACTGGAATGTTTTCCCTCCTCATGCCTGCTCATTGGCATCCCTGGTTTCCTTCAAGTCCCAACTAAAATTCCACCTTCTACAGGAAACCTTTCCCTGTCCTTCTGAACTCTAGTCACTTCCCTTTCTTAATGATTTCCTATTTATCCTGTATATAGAGTTTGTGTACATATTTGTTTGCTTGTCATAGCCTCCATTAGATTGTGAGCTCCTTGAGGGCAGGGGCCATCTTTTGTCTTTCTTTGCATCCTCAGAGCTTAGAACAATGCCTGGTATTAGCATGTGCTTAATAAGTCTTTTTGTCTGACTGACCTCTGGGTCCTTGACTGGACTGGTTGTCAGGTGCTGGTGCCAGGGCTCAGGCACAGTGGGGACATTGGTGGAATTTATCCTCAGTGCCTTTCCTCATCCACCACCCCACCCTTCCCTTGGCTCAGGGGCCCCCTACACAGGGGTCAGCAAACTATGGCCTGAGAGTAGAATCCTGTTTTTGTACATGAGCTAAGAATGGTTTTTACATTTTAAAATAAAATGTGAAATTTTAAAAATAAAATATAAAAACCATTCTTTGCTCACTGACCATAGAAAACCAGGATTGCTGCATTTGTCCTGTGAGTCATAGTTTGCCAACTCTTGCCCTACAACTTTCCCTATGCTTTCATCTCTCACCCTGGAGTTGTAGGCTGTTCCATGACTGAACCATCCTATATGTATTCTCTCTCAAATAGAAAGTGGACTTCTTGAGAGTAGAGACTGTCTTCTTTTTTCCACTTGTATCTCTAGCGCTTATGTAAATACTAAAGAGTAACTGTTTCTCTTTTGGGCAGGAACCCTGAAGGTCTTCCTCTCCCAGTTTGATTTTTTTTTTTAGTTTTGATTAAAGGGGCTATCCCTTGAGTAACTTCTTAAAGAGGCCTATTCACTGAATGGGTGTTACCTCACTCAAAGGGAGAACCTAAAAAGACCATAGCCTGAAAGTTGTCCTGGTGACTATCAGGCCACTGGACCCAGATGGCTCTGGAGGAGAAAGTGAGGCTGGTGACCCTCCCTCACTCAAATCAAAGGCAAGTATAAGCCATGTTATCGTTTCCCTGATGTCATGGTCCTCTTCAAGAACGAAGGACAAACACAACACAACAACAAGCTTAGCACAGTACTTGGTATATTGCTGTTCAGTTGTGTCTGGCTCTTTGTGACTCTATTTGGGGTTTTTCTTGCCAAAGATACTGGAGTGGTTTGCTGTTTCCTTCTCCAGCTCAAACAGGGTGAAGTGACTTGCCCAGAGTCACATGGTTAGTAAGTATCTGAGGCTGGATTTGAACTTAGGAAGAAGAGTCTTCCTGACTCCAGGCCCGGTACGCTAACCACTGTGCCACTTAGCTGTCCCAAGTAGGTGCATCGTAAGGACTTGATAAATGCCTTCATTCCATGAGATCAGAGCATCGAAGATGTCTTAATACAAAAAAATAGCATTGATGAGTTTCAGGTTCTTTGGCAGGCCACTGAAGAGCCCCTTTTGTTAAAGGAGCTGTCCTTCACATCACATATTGCAACAGCATACAATCTGTTTGTCCCTCTGGGCTTATCCCAAACTGCCACCGAGTTCCCTCCCTAGGGATTTACACACTGGAAATTGAGTCAGGGGAATTTATGTTCCCATTCTGACTCTTCTGTTTACTAGTTATGTGAGATCAGGCAAGGCACAGTCCCTCTGAATTTCAGTTTCCTCCTCTGAAAAACGAGGGGGTTAGATTAGTCAAGCTTTTAAGGTACCTTCTAGGTCTAAAACCTATGAACTGACCACTGGGGCCCATGTATCCTGCTGTCCCCACTAGGTGTCGCTGTTGTTCTTCCCAATAGCCTGGCTGTCCACCAGGCTCTGCGTTAGGGGCTGAGCAGGCCAGGGATCCCTGGCCTCAAATAACAAAGAAGGGACTATGTGGTATAGAAAGAATTCAGCAGGGATTTCTTTGAAATATATTTGGATAAAAAGGGAGAAATATGAAATAGGGAATTTTTTTTTCTCTCTCTGGTCAGTTTTTGTGTCTGAGAGCTTAGAACTCTGTGACCAGAGCTAGGTACCTCTTTCTTTTGGGTTCAGCCCCAGTCAGCATGGCCCCATAAGGTTACAGGGGTTTCAGAGTCTCCTGACTTTTGCCTCGGGAGATGTCTTTCTAATGGAGGTGGAGGCAGGGAAGAAAGAGGGGACCCAGTTATAGGATGGGCAAATGGGGTTTTCCTAAGGTTAGTTTTTGCTGGGCTCAGGTTGTATAGCCCTCCTTCTCTCAGAGCCTCAATTTCCCTTTCTGTAAAATAGAGACTCTAAGATTTTTTCCCTTGCTCTGACGTTCTATTTTCTAAGGTCCCCTCTGTCTTTGTCCTTCTCTGTGATGGACTCAATCCATTCATCAACCAGTGGGGATGAGTTTTCAGAGGCTCTCTCTGTACCCATAGCCTGGACTCGGGGTGGCAGAGCCTCCTCTGTCCCCTTGTTGGTGCTTACTTGCTAGCTTGATGGGAAAGAGGAAGTCCTTGGGCTGCTATTGTCAGTAGCATCACGGGGCTCCTTTGTAAGTACCTCCACCCTTCTGCTCGCTGTGCCTGAAGGTATTGCTGGTTTGGTTGTTATCCTTCATGCTCAAAGAGGACCCAAATGGCATTGCTAGGTCGGGGTTAAGGTGCAGTGTGTCTGACTATGGCTGATCAGGCCAGTATGAGCTCAGAAGGCTCTACCACAGGTCGGGCACAAATAGTCCATATGAACATTTGGAGTGGAGATGGCTCTAAATTCATGTGTCTCACATTTCTTTTAAGCTACTGCAATTCTGCTTTGCTCATAGAGTACAATGCTTTCTTCAATGCAGTCACACTGTGCTGGGTGGTCCTGTGTCTCCCAATTGATTCCTAAGTTCTTCAGACAGATCTTGAGAGCACCCTTGTATCGCTTCTTCTGACCTCCATGTGAACGCTTGCCCTGTGTGAGTTCTCTGTAAAAGTCTTTTAGAATTTGGCATTCAAAACAACGTGGCCAGCCCACCAGAGTTGCACTCTCTGTATTAGAGTTTGGATGCTTGTAATTCAGTTTGAAAGAGGACCTCAGTGTCTGGTACCTTATCTTGCCGGGTGATCTTCAGAATCTCCCCAGGACACTTCAAATGGAAGCAATTCAGATTCTTGGCATGGCGCTGGTATACTGTCCAGGTTTCATGGGCATACAACAACAAGGTCACCACAACGGCTCTGTAGACCTTCGGCAGGGTAGGCAGCTCAATACTTCTTCTCTCTCATACTTTCCTTTGGAGCCTCCTGAACACCGAGCTAGCTCTAGCAAGGCATGTGTCAACCTCATCATCTATGTGTCCATTCCTGGATAGTATATGGCCGAGGTAAATGAACTAATCCATAGCTTTCAAAAGTTCTCCATTTGCTGTAACTGATGGCTCCACATATATATGTTGGTTGGGGGAGAACCTCTGTTTTCTTGGCGTTAATTTTAAGGCCAAAATTAGCACAAGTGGCGGAGAATCGATCCATACTCTGCCGCATCTCAGCCTCAGAGGCTGCATTGAGTGCACAATCATCTGCGAACAAAAAGTTGTGCGCCAACTCTCTCTACACTTTAGTCTTGGCTTATAGCCTTTTCAAATTATATAATTTACCACCAGTGTGGTAGCTGACCTTGAAGCTGTTTTCATCCTTATCGAAGGTGTCAGACAACATCGCTGAAAACATCATACTAAAAAGCATGGGAACAAGTGCACAATCCTACTTCATTCCACTGGTGACTGGGAAAGTGCAAGAGGAGAGCACCATCCACTATCCAGAACCTGGGCAAACATGCTGCCATGAAGCTTCTGTAAATTACTGGTGAACTTCTCCAGGCAACCATGCAATGATCTTCCACAAGCCCTCGTGACTGACAATATGAGAGGCTTTGGTCAGACTGATAAATGTTGTGTATAGACTTCTGTTCTGCTGCTGGCATCGCTACTGACCAAGCAGCCCCCATCAGACCAGTGACCCAAGAGATTCTCTTCTCCTTCCAGGAGCCCTGGGATGAGGGCTGTAGCTTTCACCCAACCTACAAATTTGAGGTTCTGCTGATTCAAGCAGGGCTACTTTCTGAGGACTCTACAGTCAAACAGAACATTGACATTTAATATTCTCTTTAACTAAACCCTTCAAACTTAGGAGACTCATCTCTCTTATTGAAAGCCAACAGCTATACTTGACAAGAGCTAATCATTAAAGTCGTAGTTTAGAATCTGAGAAAATTAGAATCAGAAGGAAAAAGTTAGTCCATCCTACCCCCTACCTAAAACCATGAATTCTCCCTGACTTGTGGACATCCATATTCTACTTGAGCACTTCCACTGGCAGGAAGCTCATTACCTCACAGGGTAATTAGATGACTCTACTTGTTAAGAAATTACTTCTTATATTGAAATGAAATCTTTCTTATAACTTCTACTCTCGTCCTGGTTTTCTCTTCATGGGCTACCCGGAATAAATCTGCTTTTTCTTCTATTAGGAGAGAAGACTAGCTGTTTAGTTAGGTGATACAATGGATAGAACACTGGGCCTGGAATCAGGAGGATATGAGTTCAAATTCAGCCTCCGATAATAGCCGTATGATCCTGGGCAAGTCACTTAACCTCAATTTCTTCATCTCTAAAATAAAGAAAATAGTACCTGTCTCCCAGGGTTGTCGTGAGGATCAAATGAAATATTTGTAAACTTGGCATTCCACTTCCACCTCTGTGTCCCATGGCTGGATGCAGTCTCTCTTTGCCCCTCCCCCCCATCCCCCAGAATCCTTAGCTTCTTTTAACACTTAGGCTTTTTGAAGCTCTTCACATCCCTTTGCTTATTAGTCCTTCCTTCTTCCTCAAATTATTTTGTATTTATTTTTTTGTTTGTGCATACTATCTCCTAGCAGAATATAAGCTCTGCGAGGTCAGGGGCCTTTCATCATGGTTGCTGTTATTTTTGTCTTTGTCATGATGGTGCTCAGCACAGAGGACAGGCACTTAACTGTTTTTTGAATTGAATTGAATCCCTGGTGGCTGGCCATCATGTACCCCTATCATCTCTTCCTCATTACAAATACTACCTATGTAACTCTTGTTCTGGTAACAGGCAGAGCTGTTTATTCCACAGTCACCAAAAGGGAAGAGAGGTCAACTTCTTTCTGAATTTATTGTTGGGGCTCCAAATTTCTAACCCCACCACTGGTCATCTGTGGGTGTGGCCGGACAAAAGGCCTTGGACCTGACCAGATGTTTCCCATCTGGCCCTCCAATTCTGAATTTGGGTGGGGTCCAGCTACGGTTGCTCTGGGGATGCTGCCACCAACTTGACCACATCCTGGGAAGTTGGCTTCTGGGAGGGGCTCCCAGGCCTGATGATGGTGAGAGACAGGGTGGTTCATTTGGAGCAGCTTGAAGATTGGAGGAGCCGGGGAGTTCAGTTCTCCATCCTGTATTTGGCAGGACTGGTTGGAGGTGGGGGAAGCATTGTTGAAAAGTCCTGGTCTGCTCGCAGAGGCTGACGAACAGAATGAAGAGAGAGGCTGATTTACTGTTTTTTAAAAAATATATTTTATTTTATTTTTGATTTACTGTTAAGACAGCTCCCCAGAGAGTCTAGAAAAGGGCCATTTCCTAGAGAAAAGATGCCCTAGGGCACCAAAGGTGCATGTCTGTTTGATAGCATCAGGGAAACTCTTACCTGAAACAAGAGCCAGGGGCCCCTTAAAACAAATCCTTTCTCCCCCTTCTCTTTGATGCCTCTCTTGTTCTCCTGAAGATTATGTTCTTTCAGAAACCACAGATATTTCAGGCCGCTGGCTTGCCTACAGACCCCTGCAGGTCTCTTGGGGCCCTGGGTGTCTCACTTCATAAAATTTGGTAGTGTCAGGTCCCTGACTATGAAGGTACCTCTGACTCTAGATAGAGGGTGGGCAATGGTCGTGGGAAAGGGGAGAGGAGCAGGAGCCAGTTCTCCTCTGTGTCCTGGGGATTTCTGTTGGCTCTGGGACCAGATTCATCCATGAGCTGCTGATGCCCTTGGCCTTTCCTTTCCTGACTGAGCATCTCACCCCACAGGCTGGCTCTTTCACTGGGAGAGCAGACCTAGCTTGAGTTTAATCCTGTCTCCTGGACACTTAAAATATAAGATTACAGAGAAGATGTGATTTCTCCATCCCCATCTGCCCAATTTAGTTGTTATAAAAAAAGAAGAAATGTTAGATTTGGCTGAATCAAATGCTGATGAAATGGGGCCAAGACTGGGTCTGGGGAGGGTGGGGAGTGGGGGGCAACTATATAGAACAGGGATTCTTGGCCCATGGTCCACACATTTTAAAAATTCATCTGCATTTTTTTTAATTTTAATTTTTTTTAAGTTTTCAACATTCACTTTTATAAGATTTTGAGTTCCAAATTTTTTTCTCCCTCCCTCCCCTCCACCTTGCTTAATATGACATGCAATCTGATACAGGGTATCAATATCTGTATTTCAATGAAACTGACTTTCTTTGTAATCCTATGTATTTCAATTTATTTTTTATGCATCGTAAAATGAGGTGTCCACAGGCTTTGCCATACCACCACAGGGGTTCATAATACAACAAAGGTTAAGAATCCATGATACCGGAGAAATTCGGGGTCTCAGGTTCCTGTAGAAGGGATAACTCTTGAATCTGGAAATTGCCGTCTGTTGTCAGGTTCAGCAGTTTGGGATAGTCTGTGAAAAAGATGAATGAGAAGAGAGAACAGTGAGGTCTAGAAGAGATGGAGAGGTAGGAAGGGCCTTTGGTCTATCCTGTCCAAGGATATGATACCAGGCTCATTTCTCTCACTGCAAATGAGAGTGACACCTGTTGCCAACAAGCTAGACATTCAGCAGAGAGCCCACGACCCCTAGTGCCTGGTTAGCCCATGTCTGGCATCTCTGCTCCGGTTAGCCCCAGCTACATTTACTCCCACATTTGCTTCCTTCCCAAACTAGCTTCAGCAATGGACAGGGGTAGAGGAGGCTCCATGGTGCACAAAGCCTAGGGCCTATGGATTCACAGGACTGTATGATGTGGAAAGGAAGCCTAGGAAGCTGGAGGTAACGGGCAGTAAAAACTGTCCTGGAACTCAGGGGCTGCAAACCATACCCATCTTTCTGAGCAAAGGCCCATCCTTATAGGTAAAGGGAAGAGAAAAGGCCATCAATTATCTGAAAAATCTAAATGGAAAGGGCATCTGGGGCTCACTGATTGGATGTATGAACAGAGGGGTATGGGGCAAGAATGATCTGGACAAATTCTTCAGCGGTCCCGCTGACTTTGCAGGTATGTGGATGCAGGGAGTGACTTTGGCTCAAACATGCTGCTTCAGCAAGAGAGGAGGAGAAGCTATCAGAAAGTTACAAATGAGTAAGGAGAAGTGTTTTCTAACTCTCTAAATGTGAGTGATGGACCCACTCACCCTCACTTCTATAATAGTTTGTCAGTATGATACTTCATCCATTTGATAGAAGATGTGCACTCCCATATCTCACGTTGGACCTGTGCAAATATCCCTATCATATTTTTAAAGTGCAAAATTAGACATGTGTTATATTTGGTATAATGTTATTTATGCAAATGTGTATGGTCTATAGAGAATGTTTGCATGTATACAAATGTGTAATATCCCATAACAGGCATACCAAATAGGGAAAGGACTACATTTCCCAGGATGCCTGGGACTAGAAGGCTGACGTTCATTGGGGAAGAACAAGGAAGCTATTTCTTATGGCAATGCTGTCAATTAGTAAAAAGAGACAGATTTCTGGGCAGAGGGAGGAAGAGCTCCAAGGGGCATCTGGAGGAAGGGAAAGCAATGGCCACATCCAGGAGATGAAGAATCCTGGAGTCATGATTTCCCTATTAGAGTCATAAGTTTGTGGAGGAGTTCTAACTGCTCTGGGGGGAGGTTAGATGGATGAGGTTCAACTCAGTGGGAGTGTGGGTAGTGATTGCTTCCTACTCTTTTGCTGTACATTTGTGTTTTGAATAAATATTTTATCATTTCCGTATTGATCCTTACTCTATTAGTGTGGTGAACCATGGAATACCTAGACCTTAGACATTCCCAGAGTTATGTGTGTAAGGACAAAATGGAAAAAGAGGCAGAAAGGGCATTAATTGAAGCCTCAAAAGATGAACCTGGATCCACACGTTTTGGAGCTAGAGTTGTTTTGGAAAATAGGTTAAACTAAATGCATATGAAAGAAACATATGAACAAGGCAGCATGGCATAGTGGAAAGAATGCTGGGTTTGGAGTTAGAAGAACTGGGTTCAAATTCCAACTCTGCCGCTTACTAACCTAGGTACCTTTGAGTGAGCACTTTCATCTCTCTAGTCCTCGGTTTCTGTGTCTGTAAAACAAGGGTTGGACAAAATGATGTCTAAGGTCCCCTTCAGGTCTGAACCCGTGATCCTGTGATCACCTATGAATTTCAGGCAGTGTTGCTTAGTGAGATGGCCCTGGGCTGAAGAAGCACCTCTGGAACACACTGGCCATGTGGCCCTTAGCAAGCCACTTAACCTCTCAAAGGTCTAGGCAGCTGTCTCAGATTATAAGTTGCTTTGCTTTGGCAGTGGAAACCTCATTACTAGGAGTTCTACACTCCTATGAAATAAATCAGGGGTCTGAACCAGGGGTGGAGAACCTGCGACTTCGAGTCCACGTGTGGCCCTCTAGGTCCTCAAGTGTGGCCTTTTGACTGACTCGAAACTCCACGGAACAAATCCCCTCAACAAAAGGATTTGTTCTTTACAACTTGGACTTAATCAAAAGGCTGCACCCGAGGACCTAGAAGGCCACATGTGGCTTCAAGGCTGCAGGTTCCCCACCCCTGGAACCATTAGCCTCCTTCAAAGCTCTCCACAATCTGGCCCCATCTCAGGTGTTTAACTTCATTTCCTCTTCCTCTCTAGTGCCCATAGCCTCTGTTTCAGCTCTGTTGGTTGACTCACTTCCTTACAAGTCTGGCTCATTCTTTCCTCTTTACTCTGTACTTTTGCCCCCTCTTCCTCATCCTCTGATGATTCAAATTTTACCCATCCTTTAGGACCCAAACCAAGCTGCTCCCTTTCCAGGAAATCTTCCCTGTCTACCCCAGTCCACACTTTCTGGAACCCCCAAAGTGCCCTGTGCCTGAGGCCACTCAGGTAATCCCACACAGAACTACACAAGGCACTATGTCTGTCCAGTCTCATTTCTTCTCATTTGCTGCCTTTTTTCTATAATTAGATTATAAGCTCCCTGAGAGCAAGGACCATTTGGCATTTTTCCTGCATATCCCCCATAGTGAATCTAAAGATACACCTGGGAACATGAGGGAACGGCTCAAGAAATCAAATTTTCATTTAGCCTGGACTAGAAAAAGCCTTTCTCCTTCCAAAGGAACTGCCATTCCTTACCCCTGCTTCACCTCTTCTATCATGAACAGTCAATGAATCATGGGATCATGGCATTTGAAAGTTGGAAGGGGCCTCAGTGGCCACTTAGTCCAACCCGTACCGGAAAGGAATCTCCACTACAACCTACCTGGAAAGTGGTCATCTAGCCTTGAAGGTTTCCAAAGAGGGCAGTTCCATCTTCTCTCAAAGCAGCCTATTATTCCCCTTTTGTTGTTCTTCAGTTGTTTTTCACTTGTGTCCTACTCTTTGTGACCCCATTTGGGGTTTTCTTGGCAAAGATACTGGAGTGGTTTGCCATTTCCTTCTCCAGTTCATTTTGCAGATGAGGAAACTGAGGCAAAGGGAGTTAAGTGACTTGCCCAAGGTCACACAGCTAGTAAGTTCTGAGGCTGGATTTGAACTCACGAAGATGTGTCTTTCTGACTCTAGTCCTGGTATTCTATCCACTGCGCCATCTAGCTGCCCCCAATTCCACTTTTGGACAGCTCTAATTTTGGATAATCTAAATTTGCCTCTTTGTAGCTTCTACCCATTGCTCTCAGTTCTGTCCTCTGGGGCAAAATGGAAAAAGCCCTTTGCCATATTTATTTCTCCTCTTTGGACACTCCAGCATAGACTCTGGCATTCAGAACTGAACATGATACTCCAGATGAGATCTGATGAGGGTAGAGAACAGAGGGACTGTCCCCTTCTCATTGTGGGAAGCTACTATGTCTCTTTCAATGCAACTCAACATTATATGAGTTTTTTTTGGGCTGCCACATCACATTGAGCTAGCTAAACACAGACACACAGACACAGACACAGACACAGACACAGACACACACAATTCAGATCCTTTTCAGGCAAACTGCTAACTATGCCTCTCCCATCTTGTACTTATGAATTTGATTTTTGTCCTCAAGCATAAGATTTTCATTGATCCATTTATCGCTATTGAATTTCATCCCATTACGTTAGCCCAAGGTTCTAGCCTGTCAAAGTTTTTTTTTGAATCTTGACTTGGTCATCCATTGTATTAGCTATTGCAGCCTACTTTCTGTCACCTGCAAATTTAATGAGCAAAGATCATTGATAAAAAATGCTAGACAGCAAAGGATTGAGTATTCTACTAGAGTCATTTTTCGATGTTGGTATTGAACCATTAACAATTGCTGTTTGAGTCTAGCCATCTGACTGCAGCTAAATCTTTTTGTGGTGGCAAAGAATAGGAAAATAAGAGGATGCTCATCAATTGGAGAATGGGTTGAACGAGTTATGGTATATTAATGTGATGGAATACTTTTGTGCTATAAGAAATGATGAAGGGGAAAGTTTCAGAAAAACCTGGGAAGACCTATATAAACTGATGCAGAGTTAAGTGAGCAGAACCAGCAGAACTATATAGTAAAAGTAATATTGTAAAGATAGTCAACTTTGAAAGACTTAGTAACTTTGATCAACACAAATGACTCTCCACAATCCCAAAGGACTCATGATAAAATATATTCTCCATCTCCAGAGAGAGAACTGATAGACTCAGTACAGATTGAAACATGTTTTCTTCCTTCCTTCCTTCCTTTTTTTCTTCCTTCCTACCTTCCTTCCTTCCTTCCTTCCTGTTCGTTCGTTCCTTCCTTCCTTCCTCTTCCTTCCTTCCTTCCTTCCTTCCTTCCTTCCTTCCTTCCTTCCTTCCTTCCTTCCTTCCTTTTTCCCTATGGCTAATGAAGGAATTTGTTTTGTATGACTATAGATATTTGTAATCAGTTTTGTTTTTCTTGCCTTCTCAATGGGTGGGGGGGGAGAGAGAGAATTCAGAACTGAAAATAAAATAAAACTGAATTAAAAAAAGAAAGCAATAGAGAAAATGTTAATAGTGCAGATTAAACTTGGAAAAAAATCTTAGCTAAATCAAGGTAAACTCTATCTACACCATTCCCCCAGCTTAGTTCCTCCCACACTCTTTTCTCTGTCCACACTTTTTTTCCTCTTCTCCTTCCCATCACTCCTTCCCTTCTTCTTTCTCATCTCCCGCATTCTTTATCCTCCTTTCTCTCAAAGAGCTCTAGACTCTGGTTCTGTTACTTACCTGTATGATTTTAGAAAAGTCATCTCCTGTTTCGTTGCCTCAGTCTCCCCCTTTGTATGGTGAGAGGGCTCACTATATGATTTCTTAGGCTTCTTCCAAACAAAAATCCTATGATCCTCTCCCTTTCTTCTCCTTTCTCCTCCCTCTTTCCCCTTCTCTCTCCTCCCTAGCACTTTATTTTAATGGCCCTTTGATTACACAACCCTTTACAATAAGAGGCTAATCATTATTAATGAATTTGGGCTTCATTGTAATGAGATTGATCAGGCCATGCTGCCCATAGGTAACAGGGAGAGCAGCCATGTGAATGAAGTGGCATATTGATATGAGCCAGAGGAATTGGCCTAATGAGTTTGGACCCAGAGACTCAGATTTAACTCCTCATTAGCCAGTGTGCTTCTCCACTTTATTCACATCCATTTCTCCAAGTCAGTAATTTTATGTTTTTATTTAAAACTTTTTATGAAACTTTTTTGGGGGAACGTAACAAATGTAAAGTAAACTGGTAATTGAATTCTTCCCTTTTTAACTGTTCGTACTGACATTGTATAGGAATAGTCTTTCAGACTATTCTGGATTCAGTTACAGCATGGATTGAGTTCTTTTCTCTCTTAAATTCTCTTCAGGTCCTGGGTCAGCATTGTCTAGCAAGCGCCATTGTCATTTTTGATGTCCCACTTGGGCAATGCAGTCTATGATGAAACCAAAAAAGTACTGATGTCCTCATGACTACATGTGAGGAAATCAAATTTGTGGTTCTTTCTTAGAGAGTTAGGTGACCTCTCCTTCCCCTGAAAGTGATTCATTTCGATGAAAGTGTCCCCCTCTTTCTTTCTCCCCTTTCCTGCACCACCTCTGCTACGTCAACCAAGGTGAAAAATAATGATAGTACCCAGAGGGATTTTTGACCATCATTTCTGGTCAAATGCCCATCTTACTGGGGAGGAGATTCAATATGGGAGAAGAGTGTGACTTGTCTTAGGGTCAGTGAGCCTGGGGATGGTACACGAAATGCTTTCATCCCAATCCAGAGCTCCCTCGCCACCCCTTGCTCCTCAGCTGGGTGAGAAAGGGAGCAAAGATGAAAGGCGGCGTTCAAGGAGACCCAGTCAGAAGAGGGGCTCCTTTAAATTTTCCTTCCCTGCTGCTGGGAGTGATTGAGGGATCGAGGTTTGGAGTGTTTGTTGTAATATATGAATGATTGGTAATATATACATATAGAAAATAAAAAATATAATATAAATATATAGTAATATACAAATAAATACATATAAATATGTCAATGATTATTGAATTGGATTGGTGAACCAATTCCAGTGGCTTTAGGGCCGATATTGGTACTTGAAATGTGGGTGTTATGGTAACATGGTTGTCAGGAGTACATAGTGGCCACAAAGAGAGGTGCTGTGGTATAGTGCCCAGGTCACACAGCTAATAAATGTCTGAGGCCAGATTTGAACTCAGGAAGATGAGTCTTTCTGACTCCAGGCCTAGCTTTCTATCCACTTCACCACCCAGCTGCCCATTCAAGGTTACAAAGATAGCAGATTACAGAGTCTTGATTTGATCTAAGGTCTTCAGAGTTTGTAAAATATAGGCCTTGATTGGGTAGAAGACCTAGGAAAAAGGGCACAGAGAAGAGGATAGGTCATGAAGAAGGGGAGTAGGATAAGAGGAGGAGACGGAAAAAAAGAAAAGGGAGAGAGAGAGGAGAAGGAAGAGAGTGCAGGAGAGTTGGAATTTCACCACCTGTGTGACCTTGGGAAAAGGAAGTTGCCCTCTCTGGGCCTTCTTTTCTTTGTCTATAAAAAAGGGAAATAGCCCCTGTTAGCTCTAGATTCTATGATCCTTTGAGAAGTCTGTGGTCTTGCATTAAAGCTGGATAGGAAGGGGGTGTATTTGCGAAAACATTTGGAAAAAACAACTAAAATAACTCAGTATCCAAGGGACATCTCATCCTAGCTTTTCTGAGCTCTGGATTCAGAATCACACAGTCTCCAACCCAACTGCCTCTAGTATTTGCTCCTCTGACGGCCATGAGGGAGCACACATTCCTTGATTCCTTAATTTTGTTTCTATTCTAGTCTGGGAAACCCTTTGATGCCAGCAGGCTCTCACCCACATGACTGTCACCAAAAGGCCTGGGGGACAACCTTCCTGTAGATCCTGGAAGAGAGCTGGGGCCAAAGGAGGCACTGGAAGGCCCTGTCCATGGAAGGGGGCTTTGTTAATACAGCTAGGGCAGGAAGGGAGTGAATAGACTCCTTCTCAAAGTGTTTGTATTGACCTTGTGTGGTAGTGATCCCAGTAGGAAGGTGTGATTGAGTGAGATAATTCCAAACAGATAGAGCAATACTGAGGTCAACAGCTTTAGTCCAGGGGAGAAACTTCAGGTTATGATTTGTGAACAGAGGGTGTGTGAATTCCAAAGTTTTCTCCCTCCCTGCCCTCCTCCCTCCCCAAGATGGCAAGCAATCTGATATAGGCTATACATGTACAATCATATTAAACATATTTCCACATTAGTCATGTTGTGAAAGGAGAATCAGAATGAAAGAGAAAAACCACAAAGAAGAAAAAACAAAAAAAGAGAAAATAGTGTGCTTTAATCCGCATTCAGACTCCATAGTTCTTTCTCTGGATGTGGATAGCATTTTCCATCATAAAGGACTCTCATTTTCTTCTAGATTCAAACTTTTTTTTAGTCCTGTAAGTTCCTGGCTGCTCACTTGCTTAGGATATTGATAGACAGACAGACAGACAGACACACACTCCCCAATCAACCAAACAGCAAATATTTATTGAGTGCCTATGGATGCCAGGAACTATAAATACAAATACAAAGAATGAAACAATCTTTATTCACAGGGTGCTTACATTCTAATCCAGCACTTAACATAGTGCTTGGCACATAGTAGGGTCTTAATAAACACCTGTTGATTAATAAGAAGGGAAAATAATTACATATATGAATAGATATAGCATAGATAAAAAGTGAATAAATATAAATACGCCCCTACCTATATGTGGTGGCACGTACATCGTTACTAGGGTTGGTTTTTTTTTTTTGGCCTGGGGAAGTGGGATATGCTATTTCAGAAGTTTCTTTCTCCTTGAGATAATGTGATTACACAGTATATGCCATGTAATTATTTAATCAAGCTACAACCAGGTCCTTCAGGGCAGAACTGGGCGGATGACCGCACCCTCATTCTCCCCAGTAGAGAATATGGATGTTAGCTCAGGAAACATAATTAGCTATCAGCTGCACAAAACAAAGGGGCACAAATAACTTCAAATTAAGTATTTTTTAAGATGTAAAGTAAATATATTATTTTAAGTGGTGGCATAGGAGTTATAGAAACCTTGGGGGAAAGTGACCTTGTTATCCTGGAGTTCGCAATATTGAAGAAACAAAGCACAGTGGGCATAGGTAAGATATAGATTTCTCAGGTATCAGAGTTGATCAGGACATTTGAGATGGTCTAGCCCAATCCATCATTTTACAGACAGGGAAACAGAGGTTCGGAAAGGGAAAGAAACTGAGTCAACGTCAATAGCAGGGACTGAAATAGATCACAAGTCTCTGATTCTCAAACTAGTGGATTTTTAAAAAAACGTTTTTATTATAAGCTTAACAGACATCAACAAACACAAAATTTCAATAAACAAAGATCAGAATAGATAATTTTGTCTGAAACTCTGAAATTTTATGTACAGTTTTTAAAAGTGTATATTAAATTTAACATGGTAGTTCTTTCCAGGGCTCTTTCCATAGTACCACTTGTCTCTCATGTAGCCTGTTCTATTTTTTACTTTTTCCCCATTTAAAAAATTCTAAACTTAAACACTAAAATGAACCCTTCTGTATACATAGAAGCATAGAGGAGAGTTGTAGAAGAAACTTTAAATCTTTATTATGTGCAACTTTTTTCCTTTTTGCATATAATAAGCTCATCATGATACTTTTAAAGTTGTCCTTCTGTGTCGGTGATTCTGGGTGTTCTTCTGCCATCTTCTGTACATTTCAAAGACATATTTCAGTAACCTAGTGGGTAGTATGATTAATCATTGGTTGTGATTAGTGATTGCGACTAGTCATTGCACTGATTAGCATTCTATAAGTTTTTTTGTTTCTTACAATGTTGTTGCTGCTGTATAAATTTTTTTCTTGGTTTTGCTCACTTCATTTTCTGTCAATTCATATAAGTCTTCCCAGGTTTCTCAGAAACCATCCCTTTCATCGTATTTTACAGCACAGTAATATTCTATTACATTAATATATCATAATGTGTTTAGCCCTTGCTCAGTTGATAGGTTCCTCTTGGCTTCCAATTATTTGTCATTATAATGATCCCAGACAAAGACAGTTACTATAAATATTTTTGTACATATTCATTTTCCTCCTCTTTGGGGACACAGGTCTAGTAGTGATATCGCTGGGTCAATGAGTGTGCACAGTTAGGAAATCTAATTTTAAAAACATTTTCAATAAAGATTGTTATGACTTAATGATCTGAGTCTGTAAATGTGAACATTGTTCATTTTAAAAGGGAATTCTGAAAAGGAAAAAGGGGAAGGTATCTAAAGAAATTGCGTAGGATGCTTTCAGATAAACCCACATCTGAAAAACACAAACCAAAGATGGAAGTAGGGGAAATTGATTAAGAATGGTTTGGACTTGTGAGACCTTTAAGACCTGTAAGAATAGGGTTGTTGAGTCATTTTCAGTTGTGTCTGACTCTTTGTGATCCCAGTTGGGGTTTTCTTGACAAAAATACTGGAGCGGTTTGCCATTTCCTTCTTTAGTTCATTTTGCAGAGGAGGAAACTGTGGCAAACAGGGTTAAATGGCTTGCCCAGGGTCACCCAGCTAGTAAGTGCCAGTTTTAGACTCAGAAAGATAAGTCTTCTTGATTCTAGGCTTGGCACGCTGTCCCTGTGCCACTCTGGGGCAGTTGCCTGAAGAAAAGCATCTGGAAGGCTAAAATCCCAAATGAATGGAAACTTGGGAAAAATGGAATGGATAGCAAGAAAGGTGTTGTTTTTTTTTTTAAGAAAAGGCACATTCACGGACAGACTCATTACTTATGGAAGATAGGGGAGTGTTAATAACAGACACAGCAGAACTACTCGACGGCTATTTTGCTTCCATCTTATTGTTAAGAAGAGCAGTTTTCAAACTGTAAAAGGAAGGCAATCAAATAGAGAGAGAATCGGAAATCAAGTTAGGAGGGAAGAGTGCAGGAGAGCCTGTCACTGCTTTACTAAGTTCAATCTCTAAGTCTGGATGAATTGCATTTCATAAATAGCATTAAAAGAGACTGCAGAAAAGGCCATAGACCTGTGCTTGGCAAACTTTAAGGAATCATGGAGAATCAGAGAACCCAGAAAATGGACGATGGGCAAATATCATATCAGTTTTTAAAGAGGAACAAGTCTGGATTCTGGAAGAAGACAAACCAGTGAGTACGATGTTGATCCTAGACAATATCCTGCAGGAGATCATCTAACAATTCAATTTTATTCAATTCAATAAACCTTTAGTAAGTGCCTGCTATGTGTAGGATGCTATATGAGATGCCACAGAAACAAAGGTTGCTCTATCATAACTTCTGCTTTTAAAGAGCTTATAATATAAGGGTGCGTATAGAGGGGAGAAGATACAAACATAAGGAGCTATGATCTAAGCAAGTGTGCAAATGAGTTGGTCAGGCAAGCTGCTATGAGAAATCTGAGAAGGAAGACTTCATTTTGCTTGGTGGCCTTGTCCAGTAATCATTATTTGTGAGTAGAAAATAATGTGATCAGTAGGAACCAGTAAGGGTTTACTAAGAATGAATTATACTAAACTAACTCCATTCCTTTTCATTCTTTGATAGTATTATCAAAGTGGAATATCAGAGAGAAACAATGCACCAAAGTGTGCCCATGTCTTTCATGACATTTTAGTGGCAAAGATAGAGAAATATGAGCTGGTATAAAGGGTTGGGTTCAGGGCTGGTTGGACAGAGAGAAATGGATAGCGGTTGACCTGAAAGGGGGCTGGCCTTAACATACAATGCCATAAAGTTTTATTTGGCTTTGTTCTTTTTGACTTTTGATCGAATTTGTGGATAACTCAAAGCGAGGGGGGATGACTAATAAAATCAATGACAGAATAAATGTTTTAAAAGAGATCAGCAGTTTGGAAAACTAGGCTTAAGTCAACAGAATGAAATTTGACAGGGATAAATGCCAAGAACTAAATTTAGGCTCAAAAAATCAACTACACAAGGAGAGGATTAGGAAAACATGGCTAGACAGCAATTTTATGTGGAAAGACTTATAGGTTTTATTTTACCACAGGCTTAATATGATCCGACAACATGATGTCGCTGCTGAATAAAGTTATGTCATCTTTGGTCTCATTAACAAAAGTATAGGATACAAAGCAAAAGAGGTCATTAGTCTTAGTATCCTTTTATCTGACCATCAGGCCTTTGGTTATCTTGGTGGAGAGAATCAAAGATATTGGCATATCAGAGCTGGAAGAATTTCTAGGGATCATTTAATTACAACTCTATTTTATAGAGGAGAAATCGGAGAGTCTTGGAGATGGAGTAATTTACCCATACCAGGGGTGTCTGACTCCTCTGGGACTAGAACCCATTTTGCCTGACTCCAAGGCCGGGGCTTTCTCACTGCACCATGGGGGTCTTATTGTTTGTGCCTCAGCCTTATGATGAAACATTCTGCACTCCAGTGTTACTGATGCCTTGAACCAACACAGCATCACTCTATTATCCACCCTTACAGAAAGAGACCACTGTAAGTATAATTAGTTAATAAATCACCTTGAGTGATAAACAGAATGATAGATGCAGGTTTCACTTAATCACTTTTTTATTAAGGGGAAATAAATCAGCATCATATTGTTGCTATAAACCTTTCAAATTGGTCAAAAATCCCGCTGCCTAGAATTGCAGCAGAGAGGTGATTAACATGACCGTGTGCAGCAACAATTTGTCCCTGATAATTGATACCAATCAATCCCTCTCATTTTTCCTTCTTGTAATAGGTGCCATAAGTCATCCAGCCTCCCACGTCTTCACCCTCTGGCTTCCTGCAGCCTCGTCTTCAAATTTCTTCAAGTCTCAGCCCCACCAGCTTTACGGCAAACTCATCTAGACTCTGCTGGTTTGGGTTAAAATAGTTTCTGAGACTCTCCCGCCGCACAGTGACTTACGTTAAGTGTCGGCCCTCCCTGTGGGGCATGTGGGCCCTTTGTCACTCCTCTCCTCACCTGTCTGAGGTGACCCCTTAGCATAGCTTGGCTTACAAGTGAGAAGAGAGGGCTTAACTTCTCTCAGTTCAGCAATTAGGACAGGACTGGTACTATTAGACAGATGCTGCCTGCTTGAAGAGGTCCTCTGCGTAAGAGTCTCTGCCTTGTCAGATCTGTGTCTTCTCAGTCACTTCCCTCGGAGTGTGTGTGTGGGGTTGCTTGTCCTGCTATGGGGGAGCTATCAAGAGACATTTGTGATATTTCAGGGCATCCCTTGTTTTTGAGGCTGATTATGACAGACAGACTTGGTCTGGCCTCCCCCATGGCCCACCCAAGATAAGGAAAAGGAGCATGTATACTTTCTGTTTTCCCATCGCTCTCACCCTCAACCCCTAACTAGGATATTTTTTTGTGTGTGGGCTAAGAGGAGAGGGAAGAAGAGAAACAGAGAGAAAGCGTATCTAGAGTGTGGCCATGGGAGGGAGGAAGTGCCCTTGGGAAACCACAAAAATTCTATGCTGCTGAAGGGCTGGTTGTTGCTTTGGGGGCAGAGGATGGGGTGGGCTTGGGAAGGAGTTTGGCTATTGTGGGAAGCTGATGTGTTCCAGTATAGGACTGCCATTGCCAAGGGTGGGACTGGGTGGGAGGATCTCAATTGGGTTGTTGCTTTTGGGAGTAGAAAGTGCATTCTAGCATGGTGCAGGAGCATGGTGCAGGTTTCCTTTAAACTTAATTCCCCTGGAAGTGAGGCCTTGGTTGTTCTACCCTAGTTATGGCTCTTCATCCTCTCCTTCATTCTTACCATCTCAACTCCATTTCTTTTATCTCCTCCACTGGCTCTTCCATCCAATTCACATAATGACGGCTAGGGGCTCAAGGGACACAAAATTCCCATCACCAGGAAACCCTAAGGGAATAAAAACAGGAACAACCCCCTTTTTGCCCCAAGGAAGAAGAAGGAGAGTTCTACAGAGAATGATTTCCTGATTTGTTTAGCTCATATTACAATTCATTCTTTTATTCATTCAGTTGAAATTTATCAAAGCACTCATTTTGTGTAGGACTCTGTGCTAGGTCCTAGGGGAGACACTGAAATAAACAAGACTGGGTCTCTTCTCTCAATGAGCTTAATACGGTGATGACTGTATTGTAAAATGGAATGTACTAAGGCCATAAAAGTGGTACAAAGTGCTTTTGGGGTTCAGAGTGGAGACGAAATCAAACAAAGCAATGTGGAAGAGGAGGCACTTAGCTGCACCTTGAAAGAGGAATGAGATTTAAATGGGCAGATATTGTGTAGGGGAGGGCATTACATGCAGAGGGAACAACATGTACAAAAGTACCAAGGCGGAAAAACGTAGGACAGGGGTGGGGAACCTGCGGCCTCGAGGTGCACATGGCCCTTTAGGTCCTCAGTGCGGCCCTTTGACTGAATCCAAAATTCACAGAATGTGAAGGGGTCAAAGGTCAAAGTCGAAACCACATACTCAAATGAACACAGTGGACTTGGAATTGAGAGGCCTGTACATTCCCTCCACCCATTCGCTGCTCCTGCCTACAAGCCTAGGTAGAGACAGGCCAGGGCTTTCTGGCCACAGCCACCATCATGGCTGAGCCTTCCCCACAGCGTAAGGAGGGTGGGGAAGAAGTCATAGTTGAGGTTGAGGCTGGGCCTGCCAGCTTCCCAGGGGGAGAAGCTGCAACTCAGGCTGGCCCACTAACAGACGCTTGCAAGAAAAGCTCCCATGATGAAATAATAAGAAAATTCATCCGGGGGAAGAAGATGTCAAAAATCTCAAGGGAATTAGTGAAAAAGTGAGAAGGGAAGGGGACAAGCAGTATCAGATCTCAAACTATACTGCATCAAAACCACTTGGTACTGGTTAAAAAAATAAAATGTTGGCTTTTGTTCTTAGAAGCAACAACCAACTCTAAGTAGCATAGTGTTCAGCAAGCCTCAGGACAACAAATACTGGGGTAAGACCTGATAAAAACTACTGGGAAAACCACAAAGCAGCCCAGCAGAAATTAGGTTTCAACTAACATTTCACACCATATACCAAAATGAGCTTCCAATGGATTCATGACCTAGATTTTAAAAAAAGTTAATATTATGAACAAAGTAGATTGTGGTTGTGGTTTGTCCTTCATTCTTGAAGAGGACCATTTCATCAGGGAGATGATGATATGACTTGCAGTTGACTTTGATTTGAGTGAGGGAGGGCTGTGCAGAGTTACCAGCCTCACTTTCTCCTCGAGAGCCATCTGGGTCCAGTGACTAGATTTCAATCAGGATGACTGGAGATGGCCCAGGATGCAGTGCAAGACCTTTGCCTTTTTAAGCTAAAGTCTTTTCAGGTTCTCACTTTAAGTGAGGCAACACCCATTCTGTGAATAGGCCTCTTTAAGAAGTGAGTCTAGGGATGGCTGCTTTAATAAAAGAAAATCGAACTGGGAGGGGAAGATCCTCAGGATTGCTTGCCAAAAGCACTCTGAGCTAGGAGGGCCCAAAAAAATAACCACTAAGTGGTGCTTGGGCAAGGACCTATTATTGTCCAATCAATGAGATTCAGAGTGAATTGGGTTTAAGGCATGGTTTTTGAGAAAGAAATCTAGCCAGTAAACCCCAAGTTAACTAGGTAGGTTTCTGCCATCAAAATTTACCTTCCTTTGGGCAGAACATCCTGAGGTAAGAGCATGATACCAGAGGAGAGGAGAGGAGGGGAGGGGAAGGGAGGGAAAGGGAGAAGGAGATGAGTTGCCCAAGTGGAACGGGGTCCACATTCCGGCAGCTCGGACTACTCATGGGTTGTGGTTTGCCCTTTGTTCTCAGAGAGGACCATGGCATCAGGGAGATGATGACATGATTTGCAACTGAAGAGGAAGGAAAGAGATACTTGTCATCATTTTGGATAAGAGGCTAGTACTTGATCAAATAGGGAGCAGATCATAAAAAATAAAATAGACAGTTTTGAGTACATGAAATTGAAAAGTTTTATATA
The DNA here is from genome assembly GCF_011100635.1 of Trichosurus vulpecula. Taxonomy (NCBI): domain Eukaryota; kingdom Metazoa; phylum Chordata; class Mammalia; order Diprotodontia; family Phalangeridae; genus Trichosurus; species Trichosurus vulpecula. The sequence goes on from NC_050575.1 coordinate 106,387,677, forward strand.
AACAAAATCATTGCAGTTAGAATTAGAAGGAAAAAAGTTACCTGGGAAAAATTTTTGTACCACATTTCTTAGGAAAAGGTCTGTTATCCAACCTACGTAGCAAATTGATGCAAATATAAAAGAATGAGATCCATTACCCAATAGATAAATGGTTAAAGAATATGAATAGGCAGTTTTCAGAAGAAGAAACTCAAACTATCCACAATCATATGAAACGCTCCAAATAACTAATAAAAGGAGAAATTAATATTAAATGTATTAAATGCATCTCTTTCATATCCATCAAATAAGCAAAAATAATAAAAAAGGAAAATGACAATTGTAGAAGAGACTGTGGGAGTATCAGCATACTTATGCACTCTTGGTAGAGCTGAGAGTTGGTCTGACTATTCTGGAAAGAAGTTTGTCTTTAAAGTCATTAAACTGTATATACCTTTCCATCCATCCATAATGTTGCTAGGTTTGATTGGAAAAAAAGATCAGCAGAAAAAAGGGTTGGCAGTGCATAAAATATTGTTTTAATCAACCCTATTCCTCCTTGTTAATGTAATGTAAGTAAAACAGAAGAAATGAGGGTGATAAGTGGAATTAAAAAAATTAAATAGAAATACATAAACGATTGACTGTAGACATGATAAAACATTAGTACTTTCTTTGTATTCCAAGTTTGACAAAACATCTGGTTGCGTGGAAGCAATTTGTGTGTTGATTGGCTAGGTTTCTCTCGTGTGTTTTATACAAAAATGGAACTGATAAAAGCATTTTTAACTTCCCCAAATACTATTGCTAGGCATACCCCAAAACAGATCAAAGACAGAGGCAAAAGACCTATATGCACAAAATATCTGTAGCAGTGATATTTGTGGTACTAGAATTAGAAACAAAGTACATCTCTACCATCTGGGGAATGGCTGAACAAATTGGTAGGTGAATGTAATGGAATATTGTTGTGTTGTAGGGAATGATGAAAGGGACAGATTTAGAGAAAATTGAAAAGACTTGTATGTACTGCTTCAGAGTGAAGTGAACCAAACCAGGAGAACAGTTTATATAGTGACTATGATTACATAAAGGAAAACATCCTTGAAAGATTTAAGTTCTCCAATCAATTCAATGACCAGTCATCACCCCAGAAGACTGCATGTTTTGCCTCCCACCCCTTAGCGGAGAGGAGATGGACTAGAAGTACAAAGTGAGACATATATGTACAGATATAGCAAATATGTCAATTTATTTTGCTTGCCTATACTTATCTGTTATGATGGGGGACTTTAATTTTGAAAGGAAAGAATTGTGGGATGGGAAAGTGGGTAGGGACAGTGATGAAAAAAGGAAAAGAAAAAAAGCATCTACAGAACATTAAAAATAATATACAGAATAGAGCAGAAGGAAGATCAGGAGGGGACAAAAACAGGGAGGTGCTGGTACTATTGGGTTAAGTTTAACATAGGCTTAAAATAACATGTATAATAGATATTCAGTTTCATATATGATCCTGTTTTCTTCATTGTACATAGAAACATTCATATTTGTTAAGTTCATAATAAATAAATGCTCCCACATTAGAGTTTCTGCATTTTTGTATCTTAAAAATTATTGAGGGATTTTAAGGTTTGGTAGTACTATTCCTCTTCATTTTCCTAACTATTACCATAATTTACCTTAGAATATTGGACCTTTTTACATGCCATATTGGGGTGGAGGGAGGGGAGAAATGGGGAGAAAATTTGGAACTCAAAATCTTATGGAAGAGAATGTTCCAAACTAAACATAAATAAATAAAAAGAATATTGGACCTTTTGTTCCTCCAAACGAATTTTGTTATTATTTTGTCTGCTTTAATAGTAAGGCACTAAATGTGGTGTGCTCATTATATTTGTACAATCCAACTATGAATTCAGATTCTTGTTGTTTGTCTTTTATCTCTGTTAAAAGTGGTTTTAATTTTATCAATACCAGTCTGGAGCATGTCTTGATAGATTGACTCCCAGGTGCTTCATATATTTAGAAGTATTTTGAAGAATTTTCTTTGTACCATTTCCTCCTGATTTTTGTTATTGCTACAAAGAAGAATTGTTGATTTGAGGGTATATTGTCCTTCCTGAAATTATCCTCTCAATTAGTTTCTTTCCCAGTTCTCTGAGATTTTGTGTCATCAGCAAATAGGAATGACTTTGTCTTATCTTTTTCAGTATTTGTGCCTTTTTTTTGGTTACATTGTGATGGCTAGAATTTGTAGAACTATGTCACGTAATAGTGGTAAAAGAAGTATCTTTGCTTTCCCTGCATTTATTGGGAAAATTCTAGAATTTCTCCTTTGTAAATAATAGCTGCTTTAGGTTTTAGCTATAAACATTTTTAAATTAGTAAATATCCCATTGATAAATGTGTTTTTAAAGGTTTTTTAACAGCATAAATGAGTGTTTTGTTTTGACAAAGGCTTTGTCCTCATTTATTCCTATAATTTTATGATTTTCTTTTCAATGTGATTAGTTATGCCAATCCCCGCCCCCCCACCCCGCCGATTTTGAAGCAGCCTTTTATCCCTGGTATAAGTCTGACTTGGTTGTAATAAACATTGTTTGAATCAAAAAAATTATTGAGGATCTCTCAAAGAGCTTTTGTTTACGTGGATTAGAGATATCAGTTTGTCATATTGGAAATTTATCATATTAGCAATATGTTTATCATATCAGAAATTTATTTTTATCATATTAGAAATTAAAATGTTTTGGTATTATTGTGAAAATCATTTTGACTCTGAGGACTCCCTAAAAAGATCTTGGGAACTGATGCCTTAAAGTCTATTTCATCTATTGCTTTGGATTGAGAAATGTAACATTTCTACCTCCAAATGCCCCTATTTTGAAACCTCTCCTTTTTAAAAATATTTTTTATTGATGACTTCGGTTTTTATGACAAAGTTACTTCCAGATATTCCCTTCCAACCCAAGAAATTTTCCCTTGGGGGAAAAACAGTTAAACAATACCGGCTGACAGAAAGATTGTGTCTGATAGCATGTGGGATGCTCGCCACTTATAGCCCTTCACCTCTTCATTGAAAGGATTTTGGTACATTTCCTCATCTCTGGAGCCAAGACTGGTTATTATAATTACATAGAATTTGGCTTCGTTTTATTGTTACTTTAGGTCACATTATTCTAGGCATTATTTTCTTGGTTCTTATTTCATTCGGTGTCAGTTCATTTAAGCCTTTCTTTGTTTCTCTAAATTCCTCTTATTCACTGTTTCTTATAGTGTTCCCTCTTTTATTGAAAGGCAGCATGATGTAGTGGCAAGAGTGGCAGCCCTGGGCTTTTCTCCATTAGAATGAACGCTCCTTAAGGGCAGGGACTGTTTTTTTGCCTTTCTTTGGATCTATGCCAACTTAGCGTGGTTAGTACTTGATAAATGAGTGTTAATTTGACTTGGAGTTGGAAGAGACCTACTTATATTCAAATCCTATCTATCCTGCTTAGTAACTTGTGACTATAAGCAAGTTGCCAAACCTCAGTTTCCTCATCTGTAAAATGGAGATAATGATACCTGTAGTAGTTATCTCACAGGGTTGTTGTTGAAGAGATAAGTTTTGCAAATTGTATACACACACTTTAAAGTGCACAGATCACTTAAATATAAATGTCAGCCCTCCTTATCATTATGACTCTCTATCTTTATGACTTTATGACTGCTAGTGACCTTTCCTATCAAACTGGGCAGTTTGATGATCGTACTAATTACTGGAATGTACATGGAAGCTGATGACCGTGTTTGATAGCCTGTCTTCCCCTGTGATCAGTGAGCTTGGCTTTTCCTGTCTCACACATAGACTTCCTTTGATCCATCCCCTTGTATATCACATTTGGCAGCTCCAGTGTCCCTCTCCCATGGGGTCCTCTCATCTGGGACCTGTCATCATCTGTAGAGGATGACTATTAACCCCATTGCCTCTTAGGTTAATGTAAAACTGAACAAACCTTCATTTCTTCATTGCTGGCAAAGAGAAGTATGCCTTCTCAGAGTGCCCTTGGCCTGATGGCTCTGTCCCTGGGCCAGGATTCAAAATCCATGACAGGCTTGGTGTCCACTGGCTCCTGATGCAAATGGTAGTCTAAGGAAGGTCTCTTCTTCCTTTCCAGGCATTCCCAGTCTCATAACTTTGGGACTGTCATCACTTGTATTCTGAGTCTTTCTTGAAACTAAGGTCAGTGTTCCTTTCCCCTTAAGATGGACTGAAATATTGTCCCTCACTTTATCTGGGGATGGTGAGGGCTCAGGGGCTATAAATGGGAGTTGTTCTCAGGCTGATGTAATGATGAATTCAAAAACATTGAAGTTCCTCTTACGCACAAGGTGCTGTACCAGGGGCTAGGGATATAGGGACGAGAGGCCAAGTTTATTTTCTGTCTCTGTTTTAAATTCCTGGTTGGTGTTCTTCACTGTTGGAGCAGGGACTGTACATATAAAGTGGGATCACAGATTTGTCGATCCAGAGCTGGAAAGGACTGCAAAGGCCATCTAGTACAACTCTGTCATTTTACAGATGAGGAATTGAGCCTCAGGAGGTTAAGTGACTCACCAAAGTCACACAGATAGTATGTGGCAGGGCTGTGGTTCAAATCAAGTTTTTCTCATTCCAGATCCAAATTTCTTTCCAATGTAGCAGATGGTTTCTTAATATTTCCCCTAGAAACTTGCTGGACAGCTGGGTGGTACAGGAGACAACTGGGCTTGGAATCAGGAAGACCTCTTCCTGAGTTCAAATCTGGCCTTAGACACTTACTAGCTGTATGACCCTAGGTAAGTTACTTAATCTTGTTTGCCTCAGTTTCCCCACCTGTGAAATCAACTGGAGAAAAGAAATGGCAAACCACTCTAGTATCTTTGCCAAGAAAACCTCAAATGGGGTCGTGAAGAGTTGGACATGACTGAAAACAACTGAACAGCAATAAAAAACTCAATAGTGTTTTTTGTGGCACCTTTGGCTGCTGGTTTAAGTTGTCAAGCATAGGGCAGAGCCTGAGCCCCTCTACTCTGTCAGCTCAGATGCTGAACTCAGGGAATCTTCATGATCATGCCTGGTACTCCAGAACAGAATTCATTATCAGTAGGTCATTTTGGACCCTGTCTCGGAAGGTTTAGTGGTTAAAGAAACAAATCCCTTTTAAAGGGGAGGTCTTTCAGACAAGACAAGCCCACACAATGTTCAAACCAGGACAACATTCAACTGAAGTTCTCCTGAGAGGGGTTAGAGACAATCATGAGATCAAATGATCATAGTTTGAGAACTGCAAGGGATTTTCTAGGCGCTGTCCAATTCAGTCTGTCATTTTGCAGATGAGAAACTGAGGCCCAGAGAGGTTGTGACTTGCTCAGTCTCACACAGGTAGTGAGAAACAGTGAGGAATATGCACTCAGGTATTCTGATTCCAGATCAGGCACTCTTTGCACACTGCTGCCCCTGAGTCCCTGTCATGGTTCCCCATCGTCCCCCTCATTGTCCTGTCTCTGTTCCTCCTAAGCCCTGTCCTGGCCCCACCGTGGGCTCCTCAGGGCTCAGGAACCCTGACGTCCTGCAACCGGAGCCCACGCAGCCCTTCTCCTTTCCCTGTCTGCCTCTGCCTTCAGTTCCCTCTCCAGAGCAGGCTTTGAGGAAGGAAGCTTCAATGATGACAGTTCCCTCCCTCCTTCCTGCACTCACTCACGTCCCCCTGAACATCTGACCCTGCTAGGAGTGCAGTTTTTCCCCCTCTCTCCCCAACTTTGATTTGATCAGGCCAAATCTGAAATGATGTGTGAAAGTAATGATATTTTGTAATTAAATCTCTGGCGATGGCGGCTCTAATTTGTGGGACATGCATTGTTCATAAGGAAAAAACGCATCAATTCATTTTCTGACTGGCTACTCCAGGGACTTGTAATTAGACCCAGCTCATCTCTCGCTGCCTCGCATATTAAAGAGCTACTGATACGCAAAGGGAATTTGGGAGTTTTTTTTAAACCTTCTAATAATGTTAGCTCAATTAGAAAGGTTCGAGGATAAAGGAAAAGTTTTGGATGAATCGAGCATATTCTATTAGAGGAAAGGAGATGCCAGATAAAGGGAATGGGAGCAGAAACCACAGAGATGTGGCCACTGCAGATTGGGTTGTTCGTATGGATGACAAGGAGGAAGTGTGGGCTCCCAGAAACGGTCCTGAATTTGGAGACAGAAGGTCTAGGCTTTACTTCTGGCTTCTAAAATCTTCCTAGCTCTGTGACCTTGGGCAAGTCACTTTAATTCAATTTCCTCCTCCATTAACTGGGGATAATAATCCTCTCACTAACCCCCTCACAGAGTTGTGGGGGAAAACTCATTATACATCTTAAAGTGTTCTAGAAAGGCGAGGATTGTTAGTGTTCAATTAATCAACTGATAACCATTTATCAAGTGCTTGCTCTGATCCAGGCATGGTGCTATGTGGGGGGATACAAAGATAAAAATGAAATATCCTTGTTCTTAAGGAGCTCACGATCTCGCTGAGGTAAGATGGCATGGTGTAGGTATATATACAAAATAGATTAGGGGATGAGGAAAGCTTCGTGTAGGAGGTAGTATTTGAGCTGAGCCTTGAAGGAAACAAAGCATTCTAAGACGTACTGGAGGGAAGGGACGCATTTCTAAGCATGAGGGATAGATAATGCAAAGGCATATGACATGGAGTATGTGTGAGCAACAGTAAGGAGGCCAATTTGACTGAATTGTAGAGGGAGGTAAAGGGAGTGATGGGTACCAAGGCCGGAAAGATGGTTGGGGCCAGGTCTTGAAGGACTGTTGATTAGAAGCTTTTCTAGAGCTAAGCCTTCAGAGTGTCTAGACTGAATGTTATCATGTTGGTTCCCACCTACCAAATTCAAGCTGGTCTCTCTGTCTCTGATATCAGGAGCTGGGTGTTATATCTTATGATCCGATAACCTTGGAAACAGCATGCCAATGGTATAAACGGACCATCACATCTCCTGTTCCTCCTGGGATGGCTCTCTGGGTTATACGCTGATGGCAGATACTAGGTTGGTATTTTCCAGAGCTTTAAAGAGACAATAATTCTCATTCTGTAGCAGAAGTAACAAATATAGGTGAAGGGAGTACCGATCATTGGCATTGAGTCTACAATGTGGAAAAACCATATGGATCACTGAATCATAGATGAAGAATTAGGAAAGTCTCAAAGACCATCTGGCCCGACCCTCTTTGTTTTACAGGGAAGGAAACTGAGACCCAGGTCACCTAGACAGAAAGTGTCAGAGCTGTGATTGAACCCAAATCCTCTATCTCTAAATCCAGTGCTTCTTCCACCTCACTATGGAGCTGCTACCATGGATCTTACCCTCCACTGCCCGCAGCAGCCACAGATGCTGGCCTTACACTTTGCTACCAGAACCTAGGTATTACCTGGCCTTTCCATCTGGCCCATGCTGAACATGAACCTGGATCCTCCTTTATGGATTGTCTTCCCCAATTAGAATGTGAGCTCCTTGGAAGCAGGGACTATCTTGACTTTCTATTTGTACTACAATGCTTACTATAGCGTTTAGTAGTAATAATAATATTAGCTCACATTTATACAGTTCTTACTATGTGCCAGGCACTGCGCCAAGTGCTTTACAAATATTATCTCATTATAGCCTTACAAGAACACTGCAACAGATGAGGAAACAGGCAAACTGAGGTTAAGTGACTTGCAGAGAATCACATAGCTAGTCAGTATTGGAGGCAGGATTTGAAATCAGGTCTTCCTGACTCCAGGCCCAGAGATCTATCTACTTTGCCACCTAGCACAGAGTAAATGCTTAGTGAAATGCTTTTCCATTCCATTCCAAATGACTTCTGATTTCATTAGTATAGGGCCACCTTTCACCAATGCAGATTACAGTCAATCCACCCCTTAGCAGATGGCTTAATGAATTGTTATGGCAAAAAATATATGTGTTACCCAGAGGCTAACCTTTTGAGGATGAGTGTTTATGAGCTCTGGGTCCAGGGACAGTAGACGCACAATGCATTGCAAAGCCATACTCTGACTTCTTTTCTCCTCATTAGGAAGTCTTACAGAGCTTTGCTTGACAGGTATCACCTTAAGGAGACAAGCATTATACAGTGGAAAGAACACTGACCCTGGAGTTAGAGTTCCTGGGTTCAAATCTTACTTCTGATATTTACTGCCTGTGTGGACTTGGGTAAATCAATTAACCTCCTTGGGCTTCCATGCCTCCTCTGTAAGATAGGAGGGTTGGACTAGATGAGAGATCTTCTGGTTCTAAATAGATGATCTTTTTAGAAACCAGGGCGTGGAATCAGAGGAGGACATTTGTGTAGCTCCATGGCCATCTTAAGATGCCTTAATCTTTCGTTTTCAGCCTTGATTGAATCCAGTGGTTCTCAATCCATACTCATGAAGAGAGCCCATAACAAGGATGCTTTACCTCCCCTTTGTGTATTTTGCATGTTTCTTTGTTATGTGTTACTTTCTATGAACAGTGCTTTGTGAGTGGCTGTTTGTGTGAGCTGATCGGCTGGGGTAGGTGTTAGAGTTGATGGGGACTGAGCGAGTGAAGATAATGTACAGTTAATTACACCCTGGCCACCTTAGAGGCCAGCTGCACAATAGACAAGAAGGCAGGCTTGAGATCCCCTTGAGATTTCAGGGGAAAGGAGACTTGACTCTTCCGTTTACTGCCCATGTGACCTTAGCTAAAATGAGGGGTTTGGACTAGATCAGGGGTGGGGAACCTGTGGCCTCAAGACCACATTGGACATCGACATTGGATTCAGTCAAAGGGCTACACTTGAGGACCTAGAGGGCCACATGTGGCCTTGAGGTCACAGGTTCCCCACTCCTGGACTAGATCATTAAGGAATTCTTTTTAGTTCTAGATCCTAGAAAATTGCTTTTTATCAATATGAGTAGAGAAATGTAGTGGACAGAGAGCTCACCTCCTAGTCTGAAGACCTGGGTTCAGGTCCCCATACTGCATATTAACTGTGGCTTGTTGGGCTAATCACCTAACCTCTCAGTGCCCCAATCACCTCTTTAAGAGTATAAGTTGCAGAGCAAGGGATGATTGCCCTTGGTAGGGGGAATGTGCTCACTGGGGGCTTCTTTTGTCAGTAAAATCCTGTGTCCTATAAAAAAAAGTCAAATATTGGTTATCACTCTCATTATGATGATCCTCTAAACAAGCTCTAATTAGAGCTGGAAAGGAGTTCAGTCCAACACCCTTATTTTGTGCATGAGGAAAATGAGCCAACATTTATTAAATATCTGCTGTGTGATATGTATTATGTTGGTTATAGAGTAAAATAGTCATAGCTAGCATTTAGATATCACCTTAAGAGCTGTAAAGCACTCATTATTATCTCATTTTATCAATTCGAAAGCCTTAGAAAGTAGGTGCTTTCCTATTCCCGCTTTGCAGATGAGGGAACTGACAGAATGAAGTTACGTGATTTGTCCAGGGTCATACACCTAGTGAATGAGAATGGATTTGAACTTAGATCTTTCTGATTCCAGGTCCAGCGCCCTATGCACTGTGGCATCACCTAGCTGAGACACAGAGGCAAATATGACCGGTCAGTTAACTTAAAGGCCTTAGAGCCTAGTATGTCCAGAGGTGAATTGACTTGGTTGAGCTCCACAGCTAGTAAATGGCACAACTGGACAGGAATCCAGGACTCCTGGGGCAGCTAGGTGGTGCAGTGAGTAGAGCACTGGCCCTGGAGTTAGGAGGACCTGAGTTCAAATCTGGCCTCAGATACTTGACACCCTTACTAGCTGTGTGACCTTGGGCAAGTCACTTAACCCCAATTGCCCTGCCTTCCCTCCTCCAAAAAAAAAAAAAGGAAAAAAAGGAATCGAGGACTCCTGCTGCCTAGGCTTTGTACCTGCTGCTCCTCTGCCTGGTTCAGCTCCACAGAGCAAGCTGCCCCTCCCAGGATAAATTCATCACATCTAACTAAACTCACCACCATTCTGCTAATCCATACCTTAATTAACACCGCCCTTGATTAACGCTAGCTCTCTCAGCCTCCTCTCCCCTCTGATTGGAGGGCTTGGAAGGTGGAGCACCAAACTCCCCCTTGCACTCTTGCACTCTTTAGATAACTCCACCGTGCATCTGCTGCCTTTCCTGGTTTCAACTCTATGGAATGAGATATCCCTGGACCGAGTAGCCCGTGGTCTCCTGCCATCCCTTTCCTGCCTTCTTTTGTGTGTTCTCTTCTCCTCCCATCCCCCCATTAGATTATAAGTTCTTTGAGGGCAGGGATTCTTTCTTTTAATTAATTATATCTCCAGCTCTTAGCGCAGTGCCTGGCATATGGTGGTATCCTTAATAAATATTGATTGGATTGGATTGGATTTCCACTGGGCCATGTTGCCTCTCTTGAGTCATCCCATGCTCTATAATTCAATCCAAGGGTTTTTGGTCACCACCAATAGGCAGGCTAGGTGGTACAGTGCTGGCCCTGGAGTCAGAAGGACCTAAGTTCAAATCTGGCTTTAGATACTAGCTCTGATCCTGGGCAAGTCACTAAACTCCATTTGCCTCAGTTTCCTCATCTGTAAAATGAGTTGGAGAAGGAAATGGCAAATGACTCCAATACATTTGCCAAGAAAACTCCAAATGGGGTAATGGAGAGTCAAACATGACTGAAACAGCTCAACAACAGCAATAGGCAATGCCCTCTGGCTGGAATTAGACAGGTCTAGATAAAGGGCGCAGGCCCTGTATTCAAGGAGTCTACCAGCTAATGGTGATGGGGGTGGGACAAATGATTAAGCTAATAACTGTGATATAAGGGAGAAAGTCTTGTAAAATTCGTTGAGAAATTTAAAGCAAAGAGGAGGCCAGAGAAGGCTTCATGAAGGACATACTTCAAATTTATATTTCGAAAATCTTCAACAAACGTTTATGAAGTACCTAGTCTGCTCAAGGCCTCGTTCTAGACACTGGGGAGACAGACAAAAATGAAAAACTGTCCCTGCCTTCAAGGAACTCAGGTTGAATGGGCTCTGCCTCAGAAAAACTGAGGCCTAGGAAAGACCTTAATTTTGTAAGGCTGAGGTCTCCCCCTGCATCCTGGGCCATCGTCAGTCATCTTGACCTACATCTTGCCGCTGGACTTTGATGACTCTGGAGGAGAGAGTGAGGCTCAGCTCTGCGCAGCTCTGCCTCGCTTAAATCTCATTCACGAGCCAGTCAAGTCATCACCCTCATGAGGTCATTGGTCCCCTTTGAGAATGAAGGATGAACAACAACATTAATAGAAGCTCCTCGAGTGCAGGAGCTGCCTTTCCCCTTCGTGTTTATAACCCCAGCACTCAGCACAGTGCCTAGCACATAGAAGGCACTTAACAAATCTTTATTGACCGAATAACTCTGATTTCCAGAAGAAAGCAGCAGTTCATCCCAGTGGGGTTTGCCTCTTTGTGAGTGTGGGATGACTGGGTGTGAGAAAGGGTTTGAAGTCAAATATATCATATAGATTTGAGCAATTGTATGACTTCGAATACCCCAGAAAGGAACAATTATGGTTGGTATTTATCTAACGCCTTAACAAACTGCATTTGCTCACATGAATGGTCACTTCTGACCTTCACCATTCTGTATACTACCACAAGCATTATTTTGCATGTTTTGCAGATGATAAGGACAGGCTTGGAGTCAGGAAGACCTGAGTTCAAATTCACCCTCAGATACTTCCTAGCTGCGTGACTCTGGGCAAGTCTCTTCGCCTGTTTGCCTTGGTTTTCTCGTCTATAAAATGAGCTGGAGAGGGAAATGGCAAACCACTCCAGGATCTTTGCCAACAAAGCCCCAAATGGGGTCACGAAGAGTCAGACACGACTGAGACAACTGAACAACCACAACAGATGATGAAACCAGGGCTGTGAGAGGTTAAGTGAGGTTAGGAGGTTAAGCCCCCGACTGCGCTGTGAATAGGTGTGAAAGTTGGGGTCTGAATCCAAGTTTCTCTGCCAGTTTCCTTAACTCTTTCTAACATATCACACTGCCCCAAGGAAACCCTAACACAAGTATTTCCACGTCTCTGCTCCTGGCAAACTAGACTCTGGTTCTAGGGATAGAGCTCGGCATGGGCTTAAAGGCATTTCACTGTATTATTCCTACTTCATTAGTGGGGATTGAGCTCCAGGAAGGACTATGGTTTGTTCTAGGTCCCACAGTGATAGAGGGACACCAAGGTCCAGACTTTCTTCTCCTACCTCAGACACAACTACCTCGACATATTTCCCAAAGATCCCATTTCCTGTGCGTGTGTGTGAAGTTAGTTGGGGAGTGCCATTCTCTTGGTACTGAAGCTCTTCTGTTATAAAGAGATCCGCTTCTCTGAGGCCAAGCACCTGCCCCCAAATTAGCTCGGTTCTCACCCTGAACCAGGGTCAATTCCACTATGACTCTCACAGAAGATTTTAGTGAGGCCAAAACTCTTAATGGGAATTTGCTGTCCAAAGAATTCAGGAAGTGGGGGCAGTATAGGGGCATTACTGAGAAGTGCTGGTAAAGGCAGCTTCTTCCTGCAGAGCCATCCTGTCTCACAAAGCCCAGAGTGCTGGCTTCCTCTTTCCCGGCCATGGGGCTTTTCTGATGCCAGCGCCCGCCAGGCTTCCCATGGCCTCTCCAGTCCTTCCCCACATAGGAACCTGGTGTTGGCGCCTGGCCCTGGGCCCCGGCACCGATTAGGAGGCAGAGGCTTCATCCTGGTGCCAGGCTGATGTGTTCAGCCAGGGCTATCATTTCCAGAGGGGAAGGTATCAACATTTCAAAACAGTTTAATTATTCTGAGGCTGCTCAGCTATTACTGCGACAAGAGAGCTTAGGGCTATTTTTCAGCATTAATTTTCCATTTGAAATGAATTCCTTTTGGTTACACTTTTTAAATGTTTCTTTTAATTAGACGCAATTACTTCAGAAGAATTGCTTTTATTTCTAAGCCTGAGATCTCAATGATAAAGCTGCTATCTGGCCGCACTGAATGGGCTCGATGCCTCATTTAGCCGCTGCACTAAAGTATATTGAACTAGGAAATTATACAGCGAATCAACTATTAATTCATTTTATGATCTCTCACTCTTACATCTTGAATGAGATCTTCAGGGGGAAATTTAGTCACAATACATGTCATTGTTTGGTCTCCATGCCACAGGGCCTAGCACGCAGAAAGGGTTCGGGCAGCGGTCGGGCTGTGCCCAGCTCAGCTCTGCTGCTCTGAGGGCTTTGGCCTTGGATATTGATTTCCCTTGGGGAGTGTCCAGGTTCCAAGCACCATGGATAGTGCAGGAAAGGGACAAGCTAACCAATTGGTCCCCAAGGCAGGGCTAGTAGTGGGGTGGATGGAGATGACAGGCAACCACCATTTTGAATATTGCAAATTCAAACAATTCCTTTCAGGATTTTTCTCTGAGACAAGCAATCAGCCATGGATTGGGGATTCAATAGGTGGCACTCTTACCTCTGTGTTGGCAACACTGGTTATTGGTGTTGGAGAGCTCCCTTCTGGGAGCCAGATACCACCTGGAGTACCTGGCAGAGAATCATAGGATCATAGAATCTTAGAATGTCGGAGGTAAACATAAGAACATAGAACATGTAATGCTAGAGCTCTTAGAACATGGAATATTAGAGCTAGAAAAGATATTAGAACATAGAATATGGAACATAGAATGATAGAGATAAAAAGGATCTTAGAATACAGAATGTAGAATGTCAGAGCTGGAAAGGTACTTAGAGATCTAGTTTAAATCATTAATTTTATAGAGGAGGAGAATTGAGACCCCCAAAAAGAGAAGAGGCTCGCTAAAGGTCACTCAGTAAATTAATGGCAGAGCCAAAACGTAAATCTAAGTGTATTGATTCCCGGGCCAGTTTTCTTTTCATTACATCCAAGAGCACACTTCAGGTTGTGGGGATGGGGTGGTCATGGCTCCCTCCTGTCCTCACTGGCTAGAAAAATCTAAATTTTTCTTAGTCAGTGCCATGTGTGGTGGGTGGTCAATTTCCTTATCTGTAAGCCATAGTTGTGGGTGCTTTGTCTTCCCCAGGTTGATGTTGCTTACCAATAGCTGTCCAGCCACCTCCGATGACTATATTTTCATCTCTGCCAAGCCAAGAAAGTCCTACTATCCATGGTACTGATGGGAATGGGAAGGTGACGGATGGGTAGGACCACAGGGCCTTTTACCTATCAATGACAGGACTGACAGAAGCCTCAAAGGAAGGAGCAAATGACCTTCATATTCAGTATGTACAGAGAGGTTACATCAGAACTCAATAGAAGGAGCCCTGGTTTGGTGGTCGAGAGGAGATGTGTGTTCTAGTCCTGGCTCAGTCATCTGTCCTTAGACAATTGATTTAATATTTCTCAGCTTCAGTGTCTTCACTTTCCCAGTGTCCTGCCTTTCATAGGACTATTAGGTCCAAGAAGATAATGTAAACATGAAAATAGTAATTTGCTCTTCCAGTTTAAATTAGCAGCTACAGCTTGCTATAACAGAAAGTTCATTGAATTTGGAGTAAGAAGACTTGGGCTTGGGTCCTGGCTCTGGGACTTTCTTCTTCTGTGGATATGGCAAAATTATGTTGCTTCTTTGCTCCAGTTTTCCCAATCTGTAAAATGGGGATAATGATATTTGTACCACTTCTCTCAAAGTTGTGAGGAAGGTTCTCTATGAAGCTCTTTATTTTTTATTTATTTCTTTGAAGGGGGAAGACAGGGTAATTGGGGTTAAGTGACTTGTCCAAGGTGGGAAAGCCAGTAAGTGTGTCAAGTGTCTGAGGCCGGATTTGAACTCAGGTCCTCCTGACTCCAGAGCCAGTGGGTTCTCTATAATCCTTAAAACACTATAGAAATATAAACTACTCATTGTATTCATAGGATATAGATTTAAGGTTGCAAGGGACCTCAGAGGCAATCTAGTCCACCCCTCTAATTTTACAAATGAACTGAGGTCAAGTGACTTGTCCAAGGTCACACAGCTAGTAGGAAGCAGAGCTAGAATTTAAACCTAGGTCTGCTGTCTCCATATCCAACATTCTCCCATTCTGCTTTCCTCCTATACAGTTCTCCAAATCATCAGTCCACGAGATTGGTTTGATTGGAAGATGGTGAGGTGAGATTTGGAAATGGAGAGATGAAGCTGCCAGGGATTTTCCAGTGCAAATGTCCTGTGGGTAGTTTGAGATAATAGAATGTAGCCCTGGTGACAAGTCTAGAGATGGAGATCCAGACTAAGGAGTCTCTGGCATTGAGTTGATGAATTAAGCTGTGAGAAAGTCTCAGTTCACTGATTGAGAGAGGGCAGAGAAAAGAAGAGGGCCAAGGACTGAGCTTTGGAGGTCAATCACAGTTGCAGGAAGGAAGAGGAAGAGGAGCCAGCAAAAGAGGTGAAATAGTAAGATTTAGAGCTGGAAAGGACCACAGAGGGAGTCTAACATAGCCCCCTCATTTTATAAGTGAGAAACTGAAACCCAGGGAAGTTCCAAGATCACACATAGCAAACATCAGTGGGAGGATTTGAACCCAAGACTTCTGAATCCAAAGCCAGAGTTCCCTCCCCTCCACACTGCTTCTAATCCTCCAGCCATCCTCCTCCATCCCCTGCCACCCAACTGCCTTTTTGTAGATGGGAGAACTGAAGTCTACATAGATAAAGCCAATTATTCAAGGTCATGCATTTAGTGAGTGATAGAGCTAGGGGTTCAGGTCCAAAAGATTAATCAATTAGTTGATTATTATTTTATATCATTATTGATCCATTATATATCCTTATTTTATTAATTATATTATTATATATTAGAATTACATATATAATGTAACATATAATCAATTAATCCAGACACATTCTATCTTCCAGCTGTGGTTGGCTCCAGATTGGCAGTGCCTGCAGATTCAAGATGGCAACTTTTGAGGGGATGACCTCTTGCCCACCCATTTTGATAGGCTCTGCATCATCTCTTTCTTCATAGCTCACTGATGGTTTTAGGAATTTCTACACTTTTTTTTTCTTGCAATGAACTCTAAATACCTATTTAAAAAACTCAGGTCTTCTGCCTCCCAAATTCAGGGCTCTTTTCATTACTTTGCATTGGCCCCCTGGCTATCCTTATTTTAGAGATATGAAAACTGACAAGGGTCAAATAAGTTACTCAAGATCTCACACAGAGCCTGAGAACAGGGACTTTCCAAGGTCCATGGAGGCCTGGGCTGCTTTCAGATTTGGAGGCACCTTGAGCCACTGTGATAATAAACTACTTTACGCTAAAACAAAATAAATATCTTGGAATGGTGAGATATGATTGAATATATATTTTTATGATCTAATAAGTGCTTCTCTAGTACTTTATTTTAAAAAAAAACAAATTTTGGCCCATTTATTAAAGTATGCTTTTGTACAGTTTACTTTTCATTAGTTTGTTCTGGCATGCTTCTAATGATATCAGAATCACCTGGATCAATGATAGCCAGTGTGCATACTCTGTAGCACTTCCCACATGCTGTACCCAATTCAATGTTATTGCCACTGCAGTGATGTATGCCGGTTTTGGCCATAGAGTAATATTCAATCTGATTTCCTCGAGGCTGGGCAGTTGTTGGCTATGACGACCAATTTGACTTTGCCTTGTTTGATCATTTTCAGGGTCTCTTTGTAGCCTAGCATGTATTTGCTGCTTTTCATGACCAGCTGGATCCTCAAGTTGATGGACTCCAGCGACTTTTTCGCCTTCTTTGTGGCCACCATCTTCCTGCCTGCGGAACAGGCCGACCCTCAGCCAGAGACCTGCAGCCAAGATGGCCAGGAAGCGAGAAAGGAAAGAGCTTTTCTAGTTCTTTCTTACCGAATACACTTACTGATGGGCAGTGGTAGAGCTTTTGGGATGATCCTGTCTGAAGCTAAGCCGTTTGCAAACGCTGAAAGGTTTTTATCCTAGAAGTGAATGATGGTAGTTCTTTGCCTGTGAAACTTGAAGCTGGCTTTGATCTTGAGCTTCCGCTGACATCCTCTTTTCCCTTCTCAGGTTATCCTCTATCCACTTGGAGCGTATCTTGTGTGGACCTATGTGTTTCCCTCCATTAGAATGTGAGCTCCTTGAGGGCAGTTCTGTTTCTGCCTTTCTTTGGATTCCCAGTGCTTGGCACAGTGCTTGGTATATAGTAAGCAGTTAATAAATGCTTGTTAATTGATTGATTGAAGGCTGTGCCAAGCTGAAAGGCTTCAGAAAGTCTAGGCTTGGTGTTAGCCTGTACGTCAGTCATGTGATAGCCAACTTTGTGCATTGTGAAAGGCGCATTACCAGAAGACTGATCATCAGGAGAAGACTCGTTTCTTCTACAGTGACTTATGAAAGCTGTTTCTGTGGCCACACCCTCCAGACTCTTAGGGAATTGCCATCCGACCTGCACATTCACCCTAAACACTCCAGGCCACCGCTACTCATCTGGCTACTTACTGGGCAGGTAGGTGACAAAGCAGATGGAGTGCTGGCCCTGTAGTCAGGAAGACCTGAGTTCTCATTCTACCTCAGACAGCTGGGTGACCCTGGGCAAGTTACTTGTCTCTCTCAGTCCAAGTTTTCTCATCTGTAAAATGGGGATAAAACAGTGCCTATCTCACAAGGTTGTTGTGAGAACCAAATGAGATAGTGTCTGTAAAGCGCTTTATAAACCTTCAGGTGCTGTGTAAATGTTAGCTATTATCACTGTTACTGCATCCTAAGGACCCATCTGCCTTGGAGCTAAACCCTTCTATCTCATATGGTCTCCTCCAAGCAGGATGTGAACTCTTTGAAAGCAGAGTTTGTTTTTTACCGCTAGAGCTTGGTAAGGAGCTTTGCATACGGCAAATAATAAATGTTGCTTCATTCCTCGTTTCATTCATCCATTCACACAGCACAGTGGAGTTGCCCTCTGTGTAGTCTACATACAGGATGAGACTACGGGCCCTTGAAGTGTTGATGTGTTGAGATGGAGGCCTAGATCCCCACCTCCCCTCGCTTGTCTGATTCTCCTCATACACATGCACAGATTGTGGGCCAAGTGCACCCATGTTTGCTGGTATACCCTGGGGCAAGTTTTAACACGGGCCCTTCTCTTTCCTTGGAAGCCCATCTTGAAGATTTTCCCCACTGGGGAAGGGTTAGTCCATGGTAATGTTCTTCCCAGGATGCGCAGCAAACCCAGTCTGGGTTCTATGATTGCCTATGATGGCCCTACCCAGCAGACAGAAGGAAGAGATGGGGAGTAGGAGCAGCAAGGTAGAGAAGCTCCCTTAAACATTCTAACCTTCCTGTTTCTCAATCTCCTCAAATCTCATGACCTCCTCTTACATTCCATCCCAGCCAAATATGGGGCGGTCATACTCTGGCCCTAACTATCATCACATGTTCAATTTCCATAATCAAAAACTCTGACCATCCCTCTTGTCATTCTGTCTCTTCCTAAGGTTCCCCTCTCAAGTCTATTCTTTGCTCATTGCTCTCTCTGATCCCTTCAGCACTCAGTAGTTCTTGGGTCATTACCCTTGCTATGACTTCACTTTGCTCCCTTCCAAATCTTGACCCTGCAGCAGAAGCTCTTGACCTGGTATCTGTGAACTATGGTTTTTTTAAAAAAATATTTCAATAACCGTATTTCAATAGAACTGGTTTCCTTTGTAATCCTACATATTTTATTTTATGCATTTAAAAATGTCATCAGTTTGCCAAAGGGGCCCACAGCACAAGAAAGGTGTAGACCACCCCCATCTTTTAGTTAATCTGGACAATTCCACCTTGTTCTCAGTTCTTGAATCCCTTTGCTCTCTTGTTCTTTTGCCACTCATCCCTTTCCATTATAACTCAACCCTGGATTATTCTCACCATTTTCCCTTTCATTCTTACTCACGTGCTACTGGAGGAAGTCCTAAAACCTAGTTGACCACCACATACACTATGTCACCTAACATTAACTAAGTCCACACTATACATTTATGCTATCTAAGTCCACATTGCAGCAAAGGAATACTTTTATTTCTCTCCCTATTTCTCTCTTTGGAAATTATTCCAAACATTTTCTGTCTTTATATTTTTTATGCCTCCCCTTTTTCTGCCCTCTCATCTACAATTGAATACCAAATTTAATAGTATTTTCTTGGTACTCATTCTTCATGACTTCTTCTCTGTTGCGTTTGGTAATGTTGACCACTTTTTCCTCCTGGGTATTCTGTCCTCTCTAGGTTTTTGCAATGCTACTCTCACCCTGGTTCTCTTCCCATCTGTCTGATGGCTCCTTCTCATTCTCCTTTGCTGCCTTTTCATCTGCATCAGGGGTTGGCAAACTATGGGCTGAGGGCCAATAAATAAAATCAATAAAATAAAATGAAGTTTCATTTTATTTAAAAATGTTAAAATTATTCTAAACTTGCAGGTCATACACAAACAGGCAGAAGGTCAGCTCTAGCCTGAGGCCTGTAGTTTGCCAGCCCCTGATCTATATCATTCCTCCTCAACTGTAAGAGTATTTCCAATTATTTCTCCTGGGTTCTTTTCTCTTCTCTTGCAACATTTCTCTTAGTGAGCTCATCATTTCCCATGGGTATGATTATCATCTCTGATAACTCCTAGACTAGTAATCTCCAGTGTCTCTCTGGAGGTCTGGTCTCATATTACCTATTTCTCATTTTGAAAATTTTGTTTTGTTGTTTCATGATGTCTCATGGAGTAATTAGCTTCCACTTGCCCAATTTTAATTTTTAAGGAATTATTTTCTTTTTTAAAATTTTCATATTTTATTATTTAATATTTTTAGTTTTCAACATTGATTTTCTCAAGATTTTGAGTTACAAATTTTCTCCCCATTTCTATCCCCCCCACTCTAAGATGGCATATATTCTGATTGCTCTGTTCCCCAGTCAGCCCTCCCTTATGTCACCCCACACCCCACCCCCCCATCCCTTTGCTCCTTACTTTCTTGTAGGGCAAGATAGGTTTCTATACCCCATTGCCTGTATATGTTATTTCCCAGTTGCATGCAAAAACAATTTTTTTGAGCATCCACTTTTAGAACTTTGAATTCCAAATTCTCTGCCTTCTTCCCTCCCCACCCACCCTCCCTAAGAAGGTAAGCAATTCACCATAGGCCACACATGTATCATTATGCAAAACACTTCCACAATAATCATGTTGTGAAAGACTAACTATATTTTTATCCTATTCTGTCCCCCTTTATTCAATTTTTCCCCTTGACTCTGTCCCTTTTCAAAAGTGTTTGTTTTTGATTACCTCCTCCCCTGATCTGTCCTCCCTTCTATCATCCCCCTTTCTTATCCCTTTCCCCCTACTTTCCTGTGGGGTAAGCTACCTGATTGAGTATGTGTGTTATTCCCTCCTCAAGTCAAATCTGGTGAGAGCAAGATTCACTCATTCCCCCTCACCTGCACCCTCTTCCCTTCCAACAGAACTGCTTTTTCTTGCCACTTTTATGTGAGATAATTTACTCCATTCTATCTCTCCCTTTCTCCCTCTCTCAATATATTCCTCTCTCACCCCTTAATTTTATTTTATTTTTTAGATATCATCCCTTCATGTTCAACTCACCCTGTACCCTCTCTCTCTCTCTCTCTCTATGTATATATATATATATATATATACATATATATATATATATATATGTACATATATATTCCCTTCAACTACCCTAATACTGAGAAAGGTCTCATGAATTACAAACATCATCTTTCCATGTAGGAATATAAATAAAGCAGTTCAACTTTAGTAAATCCCTTATTTTCTTTTTCCTGTTTACCTTTTCATGCTTCTCTTGATTCTTGTATTTGAAAGTCAAATTTTCTATTCAGCTCTGAGAAAACTTGAAAGTCCTCTATTTTATTGAAAGTACATATTTTGCCTTGGAGCATTATACTCAGTTTTGCTGCTGTGACCAATTCGCACTTTTTCTTTGAGGCTTTTCATGTAGCTGTTTTGACTTCATTGTCTTTGAGTTTATGTCTTGATCTTCCCTGTCACTATAGTAATTGTTTATGGTCAGGTTATTTTTTTTTTGTTTGCTCATTTTTTTCAGCCTATTTCTTGCCTTCTAACTTTATGTTAAAGTTGGGCTCTGCTTCTGTGGTAGAGGGGGTACTGTCTCAAGTTTCAGTTTTTTCCCCACTGTTTTCTGAGCTAGTTCTGGGGGTATGTAAGTTTTTGTTTCCTCCAAGATGGAATGATCTCAGGAGAGCTTTGGTCACTGCTCTCCTGGCCTGTGCTCTTCTCTATGAGTAGCCATAGGCACTGTTTTCTGCTCTGAAACTGTGACCGGAGTCCCCACCATATGGGCAAAATAACAGAGTCCTGCCTCCAGTGCTACCAAAGGGTCCCCTGTGATCTCCTTCTGACCATTTGTCTGACCCCTTTACCCTCTATGGGCTGAGAACTTGAAGCTGTAGCTGCCTTGAATGGAACCACCCCATTAATGTAGCTGTCCCCAAGGCCTGCTGCTGGTTTGCCTGGGCATGGCTTGTGCTACACTGTGCTGCACTCTCACCCTGGTGAGACAGATCTTTTTTGCTGACCTTCTAAGTTGTCTTGGGCCGGAACATTGTTTTGCCCTGACTTTTTTTCTGCCACTCCAGAATTCATTTTGAGGCATTACCTTTAAATTGCTTGGAGGGGAATTTGAGAGAGCTCAGGTGAGTCCCTGTCTTGACTGCCATATGGGCTCCACCTCCCTGTCCTACATTACCAACTGCCAATTGGACATTTCTCTATACTCACATAGCCCCCATCACACAGATCTTCTTGCATCAAATCTCTCCCCTACTCTGATCCAGCCTCCACACGACTACCAAACTGATTTTCTGTAAGTGTGTCTCTCCTGCCCAATAAACTCCTGTAGCTCCCTATTGCCTCAAGGATAAAATATAAACTTCTCTCTTTGGCTTTTAAAAGATTTTACAGCCTGGTCATAGCCTGTCTTTTCAGTCTCATTACATATAAGTCTGCGTGCTGTACTTTATGGTTCAGCCAAACTGGCCTTCTCTCTGCTCTTCACACATGGCATTTCATTTTCTATCTCTGTATCTTTTGACTGTTCACCCCCTATCTCTGGAGGAACTTTTTAAAATTACTTCTGCCTTATACAAGCTTTCTTCATGACACAGTTCAAGCATAATTTTATATACAAAACCTTTACTGATTTCCCTCCCTCCCCCCAGCTGCTAGTACCCTCCCTAACTACTTGGTAGTTAAATATGTTGCATTTAATTACCTTGTATTTATGATGTATTTATTCTGTATATAATTGTACATACACATGTTGTCTTCCCAGATAAAATGGAAGCTCCTTGAGGTGATGAGTTATTTCACTCTGTGGCTCTGCCTCTCTAGTACTTAGAATAGCTCTTGGTACATAATAGGTGCTCACCAAATGTATGTTGATCAGTGGCATAAAGAAGATTGGATTTGGAGTCAGAGAACCTGGCTTCAAATTCTAGATTTGATACGTATCACTTAAATGACCTTTAGAAATTCGTTTCCCCTCTCTAGGCCTCAGTTTCTCATCTACAAGATGAGAAGTTAGACTAGGTGATCTGTAAGTTGCCTTCCAGTTGTGACATTCCATACTCTATGTTGTAAAGTCTCTTCTGGCTTTGATATGCTGAGATATCACAGTAACCAAAGGAAAAAAGAAGTTCAAGGAGGAGGGGGTGTTTGTCAATATCAAATGCTGCATGGAGGTCAAAGGTGATGGGAAATGGGGGAAGGTCATTGGATTTGGCAATTAGGAAGTCGTTTGTTATATGATATAGAGTGGTTGGATTGGAGTGGAGGAGGTAGGTTATTTTA
Source organism: Trichosurus vulpecula (assembly GCF_011100635.1). Lineage (NCBI taxonomy): Eukaryota > Metazoa > Chordata > Mammalia > Diprotodontia > Phalangeridae > Trichosurus > Trichosurus vulpecula. The sequence continues at coordinate 106,410,555 of NC_050575.1, forward strand.
CTACATGGTCTATCTTTGGTGAAATCTTGATGGAGAGCTATGTTGGCTGCATTCAGCAGCTCTTATTCAGTTGTAATCACTATGTTAGAGTCACTCACTTTCTATAACTTGTTCTTTTTCACCTCTCAGAATCAAACCTACTCTGGACTTCTTGCTAATTATGTGCCAGGCTAAGTTGCTTTTATCTGTTGAAGGGGAAGACAAATGGGGCTACATAAGATTTGGCAGCAACTTACATAAAGCAGGGAAAATCTTGAAACATGATTTTCCAAAGGCAAAAGAGAAATATTTATAATGCAAATTAACATGAAAATCTGAGCATCATCCCTGAAGTCTATCTGTGGTGAGAGCAGAGCCAGAGAGGGAGAAACTTGATCTCTCTTTTTGGGGTCAGACTCCTCCCTCAGGATCAATCCATGTTCATGGGAGCTCAGAATCCCCTTTTGGGCACATCCTCACCTTCATGATGTACTCAACTATGATCAGAAACATATAATCAAGAATGTGAAAACAATAACAGCAGTTAACATCCCAAAGCCAAAAGGAAGTGTGTATGCGTGTGTGTGTGTGTGTGTGTGTGTGTGTGTGTGTGTGTGTGTGTGTGTATGAGTATGGAATATCCATGCTATTTCGCCAGCCCAAGAGTTGATTGTGTTAAGTCCTTGTCCCCATATTCCAGCCTAAGAAAACTGACTAGTGGAAGAGGTGCAGACCCAGGCTCTGAACACAGTGCTCTTAGCACACCTTTGGCTGAAAAAGGAAGGCTTAGGAGTGAGACTCCTATCAGTTCTACTGTCCACAAGAAATCACAATTCTGAAAGCCAAGAACTATATTGTTTATCCCCTTCAAGTCAAGAGTGATTTTGGTCGAAAGGAAATAGCAAACTCCTTCTTTTGCATAAAGTGGGGAATAGAGCTCAGAAAGGGGAATCCTAGAAACATAAATTTCAGAGGTGGAAAATCATGTAGAGGAATTTTGAAGACAGATCATCCTAGTACAGTCCCACCATTTTAAGGATGAAGAAACTGATGTCCTGAGAGGATAAGGTGGAGGAGCTGAGACTAGAAGCCAGTGATTTCTTCTCCAGTGCTATTCTCATGTGGCTGTCAACACTGAGGACTCACTTTCCTCATATGTAAAATGAAAGCGTTAGGCTAGATGGTCTCCAAGGTCTCTTTTGTCTCTAAAACTCTATGCTTTTTGACTATTACTGACTCGAAATTACCCAGCTCTCCTGACTTTTAAATGAATGTTTTAGGAGACCATTCAAAATACAGGACAGATATGTTGTTTCAAGCCTTTTCTTTCATTATAGGTCTTTAGAGGGGAAATATCCCTAAAGTCCATCTGGGTGTAGACCTGGTCACAGCGCAGCATGGGCCTGTGCATTTTATATCTGAGCAGACCGGTATCGGTCCTACTTACATTAAAGAGAAAGTGGCAAGAAGGGCCTGACTCTGTGAGGATTAGTTTAAATGATCTCTATCCATCATAGAATATTCAAGTTCAATACATTTTTTCCAAAAAAGAGTTAGTTTATTTATTATTATTCAGAAAAAAAATTATCTTAATCATAATCCCAGATGCCTAGGAATGTTACTAATGGAAGAGTCTGGCTTTTCTTGAAGACATGTGTGTTTTTTGAGAAAAGCCAGCACACAGCATTTTATTTCAATAATAAAACTTGAAACTCACATGTGGGAGAGGGAGAGTGGATGGTGGCACTTACCAAATTACCACTACACAGGTCAGCAATAGGGGGCTGGGACTGGGAAGAGAAAGATAGTAGGCATAGATGTTGGGGGGAGGGCAGGAATATCAGCATTGAAATCAGATGTTGAAGCTGCAGTGACCAGTATCAGGAGTTTTTTCCCCTTGTTCTTTCCTTGTTTGTTTTTGTAGAGAATATGCAACAATTTGTTTTGGACTTTTGTTGTGTTGAAAATTTCTACGAATAGTTGGTTTAATAATCAATTCACATTCTTGAAATGTAGGAAGCTACAGAACTTTGATGGCCTTTGTTGATTTAAAAAAATCCTCCAAGTCCATTAGAAAACAAGATGGAAAATAAAAGTTGAGCATCAACCAAGCAGGTTTAAATTTTCTTGAGTTGTCCTGTTACTGGATACCAAGTGGCATGTGAGTAAAAGTGGGGTGGGGGTTAGATGCTTGAAGCAACTCCTTCTTTCCTACTTTCATTTTGGATAGGGTGACTAATAATTTCCAAGGAGATCATTCAACATGGAGGATATGCCAACCCTCAATAGCTCCTTGATCTACTATGGCCTATAGCAGCAGCAAAATTCTTTAAAGTACATAATAGATGATTCTTGTCCTTCATTTTTGAAGAGGACCAAAATGATATCACTATGCTCGGGTCAAGATTCAATGTGTCCAGCTGTGGCTGAGCAGGCCAATATGAGCTCAGGATGCTCTACCACAGGTCGGGCACAAATAGTCCATGTGAACATTTGGGGTGGATACTCCAAACTTGTGCATCCAGTGTTTCCTTTGAGCTGTTTCAATTCTGCACATAGAGCACAGTACCTTCTCTGATGTAGGAACACCATGCTGAGCAGGCCTGTGCCAATGTCTCCCATGTCACACAATCATTTCCAAAGTTCTTGAGAGACACCTTGAGAGTGTCCTCTTTTTTTTTTTGCAGGGAGCAAGGCAGGGCAATTGGGATTAAGTGACTTGCCCAATGTCACACAGCTAGTAAATGTGTCAAGTGTCTGAAGCCGGATTTGAACTCTGGTACTCCTGACTTCTGGGCCAGTGCTCTACTCACTGCACCATCTAGCTGCCCTAAGAGTGTCCTTTTATCGCTTCTTCTGACCACCATGTGAACACTTGCCCTGTGTGAGTTCTACATAAAACAATCTTTTTGGCAAACATATGTTTTGTATTTAAGTAACATGGCCAGCCCATCAGAGTTGCGTTCTCTGAAGCAGAGTTTGAACACTTGGCAGTTTAGTTGAGTAAGGACCTCAGTGTCTGGTACCTTATCCTTCCAGGTGGTCTTCAGAATCTTCCTAAGACAATTCAAATGGAAGTGATTCAGTTTCCTTGGTAGTTTCCTGGTAGACTGTCCAGGTTTCGCAGACATAGAACAATGAGGTCAGCACCACAGCTCTGTAGACCTTCAGTCTGGTAATCAGTCTAATACCTCTTCTCTCCCATACTTTCCTTCGAAACCTCCTAAACATTGGCAATGCGAGTGTCAACCTGATCAATGTGTACAATCCCTGGAAAGTACAGTACCAAGGTAAGTGAACTTATCCACAGTCCATTCAAAACTACTCCATTTGCTGTAACTGATGGTTACATGTATAGGTGGTAGCTGATGGAGCACCTTTGTTTTCTTGGTGTTAATTGTTTGGCCAAAATTAGCACAAGCAGCAGAGAAGTGATCCATACTTTGTTGCATCTCAACTTCAGAGGCTGCATTGACTGCACAATCATCTGCAAACCGAAAATCATGTACCAACACTCCCTCTACTTTGGTCTTGGCTTGTAGCCTTTTCAAGTTGAAGAATTTACCATCAGTGTGGTAGCTAGATGCCATGTTCACCCTCATTGAAAGTATTTGACAACATGGCTGAAAACATCATGCTAAAAAGCATGGGAGCAAGCACATAGCTTTGTTTCACTCCACTGGTGACTGGGAAGGTACGAGAGCATTGTCCATCATCTAGAACCCAAGCAAGCATGCCATAATGAAATTGACCTACAATGCTGATGAACTTCTCAGGGCAACCAAATTTTGGTATAATTTTCCATAAGCTCTCACGACTAACAGTATCAAAGGCCTTGGTCAGATCTACAAACGTTGTGTACAGACCTTTGTTCCACTCCTGGCATTTCTCCTGGAGTTGTCAGGCAGCAAACACCATTTTGACTGTTCCTTGGACCTTACTGAAACCACACTTTATGAAGACATGATAGATAATTTCATCCAAAAGACAAAAGCGATTAAGATTTCCTCTGTCTCAATAATTCTTATTCTAAAGCAAATTCATTTGTTGGTTGTTAATGCTTGATCATACATTTAATGTTAAATATATAGCTCAAGTCTTTCAATTTAAATGAATACCTTGACAAATTGAGGTTTATAGCATATAGGTCAGTGACAATACGTGTATAAAGAGGAAGAGTTGAAAGCAAACCTAGCTGTTAACACATTCAACTGAGGTACACATCTATGCAATGAATGGAGTGGAACATTGAGGGAAAGCTCTATCCAAGTTCATGTGTATTTTTCTGGAAGCTGAGATGGCAGACTTACCTATGTTCAATTAATGAATAGGGAGCTGGAAGAAGAATTCCTATCATTCTAATTTCATTATAAGTTCTGCATCAAAGATGAAAGTATGGAAGGATGCTGATGAAGATAGTCTAGAGATATGGCCCTTTTCACATTCTGACCCCCACTTATCTGGGCCAGATGAGAGCTGAGAAACACACTTGGGACAAACTAGACAAATCAAGGAAAGATAACTTCTTCCCAGACTCCATAACCTCCTGCTTGTCCATCGCAGACTTGAAGAGCTTATTTCTACCGTAGGAGATATCAGACTTTACTCCATCTTCAAGCGCTCCAGTGAATTGTACCACCACACATCTAGCAGCTTGTAGGAGGTGTTCCCATCTCCAGAGGGTGACTGTCTCCACCTGCACTCCCATCCTGAAAGCATTGTGACTCTAAGCCCTCAGGGTTCTAGCAGAGGTGAGGAGACAAAAAGGTGATCTATAGGCTGCCGTGGCTTCCAGTGATATTCCTGGCAGGCCCACAGAATCATCTCCATTGTTTAAAATCCTGTGGGCTGTAGGCTAATTGAGTGACAAAAATGATCGTATTAAATTGTAAGATTGTGAGGAAACCACTGTGTAGCTATGCTGTTCAAATCGGCTGTAAAAGCTACTGTTTTAAGAAACAAATCTAAGGAAGAGACTGGGTTTTAAATCCTTTGGGAGCTTGACTGGGTGGTTAAAAGATGTCTGTTTTTTTCTTTTTTAGAGGACTTATTTCACAGGACAGGTAACTCTCAAGGAGGAACAAATGCAGATGGGCAACTATTCTCTAATTTATAGTCTTAGAGATGTAAAGGTGGGTTTCTACCCTAAACCCCATTAATGTAAACCTAGATTGAATTAACCAATCAAAGGTGTAAACCAGGTGTGGGCAAGTCTTTAATCAGTATGGGAGGAACAAAGTGTACTTTCATGATGCATGGAAGCAGATGACTCCATACTGGAAATATTTTGTGACTAGTTGAAAAAAAACTAGTGCTGGTGGGCTATGGATAAAACTGAAGCTGGTTCAGGAAATGGATTATTGCAGTAACAGTCTAATTAGTCAGCCTCAGGCAGCTCAGAGAATTCTGCTGGATTAAGGAAGGGATGGGTGAGGATGAAGTATCTCTCCTCCTCTCCCTTCAACCCCCACTGACCAGCTGATGTCCTTATGAATTTCGACATGGGGCCAAATCTGGAGTTCCCATCAGCACTGGCAGCAGTGTCCTCCTGAGCTGATAGCAGGGTTCCTGGAATAGCAGTGGCTTACAGTAGGATCTGTATTGGAAGCTGAGAGACACAATGGGGACAAATTAGATACACTAGGGAAAGGCAGCTTCAAAAATCTGCATGAATACTGACCCTCGGAGCCCAGCAGAGCTCTATCTAATGGAGCATCATGAAGATTCCATGAAGGAAGAGAGGACTTCCAGTAACTAGGAGCTGTGATTTGTTCTTTGGCCACATATACTGAATTTGAGCCCACTCTCCCCAGGAATCTGATGTGTAAGGGGAGAGGATGCCTCCAGCTTTACTACTAGTTTTCCTGTATCACTTTTGTAGAGGTTAAGTGATGTTCACTGGTTGATTGATATTGAGGAGCACGTTAAATGGGACTTTGTGAGGAAAAGTCCCCAAAACCTCAACCCTTCAGGCTGATCCATAGCCCACTTGGGGGGTAGCAGTCAGTGGACCTTGGGGAACCAAACTAGTCCTTGCTAGTGGGAGTTGGAGGAGTAGCCCAGGGGAGGATATTACAGAGAATTGTCTGGGGAAACTGAGAGCTGACATAACTTACCCACATCCCACAGACATCTCCTGAGGTGGTACTTAAATCCAGGACTTTCTGACTCTAAGGCCAGTACTTTTTGTACTAAGTCAGAGCTGCCTCTGGATTATTAATCTTAAAGAATCCAATGCAAATTTGTTTTTGTGCCAATGTGACTTTGAATGATGAGGATTCAAGGTGGCAAGAAAATAAACAAACGTCACGGGGGAATCATGTTCTTCAGCCTTAGATAGGGCCATGTTAACTTCTTACAGGGGTGGGGAACCTGTGGCTGCAAGTGAATGCCCTTTTTCTCATTATCTGTAAGCAGGTGAAAAGTTGAAGGAAAACTTGTTAAAAGTTGAAGGGAAATTGTTTTACAGAGGCTTCAGAAAATAAGCTGCTCTGAAGCTGAGCCTTCACTAGAGGCAAAATTGGTGCTATTGGAGAGCTTGGAAATTCTTGAATTATCACTTTTCACTTGGTGTCTCTTCCAAACTTTCTGGCCTAAGTAGGAAAAACAAACAAACAAAAAAAAAACAACAACAAAACAACAACAAACAACAAATCTCAGGTCCTCTAAAAAAGAAAAAAACAGACACCTCTTAACCACCCTGTCGAGGTCCCAATGGATTTAAAACCCAGGCTCTTCTTTAGCTTTGTTTCTTTAAAACAGTAGCTTTTACCAAACTGAACTGGGAGTTAGGAGAAAGGGGTTCTCTGGCTCTGGCTCTACCACCAACTTACTGTGTAACTTTGTGGTCCATCACTTTGCCTCAGTTTCCTCATCTGATCGTACACCTTGACCTGGAAGGGACCTCAGAGGGCATCTAGTCCAACAATTTCATTTTATAGATGAGGAAACTAAGGTCCAGAGAGGCTCAGTTACTGGCCAAGGATCACATGGGGAGTAAGTAGCAGAAGTAAAATTTGAACTCAGGCCCCATGAATCCCACGAATGCACTGAATCGTCTCTAAAACCCCAGCTCTACATTTTACAGTTCAATGACCACATGCTTTTAGGGCTACATGGAAAGAAGCCATTGATGCTTAAGGTAGTTAGACAGACCATGTTAAGATCTGAGGCACACAGAAGGGAATCTCCCAGGCTCTGAAATACTTGGAGGTTATCTCTTGGAATCTCTAATCTGGAGGATTATAAAGAGAAGAGCCCTGAGAAATAAGGTGCAAGCTGGTTTCAGAGGAGTGAATTTGGTGCCTTTTAGTTTTGTTGGTAATTCTTGGAGCAATGGGAGAACAAGAGGGTTCTTTTGGGCAGCCCACCCTCTGCCCCACCTCAACCCAATGACTTGCGGGAGCAGGCTCTACCTGGAGAAAATAATTCTATGTTCAGTTTTGCCACCCCTTTATTTCACATAAACTAAGAGGCAGTAACCGTAGAACCTAAATCTGTCTTTTCACCTCGATGACAAATGACTCAAGGCCATTTCCTAGAGTCCTTTATGGGTCTAATAGGGAAAGGAAATGTAATATATAGTATTGATATAGGGCTCCTATAAGGAACTTGTGTTCCTGGAGTTGGTGTAGGGTTTGTTTTTCTTCTTGGTTCTGTTCCCACAAGCTAAAATGACTTGCAATGAGACCCCCTTCCCCCCACTCCGGTCTGACTAACACCGGGACCATGTGAAGAAGGAATCCTTTCATTCGGGGATCTCAAAGCGCTGAACATGATATGCCCCCTGCTTTGTAGGAGGTAAAATAGCTGAATGACCTGCGTCAACCCCACAAGTTTGGAGAGATGATGTTGCATTTGGGAGGGGGTTGAAAGGAGAAGCAAGAAGAACAATGGCGAGCCCTTTCTGATGTGTCTAAGGAGACACATCTTTTTCCCTTGTATGCAGACAGCCAGAACTATGCCTGGGTGTTATAGAGAATTAGGTTGGGGAACAGACAAAGGTCTGTTGGGTGTCTGGTTCTCCAGGTACCTCCAAAAAAGGAACCCCCTGGTTAATATTTAATCGGAACCTTATATCACTTTAAGGGCAGCTAGATGGCACAGTGGATAGAGTGCTGAGCTTGGAATCAGGAAGACTCATCTTCACGAGTTCAGATTGGCCTCAGGTACTTACTAGCTGTGTGACCTTTGACAAGTCACTTATCCCTGTTTGCTTTAGTTTCCTCGTCTGTAAAATGAACTGGAGAAGGAAATGGCAAACCACTCCAGTATCTTTGCCAAGAAAGCCCCAAATGGGGTCAGGAAGGGTCAGATAGAACTGAAATGACTGAACAGTAACGACAACAATAAATCCCATTTTGCCACCCACCACCTTGGTGTCACCAGATCCTCTAACCGGCCCAGCGACCCTGGAGATACAAAGAGAAGAGTGAGATAGTTATTACTCTCGAGGAGTTTGCATTTCGATTGGAGGGCAAAAGTTTATATGAAAAAGATCTGGAGGTTTTAGTGGGTTAAACATTCAATCTGAGTCAACAGTGTGATGTATCAGCCCGAAAGCTAATACACTTTTGGGCTGTATTAAGGGGCATATTATCCATGTATTAGGAGGGGATAGTTTCTCTGTACTTTGCCCTGATCAGACTACCTCCAGAATGTTGGCAGTGAAGGTCTTTTTCATTTCTGAAATCTTTGATTCTGAGGTAGTCCTTCCATATACCAAATGCTCTCTTATGCCCATGGTCCCACATCCCCTTCAATTTCTTCCAGGTATTTTCCTCTTCTTTTATTCCTTCTCTCCTTAATTTTCAACTTCTTTTTATCTACTGGCTTCTTCCCTGCTGCCTACAGACATCCTCAAATTTCTTCCTTCCTTAAAGAACATTTGCTTGATCTAGACTGTTAAAAAAGCTATTAATATTACCTCTACTTTCTTTCTTCCCATTCACTTCTCAAACCTTGGCAATATTATTTCCAAGGAGCTCTTTCTTTATTGCCAAATCTCCTAGACTTTTCTCAATTCTTGTCATTTTTGACTTCTCTGAAATATTTGATGCAGTTGAGCACCTCCTCTTCCCAATTTTCAGGACCCTACTCTACTGTGTTTTTCTTTCTTTCCTTCCTTCTTTCCTTCCTTCCTTCCTTTCTTCCTTCCTTCCTTCCTTCCTTCCTTCCTTCCTTCCTTCCTTCCTTCCTTCCTTCCTTCCTTCTTTCTTTCTCAATCAGTAGACATTTATCAAGCACCTACTATGTGTCAGGCACTGTGCTAAACACTGGGTTTAGTCTTAGTAGGGAGTAGGCTACTTCATCATGGGAAACAGGAATGAAAGAGGAGAAAGTGGCAGAAGGCACCTGAATGATAGGAGATGAGGAAGAGGGGAGGGGAGGGAGTTCACAAATGGCCTTATTTTTTTTGTAAAATATGGGACAAGGTTCTCAACTGAGTGGGAGGAAGCAGAGCTATAGAAGGTTTGAGGAGGGATGAAATGGTTTAGAAGAGCTGCTGTGAAGGGTGGGTTAGTGAGTTGACAAAGGAGTTAGTAGCAGTGAGGGCCCAGTTGAGGTTGTATATCATAAACTTGTAGTAGACCCAGTCAGAGTGGTGGTGTGATTTTTCTCTACCTTCATTTAGAGCATGTATGTAGGAGTGAAGGTGATGAATGGTGGGAGCGATTCAAGGCTGAGGCTTGGCTGGGTATAACTGGAGATGTGATTCACGAGAGGAGAAGAGTGTAGAATTGAATTAGTTCACCAAAGGGTCAAGATGAGGAGAAAGGAAGAGATTGGTAAGTGCAGAGGAGATGACCTGGGAGAGAATTGAAGGTCAAGGGATCAGAGGTCATAGAGCAGGGTTTTGTAAGGCAAAGCCGAGGAAGAGGTGAAAAGCCAATAGATTATGGTCGAATAAGGAGATTTTGGAAATCTTGAACATAGAGGTGATACATTTGTGTATGATTGCAAGATCAAGGGTGTGACTATTTTTGTGTATGACTGAGGTGGGGGTGGAAGAATAGCCCATGGGAGGTGAGTGGGTTGAGGAATTGAGTAGTCACGGTATTAGGCAGAATCCATACGTATGTTGAAGTTCCCTACTATGAGGGCAAGAGTTGGGGAGGAGAGAAATATTGTGAGCCAAGTACTGAACTCATTGAGGAAGGGAGGGGAGTGACCATAGGGGTCTGTAGATGACAGTTATCAGAATTTTGATTGGATGGTAGATAATATCATGAGCTTCAAAGGCAGAGAGGTTACTGAGTGATAGAGGAAGGAGGAGAACCTGGAAGTGGCAATGGGGAACAAGGAATATTCCAACTCTCCTGCCTTGACCAGTGAACCAAAGAGAATGAGTGAAAGTGTAGTCAGTAGTAGAAAGCTGACCAGGGAGGGTGTGTCATCAGGGGGAAGCCAGGGGTTTCAATAAGAGCTAATAGATGAAAGGAGTGAGAGAGGAAAGTTTTTTGCCTATGCAATGGGCAATCTGAAAGGCACAGTGGCAGGGCTGGGTGGCATTAGATTGAAACTTTGGGGTAGGAAGTTTGGATGATGATCTGTAGGAGTTCAGTCACTGGGATGCGAAGGGTATGAGAATGTTCATCACTGAGTGGGTTATGATACTCCTTTACCCTCAAAGGACAGGTGCAGCTGGAAATGGGAAGCCTGAAGAAAAAAGGGAAGGTTGCTCTTCTTTGTATCAGAGGTTCACCACATCCCAGTTGGGAGATTAGGCTGGCAGCAGGACATGAAAGTTGTCTTCTCCTGGCACAGAGAGAATTGGTTGCTTTGGGGCAGATGGAAGATGTCTGGCTCCAAGCAGCCTATCCTTAGGGGACGTGGTGTGCCCAGCAGGAGATGGAAGGCACAAGATACTAATGTGAGGTGGCTTCACCTAACCTGTCTAGACTAATCTGTCTAACCACCTCAGTCTCATTTGTAGGTTCATCACCTATGGCCCACTTCTCTGTGTAGATGCGTCCCTAGTGCTCTGTTCTGGGTTCTCTTGTCTTGTCTCATCTTCTCTCCTTGTCTATCTCACTCCCCTCTCTCTCTGTCTTTCTCCCATCCTTTCCTCTTCCCTCCCTTCCTCTCTTCTTTTTTCCTCTCCTCTCTTCTCTTTTTCCCTTCCCTTCCCTCCCCTCTATTTCCTCCCTACCCTCTTTTTATTTCTCAGTCTCTCCTCTCTGATTTCCTCTCTGCTTCTCTCTCTCTGTCTTTATTTCTACCTCTGTTCTTGTCTCTCTCCGTGTTTGCTGTCTGTCTGTTTGGCTCCCTCTTTTTCAGTGATCTCATCAGGTCTCATAGATTCAACTGTAAATCTATATATCCATCACTTGTCTCAGCTACAGTCCTATATTTCCAACTGCTGGTTGGATATCTACATCTGCTTGATCTATAGGCATATCAAATTCAGTATTTCTAAAACAATGGTTACAAGCCCAACAAGAGTTCTTGGAAGAACTTAAAAAGGACTTCAAAAATCAAATAAGAGAGATTGAGGAAAAATCAAGAGAAAAATAAAAGCAATCCAAGAAAATCAAGAAAATTATGGAAAGAAAGTCAATTGCAATTTATACCAGGAATGCAAGTATGGTTTGACATAAGAAAAACTGTTAACATAACTGATTATATCAGTAATAAAAGTGACAAAATCATATTATCATATCAATGAATGCACAAAAAGCTTTTGATAAAGTACAATACCAATTTCTATTAAAACACTTGAAAGCATAGGTACAAATGTATTTTTCCTTAAATTGATAAAAAGCATTTACCTAAAACCATCAGCAAACATTGTTTGTAATGGGGATTCGATAGAAGCCTTCACAGCAAGATCAGATGTGAAACAAGGATGTCCACTGTCACCAATGTTATTCAATATTGTAGCCAAAATCCTAGCAATAGCAATAAGAGAAGAAAAAGAAATAGAAGGAATCAGAATAGGAATTGAGGTAATAAAACTATTTCTCTTTACAGATGACATGGTGATATACTTGGAAAATTCCAAGTTAGTTAGAACAATAATTTTTTTGCAAAGTATCATAATATAAAGTAAATCCATATAAATCATCAGCATTCCTATATATCACAAAGAAAACCCTGCAAGAAGAAATAGTAAGAGATACCCCATTTAAAATAACTCTAGACAGTATGCAATACCTGGGAGTACACCTGCCAAAACAAACTCAGAAACTATGTGAACAAAATAATTAAAAAACTTTTTATATAAATAAAATCAGATTTAAATAATTGGAAGATAGTAATGTTCATGGGTAGGCAGGGCCAATATAATAAAAATGACAATTTTACCTAAACTGATTTATATATTCAATGCCATCCCAATTTAATGACCAAAACATTATTTTACTGAGTTAGAAAAAATAATAACAATTCATTTGGAAGAACAAAAGAGCGAGAATATCAAAGAAACTAATAAAAATATAAAGGAAGGAAGTTTAGTAGCATCAGATCTGAAACTCTATTATGGGGTAGGCAGTAATTATCAAAGCTCTCTGGTACTGGCTAAGAAACAGAAAGGTAGATTGATGGAAGAGACTAGGCATACAATTTACAAAAGGAAATGACTATAGTAACTGTGCATTTGACAAGTGTAAAGACTTAGATTTTGGGTGTAAGAATTCATTATTTGGTACAAAAAGTGTTGGGAAAGCTGGAAAGCAGTCTGGCAGAAACTGGACGTAGACCAATATCTTATACCATCTACCAAGATAAGGTCAAAATGGATACATGATCTAGATATAAAGAGAGATATTACAAGGAAATTTGAATAACATAGAACATATTATTACCTATCAGACTTATAGATGGGCAAATAATTTATGAATAACAAGAAAGATGTAAAACAGTCAATTTTGATTATATTAAATCAAAAAGCTTATGTACAAATATAACAAATGTAGCTAGGGTCAGAAGGAAAGCAGAAAATTGGGAAAACATTTTTATGGATAGTTTCTCAGATAAAGGTCTCATATATCAAATATATAAAGAACTTTGTCAAACCTATAAGAATATGAGTCATTCCCCAATTGATAAATGGTCAAAGGATATGAACAGGCAGTTTTCCAATGAAGAAATCGAAACATTTTATAATATGTGAAAGATGCTCTAAATCATTATTGATTAGAGAAATGCAAATTAAAACAACCTTGAGATAATTTTACACTTCTTAGATTAGCTGAAATGGTTGAAGGGGAAAACAACAAATGTTGGAGGGGATATGGGAAAATTGGGACCCTAATTAACTGTTCGTGAAACTGTGAACTGATCCAACCATTCTGCAGAGCAATCTGGAGTTATACCCAAAGAGTTATTAAACTGCCTGTACCCTTTGACCCAGCAATAGCACTGCTAGTTATGTTTCCAAAGATGATTAGAGAAAAAGGAAAAGAACCTCTATGTTCTAAAATATTTATAACAGCTCTCTTTGTAGTAGCAAAAAGCTGAAGATTGTGGGGATGCCTGTCGATTGGGGAATGGTTGAACAAGTTGTGGTATATGATCATGATGGAATAGTGCTGTGCTATAAAATGATGAGCTCAATGTTCTTAGAGAAACATAGATAGACTTACATGAAATAATGAAGAGTGAAATGAGTAGAAACAAGAAAATGTTGTCCATAGTAACAGCAATATTATTGTAAGAACAACTTTGAGTGACTAAGTCATTTTGACTATTATAAATACTCAAATGAATTACAAAGGACCTATGAAGGAAGATGCTGTCTGCATCCAGAGAAAGAACTGATGAATAGAAGTAGGTATAGCATAGTTTCACATATATACCTATTTATGTCTAATGGTAGCCATCTCTAGGACTGGGTCAGGGGAGAAGGGAAGAAAAAAAGGAAAAAGAAAGAAAGTTACGTGATAACTTTATTATATATTTAAAAGGAATAGCAAGTTGTACATAATAGATTTGTAGTTTCTTATGCAATCCTTTTTTCCTATTCTACTATGTCATGGAAATGATTGTTTCATTTCTTAAGTTCAGAATATAATAAATTAAGAAAAAACCAGAACTGATTATCTTTCTTTCTAAACTCGTCCATCCTTTGAACTTCCTTATTTTAGACTAGAGGACCATCATTCCTCTAATCATCCAAGTTCAGAACCCCAACAACACTCTTCTTCACCCTTTATTCTCTTGCTCACATCCCCTCACTCCACCTGAGCCTAGCAGAAGCCAGAGAGGCAGAAGCCACATCATATGTCATTTCAGTTTGTTCTTGGCTCTCCTCTCAGCAGCAGAAATGCTATAACCTTGTTTCCTTACTCCCTCTTGTAGTCTAAAGTCTCTCTTCAGCTTTGAAGACCGAGTTCCCACCTCCATGAGGGCAGAACTGAACAGCTGGTTTCCCAACCAAAATGTCAGAAAGCACTCTCCTTTCCCTTGGTTAATTGGGGAAGTTGACAGATCCCCGGACTGTTTCCCACCTCGCTGCAGGGGTTACTAGGGTAATATTTACACTTGCGGAGAATAGAGCAGGAAGGAGGAAGCCATTGAAAGTTATACCCTGGCTCTGATGCTGTTCTCCCCATTGCTTTTCTCCTTTAATAATAGTAGCTAGTAATTGTATAGCACTTTAAGATGTGCAAAATACTTTACAAATGTCATTTTGTTTTATCCTCACAACAGCCCTGGGTGCTGTTAGCATCCCCATTTTAGAGTTGAGCAAATTGAGACAGACAGAGGTTGACTCGCCTAGGGTAGCACAGCTAGTGTTTGAGGCAGGATTTGAACTCAGGTCTTTCCTGCCTCTAGGTCCTGTGCTCCATCCATCACATGACCTAGCTGCTATCCTATTTCCCATTACGACCAGAACCATATGAAGTAACAGTAATGTTAACAGCAACAACAACGATACTACATAAATAAATACAACAATAATCTATAAATTTCCCCAAGTGAACGAACAGCAGCGCCTGACCTACCTCTAGTGCATTTTAAATAACAGCTTAAAAAAAGAACATGCGGACGTATTTCTTGTCTCCTTTGATCCCCACGATAACCCCAAAGCAGGGCAGATGTTGTTAGCATCTTTATTTGACAGGTTAGATAACCGAGGCTCAGAGAGATTCGCACTATCTTAGTGTTGAAAGCTAGAAGGGATCTTAGAAAGACGCTAGCCCGATCCCCTCATTTTAAAGATTAGAAAACTGAGAAAGATTAAATGATGCAGCAAAGGTCACATAAGCAGAGTCATGGATTCAGGCCCAGAGTTCGTTCGGTGTTCTCGTCACCACCTCTGCATCAGAAGATGAGGGTGATGGCTCACGTGTTGAATACAGCTTGACGCACATTGCCTTATCTGATTTTCTCAAGAAGCCCGTGAAATAGGAGCTCCTATTCTTCCATTTTACAGATGAGAAACTGATGAGCTTGGAGAAGTTAAATGATCCCTCCCTGTCTACTGGCTCCTTTCCTACTGCCTACAAACATACCTAAGTCTGTCCTACTCTGAGGACTTTCTGTCACCACGCTCATCCTATAACTCTCCTGCCCTTAACTGCCAAACTCAAAAAGGCCATCCACAATAGGTACCTCCACGTTCTCTCCTCTCACTCTCTTTTTATCCCCTCACAATTTGGCTTTGGATTTTATCATTCTACCAAAACTTCTCTCTCCAGAGTTGCTAATGATCTCTTAGTTGCCAAATCCAATTGCCTTTTCTCCATCCTCATTCCACTTGACCTCTCTGCAGCCTTTGACTCTGTTGATCACCTTCTCCTCCTTGATACTCTTCTCTCTAGGTTTTCAGGACACTACTCACTCCTGGTTCTCCTCCTACCTGTCTGACTGCTCCTTCTCTATCTCCTTGGCTGGATGTTCCCTTCAGATCACACCTTCTAACCGTAGGCATCCATCAGGGTCCTCTTTTCTTATTGAACTATATACAACTTCACTCTATGATCTCATCAGCTCCCATGGATTTAATTACTATCTCTATGCTGATAATTCTCAAATCTCCTTATCCTGCCCCAAACTCTCTGCTGACCTCCAATCTCAAATCTCCAACTGTCTTTCAGACACCTTGAACTGAATGTCCAGTAGACAATCTTAAACTCAATATGTCTAAAATAGAACTCATTATCTTTTCCTCTAAACCCTCCCCCTCCACCCACTCCTGCCTTCCCTATTACTGTTAAGGAAAACACTACCCTCCCAGTCCCTCAAGCTTGAAACATAGGAGTCCTCCTGAATTCCTCATTGTTTCTCACTCCCTGTATCTAATCAGTTGGCAAGGCAAGAACTCCCTTTGCGGCATCTCTCTGATACATCTCCCTTTCCCCTCTAACATCGTCACCACTCTGATGGTGGAGGAGGGGAGGCGGCCCTCCTCATCTCACATCTGGACAATTATAAGAACCTATTTATGGGTCTGCCTGCTTCAAGTTTCTCCCCATGCCAATCCATCTTCCAGTTGGCCACTAAAGTGATATTCCTAAAACATAGGTCAGATCATGTCATCCCCCTACTCAATAAACTCTAGTGGCTTCCTTTTGCCTCCAGGAAAAAGTACAAAATATTCTCTTTGGCATTCACAGTCCTTTTAAACCTAGCCCCCTCCTACTTTTCAGGTTTTCTCATACCTTAATGCCCAGCATGTACTTTTTGATGGAGTGACACTGGCCTCCTGGTTGTTCCATGAAGAAAACACTCTGCCTCTGAGTTCCAGGCATTTCCTTGGGCTGTCCTCTATACCTGGAATGCTCTCCCTCCTCCACTCTTACTACTCACCTCCTTGGCTTCTTTAAGCCCCACCTAACATCGGGTCTGCTTAAGGAAGTCTTTCCCAATCCCTTTTAATTCCAGTGCCTTCCTTCTGTTAATGACTTTTTATTTATCCTGTATGTAGCTTGCTTTATATGTATTTGTTTGTAAGTTGTCTCCCCCATTAGACTGTAAGCTCCTTGAGGGCAGGAACTGCCTTTTGCCTCTTCTTGTATCCGTAGCACATAGTAGGTGCTTAGCAAATGTTTACTGATTGATTGACTTGCCCAGAGTCACACTAGCTGATAAGCGTCTGAGGCAGGATTCAAACTGAGGTCTTCCTGATTGCAAGTTTGTCACTTTATCCACTATGCTACACTGTCTTTAGGCTGACCTATAGTCTCTTCAGTCTGTGATAGAGACTAGGTAGGAAGGAGACACATTGTATGACCTTTGAGTTTATTCTCAACTTCTTCTCAGCAACAGAGAGGCCGTAACTCTTTTTTTTTACTCCCTTTTGGTGTCTATCTAAAGGCTCTCCTGGATTTGCTTCAGCTTTGAAGACCAAGCCCCCCACTTCCTGGAAATGTTTCAGCTTGGAGTTCTAGTGTGAGAGAAACAATTTGTAAGGATGCAGATTTTACCTGTGATAAGTTGGAAAATATAGATGGAAGCTGTAATAGGTGTGAAAACATCCCCTTCTGATCCTGCAAAGTTGCAAATGCATTTATTAATTGAACAGAGTCAGATAACGTTTCTCCACCATTCCAGCATACACCCCTACACCTTGTATTCAGGTCTGTATATAAGCAGGTCTATACTTGAAGGATTGAAAGCAGAGAAAAGCTGGTGGGGATTTGGTGGAGAGGGGAGAACACAGAAAACAATTTATAGCATTTTTAGTAAGACTAAATCTTACTTAGACTGGGTCTCTTGAGGGTTATACTTGGGTGGAAGATAGACTTTCTTGTCTAAGATTCCCCTCTATAATGAGATATTATTTGCAAAGCACTTAGCATAGAACCTGGCACAGAGTAGGCACTCCATAAATACTTATTTCCTCTCTGTCTGTCTGTCTCCCTCTCTCTTTCTCTCTCTTTCCTCCCATCTCCCTTGTAGAGGACAGGTGCCCCAACCTAGGATTGGCCTATGAGCATTTAAAAGCCACTGGTTGTGTGACCTTGAGCAAGTCAGTTACTTGTTGGGAATCTCTGTTTCCTTTTTTTGTAAAATGAGGGAGTGGATTCAATGATCTACAAATTCCTTCTCAGCTCTGACATTTTATAGTCTATGCTCCAGGACCCCCCTTCCCATTTCATGTCATATGTTCAAAGGTCCTTTCTATCTCTGTCAACCCGTGTTCTAAGATTCTAAAATGCAACTACTATCTGTCGGGGCATACAACTCATGCAGCCTTTACTAGTGACTAATCTTAGATTAATATATCAAGTTAGCCCTGAGAGAAATGCAGACCCTGAAGGAAGGTGACCCAAGGCAAGAGAATGTTGATGGGGTCGAACAAAGAGTAGGAACCAGGCTCTGTCCATTCCTATATCCAACGGCTGTAGAATGGGGTCATGAATCTCAGTCTGGCATGGACATCAGAGAAACTGAACCTGGGTCACTC
The DNA here is from genome assembly GCF_011100635.1 of Trichosurus vulpecula. NCBI lineage: Eukaryota > Metazoa > Chordata > Mammalia > Diprotodontia > Phalangeridae > Trichosurus > Trichosurus vulpecula. The sequence continues at coordinate 106,428,889 of NC_050575.1, forward strand.
AGTAATAACCTTTGGGTTGTCACAAGTCAACATCTGTGGCAGTCAGCATGAGTTAATGAGGGCAGTTAATTGTCTGTACAAATTAACTCCAATGTAGTTTACACTGATGTACTTATCTTTCTTTAATTACATTAATAAATTAATTAAGAAGATGGCTTATTTTTATTATTATTATCTCCCATATGTTCTTGGGGGCTTGAGTGAAGGTTGTATGGTTAATTTGGGCCTCTGGCCTGGAAAGATGACAGAATATGGAGCCAGCAGCAGCCACTGCTACATGTGACATTGGATAGGTGCCCTACACTGCTCAAGAGAAGGGAAGAAGCTGAATGTCAGAGAGGGGATGGAGGAAAGAAACAAAGGAGGAAGGAAAGCTTGGAAGAGAAAAGAGGATCTTGGTGGAAGTGAGGAAACAGAGTGAAAGGTGATGAGAACCCAGAGGCTCCAGAGGAATTAGGTCAGCTGAATATGCTTCTAGTGGATCTTAATATGACTGATTCCTACCTGCAAGGTCCCCTTAGCTTGTTCAAGTTTCAACTATTTCTGTACTCTCAAAAATGGTCACCATCAGACAGCTTCTTCTTATGGGCATTCATCCTTTTTCCTTCCTGGTTCCCAAACCAACAGTGATATGTTTTTATGTTTTTTAAGTTAATTTAATTTTATTTCCAGTTTCTGTTTTGCTTTTGACCACTACCTGTCCCTTAACTATTTTCCCTCTTATTCTCTCCTTCCTTCCCCTATTCTCTTTCTCTCCTACTTCCCTATTGGGTAATATTAAATTCTGTACCTGACTGTGTATGTGTTTTCTTCTCTCCTTGAACCAGTTTAGGTGAGAGCAGGTTCAAATGTTGCCTACTTCCTCTTATGTCCCCTCCATTGTATAAACTCTTCCTTTCATGCCCCATTTATGAGACAATTTTCTTCATTCTTCCCTTTTCTCCCCCTCTTTCCCAGTGCATTCCTCTTCCCTCACCTTCCATTCTTCTTCTGAGATCATCCAAGCATAATAAAATTGCACTCAGGCTCTATGTCTAATTAGACTCTCACTAAGACTCCTGGTGTTGAAAAGTTCTGAAAGGTTGCTTGTATCATCTTCCCATATAATAATGTAAATGGTTTAACATTTTTTAGTCCCTTATAATTTCTCATTCCTATTTACTTTTTTAATGCTTCTCTTGAATATGGTATCTGAATGTCAAATTTTCTATTCAGCTTTGTCCATTTCAGCTTGAAAGTCCCCTATTTCATTAAATGTCTACTCCCCCATAGGATTGTACTCAGTTTTTCTGAGTAGATTATTCTTGATTGTAATCCTAGATTCTTTGCCTTCTGGAATATCATATTCCAAGCCTTCTGTTTCTTTATAGAGATTGCTGATAAATCTTGTGTGATCCTGACTGTGGTTCCTTAGTACTTGAATTATTTCTGACTGCTTGCTATATTTTCTCTTTGACCTGGGAGTTCTCAATTTTGGCTACAATATTCTTGGCAGTTTTCATTTTGTGATTTCTTTCAGGAGGTGACTGGTGGACTTTTTTCAGTCTCTATTTTGCCTTCTGGTTTTAAGATAGCTGGACAATTTTCTTTATAATTCTTGAAAAAATGATGTCTAGGCTCTTTCTTTGTTCACAGCTTTAGGTAGTCCAATAATTCTTAAATTATCTCTCTTCAATATATTTTCCAGATCACTTGTTTTTCCTATCAGATAATTGACATTTTCTTCTTTTTTTTAGTCTTTTGACTTTGTTTTATTATTTTTTGATGTCTTATGGGGTCACTAATTTCTCTTTGACCAATTCTAATTTTTAAGGAGTTATTTTCTTCAGTAAGGTTTTACACCTCTTTTTCCAAGCTGCTAATTTTCTTTTCATAACTTTCTTGGATAGCTCTTATTTCTCTTCCTGGTTTTTTCCCCATTTTTTCTTATACTGCCCTTATTTGGTTTTTAAAATACATTTTTGCTTTTTTTTTAAATCTTTCTTTGGCTCTTCTAAGAATTCTTGTTGGGTTTAAGTCTAATCCATATTTTCTTCATGCTTTGCTTGTAGATATTTTCAAGTCATCATCTTCTGTGTTTGTGTCTTGAGCTTCCTTTTCACTATAGTAGCTCTTTACGTCAGTTTCTTTTTTCGTTTGCTCATTCTTCAAGCCTATTTCTTAACTTTGGACTTTATGTTAGTGTTGGGCTCAGCTGACCTCTGGAGAGAGGGGTGTCTGGCCTGAGTTTCTGCTGCTTTCTCAGCTCAGTCAGAGGGCCTGCAAGTTTTCAGTGCTTCCAGAGTGTTGTGATCCAGGGAGAGGTCTGTTCACTGTCATTCTGGTCTGAGCTATGCAAATTCCTGACACAGGTTTGGGTCTATTGGCTTGTGTGTGATTGAGTTTTAGTAGATTGTTGCTGGATTCAGTCACTGTTAGCCTGCTGGGAGTTCTGCAGGTTCAGAGTTACTGAACTGCTGGCTTCCCTTTGGTCTTGGTCTCCTTCCCTGGTTTTTCCACTGCAGGCTTATGTGCTGGACTAAAAATGAGAATTGAATTGCTACTATGTTCCTGGGCTCAGAGCTACACAGCTGAGTTTCTAGAATTTGTTTTGTGCTCAGTACTCAGCTAGGCCTCTGTGCTGAATTGTAGCAGCTCCTCTCTACCCTGGATTTGTGACATGCAATGGGGTAATGGGTGACAGAGGGCACCCATTCCTGCTCCCAGTGCTAGTTCAGGGGTTCCCTGGGATTTCTTTCTGCCCTGGTGCTCTGTCTTGGCTCCCTTTCTATCTCTGGACATCAGAATACTCTCAGTCTTTCACTGTTTCCACTGCAGCTGCAGGCTGAGCTACTGGCTAACTCCCACTCCAGTGTCCAAAGACCTCTCTGTCTGTTTTCCTAAACTGCCCTGGACTGAACAAATGACTCACTGTGACTTTTTCTTGGCTTTCGTCCTCAGAATTTCATCTAGTACTTTTCCTAGGTTTTTGTGGAGGCAGTGTGCTGGGAGAACTATACCAGAATGCTGACTTTCACTCTGCTCGCCATCTTGGCTCTCCCTCCTTGATTTATTTTTCTTAGTGAGGGTTTATTATTTACAAAAGAAAAGATAATCCTGAAATGTATCCTCAGATTGTCTCCTCCGCATGCTCCCCAAATAGATTCTGGCCCTCAGGTGGCCCATCAAAGCTTCTTTACCAGATTGATAAATCCTGTCTCTGATGCTAACTATCTGTGTGACCTTGGAATCCCTTCTGAGCCTCAGTTGGGCTGCATAAAATGCAACAAAGAGATGTATGACTGGAAATGACCACAGGCTGGTCATGGAAATGAAATTGAGGGATAATGGATCTTGGATTATAGATTTAGATTGGGAAAGAAACCTCAGAGGCCATCTAGTCTAGCCCCTTCCTTTCACAGTTGAGCAAACATCCATGGAGGTTCAGTGATCTTCCTAAGATTATACAGGTAGTCAGCAGCAGAAGTAGATTTGAAACCAGATCCTCTGACCCCAGGGCCAGGACCCTTTATACTATGTCATGGATGAATAGCCCATGTGCTGTTCTGCTAGCCATGTAATGTTGTTGGCCAACCTTCTGTGGAGGATTTTGTAATGGCAAACAAAGAGGGACGTTTTGCTATTTTTTCTCTTGGACTGCTTCTCAGCACTAAGGTAATCAAGTGCCTTTGATTGAGTCTTGCCTTTGAATGAAGAGTCTTTGATGACCTGCTTAAGTCACAAGAAAGCCTAAGTCACATGAGTTTGAGTCACATGGTTGTGAAATCCTCTGTGGGCTGACCCTGAAGAAGTGTATGTATTAGCGTTTTGCTTTGGGGGCTCGCTCTTTGGAAGAGCGTTCCTGTGATTTCGCCAGATGAGACTCTGGGTAGCCATTAAGGAGCTCCTGGGCTTTGAAAACCCAGATGTTGGTGCTTCTCTCTCTGGTAACTATGTATGTATTGCTATGGACAGACAGAAGCCCTGTCTGCTGATTTGTGTTAAATGCTCTGTTTATATAATTTCTGCTTGTAATTTCTGTTCGTGTTTTCTCTGAAGTTCAGGGTGCTGACTTTTCCCCCTGAACTAAGTGAATGATAAATGTATGTTTAATTAAAGTGAGATTGTACACCCTTAAAGTTGCTTTCCTTTAGAAAAGCAGATCAAAGAAGCTGTGCTAGCAGCCCTCCTGTGTGCTAGTGTTATTGGCCTTACACCTCCACAGTAGCTGCAAGTAGCCTAGTTCTTACAGTTTTATGGGAGGAAAGGGACATGAGTCACACAGGATAAGAAAGTATCCTCTCTGCATTAATGGAGAGAGAGCTCTCACAGATGAAACCCTAGATCTACTGAAATATTGAAGATAGCCTAGAAGATCACAGAAGTATGATCCAACCCTTTGGTTTTCCGGTGTGTTTCAAGGTGGTCCTAGCCCAGATGTTCTTCTTCCCCTCAAATGGGCTTCCCTCCCTGTACAAGGAATGGGAGGCAGCCAGTGTTCTAGGATTTTCACACTGGGCCTCTTTCCAGGCACCCCCACCCCCACCCTAGTGGGAAGTCATCCTTTCTGGGGATTTTTAGAAAAAAAAGAAGCCATGAAACTAAAGAAAAAAAAAGAAACACAACAACACGCACCACATACCATCTGAGAGGCAGTAGTTGCCATCTGCTTCTTCTCCAGCTGCCACTGTGGCTGCCAGCCAAGTAGCCCTGGGAGGGAGAGGCCCACCTGGGGGATGCATCTCCAAACCCCTGGAGGGTATGGGGGCTGGGCAAGGGGGTGGGAGGATCCTGGGCTCCCAAGCTTTTAAAGAAGGAAGCATGGACCTTCAGAAGTACAATCGCATACAGTACAATTTTACCCATCATTTGCGTGCCAGTTCAAGGGAATTTTCTAGTTTATGCCTGGCTTTTTCCTGTCCTTTTTTATTTATTTAACTTTTATTTTTAATTTTTATTTAACTACTTTTATTCAACTTTTAATTTTATTTAACTACTTTTATTTAACTACTATTATCTTGCCTGCTGCTCCCATTGATAGAACTTTACACTGTGATACAGGGAAAAGAACCCTGATTCTAGAGTCAGGGGACCTGTGAACAAAACCCACCTGACACCTATGTGACTTTGGGCAAGTAATTTCACCTACTTTGGGATCATTTCCCTCATCTTTAAAATGAGGGAGTTGGACTGGAAGACCCATGAGGTCCCTTTTAAGGCTACATCTCTTATTCTATGATATTGGCCCTGGTTTATATTCATTTTATTACATGGTGTGGTAGAATTTGGAGGTCCTGGGTTAAAATTCTATCTCTGCTATATGCAGTCTATGTGACTTTGGACAAATCTTCTCTGAGTCTCAATTTTCCCATCTGTAAAAGGAAAGAGTTGGATTCGATTGCCTGTAAGGTTCCTTGAAATCCTGAAGTCTATTATTTTTGATTATCCTTTAATCATTCCCTATGTACTTGAGTCTTGCCTTTCCATCCAGACTGTAAGCTCCTGAGTATATGGACTGGGTTTCAGCTGAATGTAGGCATAGAAACATAGGGGTTCAGAAGATCCTGCTAACTCACAAGATGGCCTAGGGAGGACTGGGGTGCTTTGCTTTGTAGCTTAGCAGAGACAAGGGGCAGAGGCCCCAGGAAGGGATCTGGGTTGAAGCAATTCACCACTCTTGTGCACCCTCCCTTCCTCCCGCCCTCCGATTTAATTTTGTCATTTTAGATCAATAACTTTGGTGTCCTTTGTTTTTGTCATAGTCGCTTCTAGATATCTGCCCTCCCCCCATCTTCTGCTCCCTCAACCACTAAGGATTCGAACCCCCACTCCTCCAATGACAAAAAAAGCACCAAAGCAGAAACAACCAACACAGTGACTGTATCTGAAAACGTAGGTAGTGTTCTAATGTCTCTGGCCTTTCTCTCTGGCCTGTGTTTTATTTTGCTAATTCTGAGTCTATTCTCCAGAGGGAGGATAGGTCCAGTTGGGTTGTCCTCAAATGAAACAGTCACCCCTAAACCCCAGTAATTTTGACCCTTGGAGCTCTCTTACCCCACTAGCTCCTACCCTAAAAACTTCCTACAGTGGGACCCCCTTCTCTCCAATTACGTTCATTGCAGTGAGTCTTAGAGCTCAAACTATATTTAAGCCTTTCTCTACCTCCTTCCTTCCGTCCTTCCTTCCTTCCTTCCTTCCTTCCTTCCTTTCTTCCTTCCTTCTTTCCTTTCTCTTCCTCCCTCCCTACCTCCCTCCCTTTCTTCCTTCCTTCTTTCCTTTTTTCCTTCCTTCCTTCCATCTTTCCTTCCTTCCTTCCTTCCTTCCTTCCTTCCTTCCTTCCTTCCTTTCTCTTCCTTCCTTTCTTTATCTTCCTTCCTTCCTTCCTTTCTTTCTCTTCCTTTCTTCCTTCCTTCCCTCCCTCCTTCCCTCCTTCTCTCCCTTTTACCTCCCTCCTTCCCTCTGTCCTTCCATGGTTTTATTGTAAGTAATAATTATCTAAAATATTATATGATATAATATCATAACAACATTTAAAAAATAATATATTAATACAATATATGTGATTAAATGATATATGCTCTCTCTCTCTCTCTCTTTCTCTCTCTCAACAGCACACCCTTCCACTCAATAGGGGGCACATTGCCACCTATTACTTAGCATGCTTCTTGTGTATGTAACACAATTCAAACTTGATTATGTCCTGGTTTACTTGGTTCTATTGGTTTCCTCTGCATTGATTCCCTGACTCAATTATAAGCTTCTTCAGGGCAGGGGACAGAAGAGGAGACAGCATGGTGTTCAGTGGAAAGATCACAGAATCTGGAGTCAGAAGAACCAGGTGCAAATCCTAGCTCTAAGTAACCATGTGACCTTGGGCAAGCCACAGCACTTTCATTAATTTTAGTTTAGTTTCATCATTCGTAAAATGGAAAAAAATACTGGCACCATGTACCTAATGAGCTGTTATCAGAATGGCACTGTGTAAACCTAAAAGCACTGTAAGTTTCAGCAGTATGTTGGTAAATGTGTAACAGCTGGCTCTCTGAAAACAAACAAACAAACATACTCACGACACACTTTTAAGTGTGTTTAAGTATTCTTATACTTTCAAAGTGTATTTTATACTTAGACTTTGTAGCTAGATTTAAAGTATATTTTACGCTTACATATATAGAAAACATGTACTGTATATGTATATATCTTCTCTACATGTTTGTGCATATATATGTATGTATATGTACGTGTGTGTGTGTGTGTGTGTGTGTATGTGTGTGTAGTCCATCTTGTCACCTTCAATAGAATGTAAGCTCCTTAAAGGGAGGGACTATTTCATTTCTGTCTTTGCATCCCCGGTACTTAGCATAGCACCTGGCACATAGTATGTCATTAATAAATGCTTACTCGCTTAATTGACTAATTCATCTACTTCATCTAAGTAGAGGGAGGTGGAGACAAGGAGGGAGAACATGCCAGCCTTTCCAGCCTGTGTGAAGGTTGAGAAAGGGGAGATGGGGGGGAGGTCAAGCGTAAGGTGCAGTAAGGAAGGACAGTTTGGCCGGGCTGTCTAGGGCATGGAGGGCAGGGATAGAAAATAACGGTGAAGAGGCAGATTGGAGCCAGGTCACAAAGGTCTCTGAAGACCAAACAGATGAGTTTGTATTTGATGCTAGTTAATAAGGAGCCATGGAAGATTTTCGAGCTATTTATTGTTAAAACTCTTCTTTTCCTTCAAAGGCCCATAGTTGAGGTACCATCTCCTCTGAGATAGGTGGCTCAACGAATAGAGTACTGGCCTTGGAGTCAGGAAGACCTGAATTCAAATGTGGCCTCTGACGCTCACCAGCTGTGTGACCCTGGGCAAGTCACTTAACCACTGTTTGCCTTAACCCACTGGAGATGGTAATGGTGAACCACTCCAGTACCCTTGCCAAGAAAATGCCACGGACAGCATTGGCATGATATAGACCACAGGGTCACGCAGAGTCTGACAGGACTAAACAACAACTCTTCCCAGAAGCCTTCTCTGATCTCCCCATTTGAAGTAGTCACCAGCCTCTTTCTCCCTTTAATTTTCCTAGAACAGTCTGCCCAGAACTCTTCTTTACCCCATCATGTTCTGTATGGTTTCCCATATCTCACATACAGACTCAGAAATTGTAATTGCTGACTGGGGTGAGATGGTAATTTCCTTAGAACCTAGTACAGAACCTTTCCAGGAGGCAATCAATAAAGCACTAGACCTGGAGTTAGAAAGGCCTGAGTTTGGGGCAGCTAGGTGGCGCAGTGAGTAGGGCACCGGCCTTGAGTTCAAATTCGGCCTCAGATGCTTGATGCACTTGCAAGCTGTGTGACCTTGGGCAAGTCACTTAACCCTAATTGCCCCGCCTTCCCCCCTCCAAAAAAACCCCCCCGAAAAACCTGAGTTCAAATCTTGCCCCAGATACTTATAAGCTGTTTAGCCCAGGTCAAGACATTTAACTTCTCTTATCCTCAGTCCTTACTTGTAAGATGGAATAACAATCACACTTCTGTCACTGAGTTGTTGTAAGGAACAAATGAGATAGCAAATAGAAAGTACTTTTCTTCACTTTTTAAAAAAATTATTTATTTTAAGTTTTCAACATTCACTTCCATAAGATTTTGAGATCCAAATTTTCTCCCCTCCCTCCCCTCTCTCTACCCCAAGATGGCATGCAATCTGATATAGCTTTTACATATACATTCATATTAAACATATTTTCAAATATAAAGTACTTTGCAAATGTTAAATCATACCTTTCAGAAGCCCTATTTTGCAATATTTTGTTTTTTGTCTGTATTTGTGCCTTATCCCTCTACTGCACTGGAAGCTCCATGAGGGCAGGGACTGCATCTTATCTAAATGCCATGGTATTGGCCATCCCTGTCTTCCAGGGAAGCACAGTCCTGGTTTGGCTTCAGAAGTATTCTTTTCTCACAGAGAGGCTGGGAAAGGCAGACCTCCCTCCTCCACCCTGGGATATGCTTGGGAATGACAAGGAGAACTCTGTCTCTTGATTTATGTTCATGTTTCAGAGTTTCCTTGTAAATTAGAGCAACATATTTCACAAAGGCAAGATGCCTTGGCAGCATCATCCCTGCCAACCCCTGCCAGGAAATCACAGCTAAGAAAGAGCATGGCCTCCCCACGGCAGTTTGGTGTGACTCCCAGCTCACAGACAGAGAAAGAAGGGGCTCAGCTGTCCAAGGGAGGTTGGAAAGAACCTGGGACTGGGAGTCCCCAAGTAAATCAGAACACATTCATCCAAATTAATTTTGCCCTTCAAATTGGCCTCCCTGGTCGGACACACACGTACTCCTGAGATGCTGCCCACAGGCCCCAGAAGTCTGGGACTCCGCCTTGGGAACTGCTTCTTGTGCCCAGGGCACATTCTTTCAAAGCTGCTCAAGGGTGGCAAATCTTTGTCCTTTCAGGTTCAAGTTCAATAAGCATTTATTGAGTGCAGTATGCACTCCAGAAGGTACTAGAAGAAGTAAGACCATGACTGTTTCTTTAGAAGCAGTTTAAGGTCGTTGAGGTGGTCATTCAGTGTGGTACAATGGAGAGAACATTAATTAGATTTGGCAAAAGGAGACCTGGGCTTGGCTCCTGGCTCTGACCCTTTTCAGCTGGGTGGTCTTGCAAACTGACTTTGCCTCTGTGGACGTCAGTTTCTTCATCTATAAAATAGACATAATAATACTGAGACCACCCCTATTGACAGGGTTGTAGGAGGGATAGTGCCTTGGAAACCTATGGCAACAAAATAAAATTGTAATAGGAAGCTGGGCAAAAACTGGTGATGGGAGCAGTGTTGCCTCTGGAGCGTAGAGCTGGGTTCAATTGTTTCAAGTGTGACCTTGAGCAAATCACTGAACTCCTCTGGGCCTCAGTTTCCTCTGTCTGTTATCCATAAAATGAGGAGATTGACTGGATGACCTCTAGGTTCCTTCTAGCTCTAAATTTGTGATTCTATAATTAGGCTGGGTAAGATTGGGATCACAAATGATCTCTGACCTGTCAAATAGTGAGACTGATTTTTTTTTCTGTGTGTGTTAATTGTTGTTTGGTTGTTTCTGTTATGTTCAACCCCTCCTGACCCCATTTTGGGGTTTTCTTGGCAAAGACACTGGAATGGTTTGCCATTTCTTTCTCCAGCTCATTTTTACAGATGAGAAAACTGAGCCAAACAGGGTTAAGTGACTTGCCCAGGGTCACACAGCTAGTAAGTATCTGAGGCCAATTTGAACTCACGAAGATGAGTCTGCCCGATTCCAAGCCCAGTGCTTGATCCCCTGCGTCACCTAGCCACCCTTGTGTGCAAATTCCCAGAGGATAATTCCATCCTCTCCTTTCCCTCCAACAGATTGATCTGATCACCTTTGGGAGAGAAAGAGAATGGGAGCTCTAGGACCCGGACGTATTGCCAGTCAGGGACAGATAAATTGACAAATGGGCATCTGGGATCATAGGATTCAGAGCCAGGAGGAAGCATTGATATCACACAGTATACCCCTCCCCTTTCATTGTACATGTGAGAAAATGGAGACAAATGGCTTACTCAAGGTCATGCAAGTAGCATGGATTCTAGCATATGGAATTAGAGCTGTGAGGGGCTTAGCCATCGTCTAATCTATGAAATATTATTTCCCTTCATGCATGCTACAGTCAAGACAAACTTGCCTTACTCTTCCTCCTACAACATACCCCATCTCCCATGCTTCTTTGTGTGGGCTGTCCCCACGGCTAGGAAGCGCTTCCTTTTCAGCTCTGTCTTTTGGAATCAAGGGTTTCCTTCAAAGCTCAGTCAAGCGCTGCCTTCTGCATGAAGGCTTTTCTGTTCCCTCCCCTCCACCTCTATCCCCTCTGCCCAGCTGCTTGAGCTGCCCCAAAATTATATATGTGTATATATATATATATGTATATATATATATATTTAATATATTCCTACAAGTGTCTGTTCTCTCCCTCACTAGGATGCACTCCCCCCCCCCCCCCACCGAGGGCTTTCTATACAGTACCAGCACAGTACCTGGTACATGGTAGGTGCTCACTGAATCTTCTCCGTCTTGTTGCTTGGTGTTGTTTGGACCGAGAAAGTGCTTAATAAATCATTGTGGATTGATAGGCCAACCCGCTTATTTAACAGAGGGGAAAACAGGGAGAGGTTAAGTACAGCTTGCCTGGGATCACACAGCCGGTAGGTGCCAGAGTCAGAAATTGAACCTGTGTCTTCCTGACTCCAAAGCCAGCCCCCTCTCTATTACACCATCCGGGGTTCAAATGCAGGCCCAATGACTCCCAACCAGGGGTCTTCTGGTTATATCGCTTTCCCTGGGCAGTGTTACAACCACCATCAAGAAACGTTTTGAGCCCTCCCTGCCCTGATGTCTCTGATGTCAGTATTTCTTTCCACTGCAGGGGCTGCTTGTCATGTTTACATAACTTATCTCAGGCCCACATTGGCAAGTTTAAAACTGAATGCCAAGCTGGTCATGGGTTGCTTCTCAAGCGGAACACCAGGGTCAGTAAAAGAGCTCAGCTCAAACCCTTTGACGCCCTGGGAGGGCGCAGCCCTGTCCTGGGGGTGGGCAGAGAGGGGAGATGGGTAGAAGAGGTCGAATGTGCTCAGCTGGGAGAGAATGTTCAGAGGAGGCTTGTGTGGCATGGGGCAGAGCACGCCCAGGCCTACCTAGTTTGTGTCGATGTAGCACAAGGGGAAGTCAGGATTTGTCCATTGTCCGGTTAATTGGATGGCTGTGGATCCAGACATTTTTGTGGTCTGCTTGCCTGAATAATCCTGGTGAGGATATGCCAGAGCACACTCAAAGATTTCGGTCTTTCTAACTCAAGCCTGAACTCCCTTTCTTCCCTCAGGGAAGGGAGGGCCAGATTTCCTGTCTATGGATTGGGGTATGCAATCTACTGCTAGGTTTTCTGTGTGAGCATTTCTACCTCAGAAATCAGCAAATACTAAGAATCAGGGCTTTGTTTGTTTGTTTTGTTGATTGTCTAGCCAGAAGTGGGGAACCTTTGGCCTCTAGGTCCTCAAGTGCAAAGTTTGGACTCAGTTAAAGGGCTGCACTTGAGGACCTAGGGGGCCACATGTGGCCTTGAGGCCAAAGGTTCCCCACCCTGGTTTAGACTTAAGAAAGTGATGGAAAAATGCTAATAGTGTGGATTAAATTTAAAAGTGTGTCATGCCTACTTTTTTTTTTGAGAACTGGTTGTTAAACTTTTACAAGAACACCACTGCCATCAACAGAATGAAAGATGGAAGAAGTCCAAAGCACTTTACCTCTATGCCTAGGTGCTTTATGGGAGTGAGGGTTGGGGTGTGTGTGTGTGTGTGTGTGTGTGTGTGTGTGTGTGTGTGTGTGTGTGTGTGTCTGTATACAGCACCTAGCAGTGTTTGGCACACAGTAGGCACTTAATAAATGCTTGTTGATTGATTAATTGCATGGAGGAGTATCAGACCCATGTCTGTGCAGTATGGAGCACTGATGTGGGAGGCCGCTAGGATACCCTGCCAAGCCCTGTCTGGCTTCCACATTTCTACCCCTACTTCCCTTTCCTGTGCTCAGAATGCAGTACAAGGTTGGGGTGGGGGTTGGGGAAGCCAAGTCACAGAGAATCTCAGAGGGTGGCTGGGATCTGTGTGAAAGCCAGACAAAGTAGAGGAAAGACTCTTTGACCATGCCCTCTATGGTGTTACCGGCAGCCACCACCTTCCTGAGTCAGAGAAACTTCAGCTCTGGAGACCCAATCTTCTGATTGGTGAATGGTTCTCTCAGAGCACTATTTCAGAAAAAGTCCAAGCTATACTTCACTTGCCTCCTCCTCCAACTCTCACAATCTCCTTATTCCCTCGAATACACTTTGTTTCCCCACTTCTTTCCCTTCCTCCCTTTAAAAGCTGCAAGGGAACTTAGAACATAGACTGTCAGAGCTGAGAATGTATGTAGTGTTAGGCCTGTTAGTAGAATGCGAATAGAATTATAGCTCCATGATGGCAGAGACTTTCTCACTTTTTTGTCTATCTCCACAGCATCTAATAAAGTGCCGGACACATAATAAGTTCTCCAAAAAAATGCTTGTTGATTGATTGAAGGACTCTTAGAACGTAGATGTCAGAGGGATAAGGGAAGGTAGAGAACATTTAATCCAGGGGTGGGGAACCTGAAGCTTCCAGAGCACATGTGGCCCTCTAGGTCCTCATGTGCAACCCTTTGACTGAATTTGGATGTGTCCTTGAGGCCGCAGGTTCCCCATCCCTGTGCTTTAATCCAACTCCATCATTTTACAAATGGGAACGATGAAGCCCAGAGAAAGAAATAGGCCTGTTAAATTATATAGTCATGACTAGAATTCAGGTCTCTGGACTGCTGGTCCACAATTCCACTCCCCCTACCAAACAACAGGTTTCTGTTTGTTACCAGTGACTGACCCAGAGGTAGCTTGGCCATCAGAAGGCTTCTCTCCATGTTGTAGACTCCAGGTTACCTCTGTCCTGTCTCCCAGGGCACTGCTCCCCTGTCAAGGCTTCCTCTGGAGCTCCCTGGCTCACTGCTCTTAGGAGGTCTCCTCTCTCCTGGGTTGGTCTGAGCTCTTCATATGGACTGTTGTGGTTTGGGGTGGGGGTGGGTGGGTGGTTCCATGCTATGTTGTTAGGCAAAATGTTGAGACAGGAGGCAGAGGTTGATCATGGGGCCTGGGCTACTTGTGACACTCTCATCATGTCAGTTCAGGTCAGTTCTCAGTTCATTTTCCAAGTATCAGTCTAATGCAGGGGTGGGGAACCTGAGGCCTCAAGGCCACATGTGGCTCTCTAGGTCCTCAAGTGTGGCCCTTTGACTGAATCTAAATTTCACAGAACAAATCCCCTTAATAAAAGGATTTGTTCTGTAAAAGTTGAACTCAGTCAAAAGGCTGCACCCAAGGACTTAGAAGGCCATGTGTGGCCTTGAGGCCACAGGTTCCCCACCCCTGGATGAGTTATGAAATCTACCCAATGCCCAAGCCCCAAACTGCTATCTTTTGCTCTATGTCTTGAATGGATTATATCATGGGACATTAGAGATCTATGGTACTTCCCACCCATCCCCCACTCCCCCTCCACTGTCACCCCAGCCCTCCCTATCTCAGCTGAGCCAAGCTGAGCAGTTTTATATATCTCACATAGAGCGTGATACATCATCACATTCTCTGATTCTGTGGTAGCTGTGGGCTTGGAGGGGAGACAATGAGAGGCAGTGTAGTCCAGTGGATAGGGCCCTGTACTTGGAATAAGGAAGACTCAGGTTCAAATCCTTTTCCAGGTACTATCTCCGTGACCCTAGGCACATCTCTGTGACTCAGTTTCCTCATTTGTAAAATGATAGGGTTGGAGTAGTTGGTCTCAAAGTTCCCTCCAAGCTCTAAATCTAAGATCTTAATATCTGGAGGAGAGTAAGGACTCATGAGAAGAGAGAGAGTTTTGGGTAGCTGGTGGATGTGGGTGGTGATGGGGATCTACCAACACTCCCCTCCCTGCTGTGATTGATCTGGACTTTCCCAGGCTTTGTGTTAGTGTTTGGAAACTGAAACCACAAGGCCAGCACTTTAATTTCCTGAGGTCCATTCTCCACCCTTGTCCCCGCACTCCCTAATGCTTCTTCCCTTTCTTCTGCCTGAATAGCCCTGGGAGCCCTTTGATTCTCTTCTTCTTCCTTCCCCTTCCCCCTCCTTCTTCAGAGCCAAGCTGTAGGAGCTGCCAGGGTCCTTTAACCACCAGGCTCAGTCTTCCCAGCCATTGGTTCAATTATTAACCGGTGGTAGGGGAATTCGTTCTGCTGACAGACAGGCGTGGGCCCTGCCATGTTGTTTAGAAAGGAAGGAGGCCCAAAAGATGCTTTGGGTCTGGTCAGCTCAGGAGGGGCAGGGCAGGGCTGCATCTCTTGGCTCAGCTGGGCTCCTCCCTATGCCTTGACAGCTGTGTGAGAAGAGGAGGATAGGAAAGAGGTAGACAAAACATCTGGAAGATGATGGCTGCCTCTGCTGTACTGTATGGGCCTTCTGCCTTCAGCCAGTGAGGAAGCAAGCATTTATTAAGTGCCCACTCTTGTCAGGTGGCACAGTGGATAGAGTGCCAGGCCTGAAGTCAGAAAGACTCAGATCTGGTCTCAGAGACACTTACCAGCTGTGTGACTCTGAGCAAGTCACTTAACCCCAGCTAGGTGGCACAGTGAACAGAGTGCCTGGCCTAGAGTCAGGAAGACTCATCTTCTTGAGTTCAAATCTGGCCTCAGACACTTACTAGCTGTGTGACCCTGAGCAAGTGACTTAACCCTGTTTGCCTCAGTTTCCTCATCTGTAAAATGGTCTGGAGAAGGAAATGGCAAACCACTCCAGTATCTGTGCCAAGAAAACCTCA
The DNA here is from genome assembly GCF_011100635.1 of Trichosurus vulpecula. Lineage (NCBI taxonomy): Eukaryota > Metazoa > Chordata > Mammalia > Diprotodontia > Phalangeridae > Trichosurus > Trichosurus vulpecula. The sequence goes on from NC_050575.1 coordinate 106,444,299, forward strand.
AATGGAGTAAAGAAGAGTTGGACATGACTGAAAAATGATGAATCAATAACAAAAATGTGCTAGGCACTGCTCCAAGGGCTTTGGATACAAAGTAAGGCAAAAAGACAGTCCTTGCTCTCAAGGAGCTCACAGATGGCTGTTGAGACCTGTAGGTCTGGAGATTCCAGGGTGAAGATTTTATAATTCGAAGGCTCAAGAACTGAAAGCTCTGTGAGAGCAGGGATCAGGTTTTTGCTATTCTTTATATTTCCATTTACTTAATGACTTCATTTGACCTTCTAGATTATATAACTTCCCCATTTTGCAGATAAGGAAACTGAGGTTCAGAGAAGGGACCTATTTGGGGTCATGTAGCTGGCAAATTGTAAGGCTAATATATGGCTCAAGTCTTCTAATGCTGGTCCAGCTCTTTCCATCAGGCTGCACTGTCTGGGCGTAACCGGCTCTGGGTGTTTCTGGAAGTTCACCCCCTTTGGGTTTATGATAGTGTTCCTTTTTGGTAGGAATTGGCCACCCTTCAACCATCAGAAGCATTTGTTGTCCTGAAGATGCAGAGCAGGGCTCCCATGTGAATGGATCTTATTTCCAAACTAAATCTATGAACCTAGGATGTGGGCTCTAATATCTGTTCTGCTACCTGTGTCACCTTGGCCAGGTCTCTATCCTCTTGGAGCATCAATTTCTTCCTCTATAAAATGAAAAGGATGAAGAATTGAATGATCTTTTAGGTCCTTTCCAGTCAGCTCTGGATCCTGTGAATTGTCAGAATATCTGAACGTACAAGCTTGGAGTTCCTAGACCAGGGGTGGGGAACGTGGGTCTAGGTCCAAGTTTTATATAACAAATCCTTTTATTTAGGGAATTTGTTCTGTGAAGTCTAGAACCTAGACCCTCAGCTCCCAGAAGCTAATGACAAACTCCTTGGGGTAGCTTCTCAGGAGGCCTGAAGGGTCTCCTGGTGGCAGAGGCATCATCTAATAGAAAGTAAGCTCCTTGGGGGCAGATACTGTTTCATTTTTATCTTTGTATTCCCAGAACTTAGCACAGTGACCAGGCACATTTAGTAGGTGCTTAATAAACGCCTGTTGATTGGTTGGTTGAATATCTTTCATTTTAGCTTTTTTTCTGGGATGGAAATGAGCTCCATAAGATAAATACAGGCATTACACACACACACACACACACACACACACACACACACACACACACACGCACAGACACTGCATCAGGAAAACGTCCTGGATTTGGAGTCAGACATTGAAGTTTAAAACCCAGGATCTTTTTTGCTAACTTTGAGTGACCTTGGGCAAGTCCTTTCAAACTATGAGTCCAATTTTCCTTATCTATAAAATTTGGGGATTAGCTTAGAATAGGGGTTCTTAACTTGAGGTCTACAAACATAGTTAACAATTTAACATCTGCATTTCTGTGTAACTGGTTTCCTTTGTAACCCAGTGTATTTTATTTTATGCATTTACAAACATTATTCTGAGTAGGCTTTACTAGGCTTTACTAGGCTGCCCAAGGGGATCCATGTCCCAAAAAAAATTAAAGTCCCCTAGCCTGGATGATCACTAAGGTGTCCTCCCAATTATCAATCTATGATCCTGTGATCTAGATTCAAATACCTGCTTTTCTTCCTGTGTGATCTTGGTCAGGTTTCTTCCTGACCTGCGTGATCTTGACCTGTCTCTAGGTCTTCATTTCCTCCCCTGCAAAATGAAGGATTTGGAGTATGTTGTTGTTTAGTAATTTTTTTAGTTGTATCTGATTTGGGGTTTTCTTGGTAAAGTTACTGGAGTGGTTTGCCATTTCCTTCTCCAGCTCGTTTCACAGATAAGGAAACTGAGGCAAATAGGGTTCAGTGACTCGCCCAGGATCACACAGCTAGTAAGTGTCTGAGGCTAGATTTGAACTCAGGAAGATGAGTCTTCCTGATTCCAGGCCCAGCGCTCTGTTCACTGCGTCACCTAGCTGTCCAATATGTATATGTATATGGTCTCCATACGAGTATATGATTTCCAAATTTCATTCTAACTCTGAAATCTTAAGATCCTATGATCTTAGGGTGGAGCAATGTAGACTGGATAATGGCACAGTTAATTCTAACAGTTGTTTGACAGAATTAGTATGCAAAAAGGACTTGGCTGACTAGAATGATGGACCAAATCTATTAAGATGAAATTTAATAGGGATAAACGCAAAGTCCTATATTTGGGTTCAAAAAATCAATGTCACAAGGACGAGATGGGGAGAAAACGTCAAGAAAACAGTTTTAAAAATTATTTTAAAAAATTTGAATTAGCAAGCACCAAAAAAATGAGCATTTCTGTATACAAAATAGAACAGAAAAAGAATATTGTATGTGAAACTGCCCATCCCTATCAAGTACCACCTCCCTTTCCTTTTTAAGTAGATGACAAATCCTGCCTATAATGTTCAGAGCTATCTTGTCTAACACAACAGGTTAGGTGAAAGTGAGCTGGTTTTTTTAGTGGACTGCAGATGTAAACTACAAGTCAACAGTGGGATATCGATAAAATGAAGCGTGTCCAGAAGAGGACAGAAAGGAAGGTGAGGGGGAGAGAGACTTTACCACGGGAGGATCAACTGAAGGGAATGGTGACGCTGTTCTGGAGAAGCCAATTTAGTCAAGATGAACATCATGATTATCTTCGAGTATCTGAAGGGCTATCACTTGGAAAAGGGAGTAGCAATCTTACCCTGTGTGGCTACCTAAGGCAGAACTGGGAGCAATGGAGGGCAGTTTCAGGGAGGAAAACTTCAGCTCAAGACAATGAGAAACTCCCCAGTGTTACCACTGCTTACCAATGGAATAACTGCTTTGGGAGATAGTGAGAACTGCCATTGATTGCACGTGGGGGATGTGATAAAGGAACCTATGCTTCAGATGGGTGTTAGACTTCATGATTTCAAAGGTTCATTTCAACTCTGAGATTCTATGACGGTGGTTCTGGATTAGGTCTTGTGTGTCCCACCAAAGTGTAAAATATTGTACAGGTACCCAGGCAATCTTACAGTGACAAACAGGCTTCAGAGAGAAGGTGACACTTGTATAGCGCCTTGAAGGAACTTTGGCACAGGGCAGGGGGTGATGGTGGGTGGATGACATCCTGTTCTAGGTAACCCTCTTCTGGGGAGGTTGTGGTAGGGCAGCAGTATTGTTCTCTTTGCTTTGGCTGCTTCCAGGGCCATGATACAGAAATTACGGTGGGGAAGGGAATGTATGGGGCTTTGAAGTTAAGCTGCAGAGCTGGGAGAGGAGAGAATATGATTGGGAGACAGAGAGTTTGGGAAGGAGAACAGGCTGGAAAGGGGGTTGGAGAGAGATTGTGCTGGGCCTTGACTGTCAATATCAGAAGCTTATATTCTTTTTGGTAGGCTGTAGGGAGTCACTGAGAGCTAAAGAATAACATCATCTGGACTTGGAGTCAAGAAGACTCCAAACGAGTTCTGATCTTGCCCCAGATGCTTGTTAGCTGTGTGACCCTGAACAAATGAATGAAGCTCTCTCAGGCTCAGTTTCCTTATCTGTGAAAAGGGGATGAGAATAACACCTACCTCACAGGGTTGTGGTGAAGAAAAAATGAGATAATAAATACACAGTGCTTTATCACACCTTAAAGCACTATAAAACGTTAGATATTGATTGTTATTGCTATTACTATTTATTCCTGAAAAGTACAATGGGACACTTATACCACCCTCCTTCTTGGGTAGCACACTCATTTGTCTTCCTCCCTTCCTCCCTCATTTCCTTCCTTCCTTTCTTTCTTCCTTCCTTCCTTTTCCCTCATTCCTTCCTTTCTTTCTCTTCCTTCCTTCCTTCTTTCTTTCTCTCTTTCTCTTCTTTCTTTTTTCCTTCCTTCCTCCCTTCCTTCTTTCTTTCTCTATTTCTGTCCCTCTTTCCTTCTTTCTTTCCCTCTTTCTTTCTCTCTTTCTCTCTCTCTTTCTTTCTTTCTTCCTTCCTTCCTTCCTTCCTTTCTCTTTTTCCTTCCCCTCTTTCTTTCTTTTCTTTCCTTACTTTCTTTTCTTTCTATTTCTTTCTTTCTTCCTCTCTCTCTTTCTTTCTTTCCTTCCTGCCGCACTTAAGCTCTAGAATCTCTCTCTGTGGTTAACTTCCCTTTCATAATATTAACATGGGCAGAGCACCCGCTTCCCTGTTGCAGGCAGTGATTATATAGCAAATTAAGCACAAGCTGTTCAGTCCAAGTCCAGCCGTTGGAAAGATGGTCCTCTGAGTAATGGCTTGTGTAGTGGATGCTTTCATCTGGAATTTGCATGTGTAATAAATGCAGAAATAAAACTTAGATCTATATAAAAACAGACCCAAATGGAAAGGGTGGGGGAGCAGGGAGGGAAGAAATCAGGAATTTTGTGGCCCGCATCTTACAGTGTGACTTCAATTTCCATTTGGATAATATATACATTATCCACATTTTGATACTGAGTTCAAAGAATCATAGAACATGGAATGTCATCAGTGCTGGAAGAAACCTTAGAACACAGAGCATAGGGTGTTACAGCCGGAGAGACCTTAGAACATGGAATGACAGAATTTAAAGATAATCTAGTATGCTGTTGCTGTTATTCAGTTGTGTCCAACTCTTCATGACCTCCCCACTCCTTTTTTTTTTTAGCAAAGGTACTGGAGAGGTTTGCTAGTTCCTTTTCCAGCTCATTTTACAGATGAGGAAACTGAGGCAAACATGGTTAAGGGGCTTGTCCAGGATCACACAGCTAGTAAGTGTCTGAGGCTGGATTAGAACTCAGAGATCCCTTATTTAATAGCTGAGGAAGCTGAGGCCTAGACAGACCAAACAACTTGCTCAAGGCCACATTGTTCAAAATTGTCAGGACCAGGATGAAGCTGGGTCTTATGATTCCAAGCCAGTAATTAAATCCATTATGGAATGTCTACTGTATAGAACATGGGATTAAAGATACTCTCCATAGACCCCTAAAGGGAACTATCGACTCTAGGGATCAGGAAATGGTTTCCATTTGTGCAAGACACAAAATGTGATTGTGACTTGACATAGTCCGAGTGGAGGGGGTTTATAGAAGGGCAATGCTGGCTCCCAGTTCTTACTCCCAAGGACCTTACTTACTTACCCTTCCTGTAAGGCTTTCCTGTAACCAGTGGCCCAGAACCAGAGCTCTGGCATCGCATGGAGCTGGTGAAATATTGGGGGGTTTCTCATGAATTACTCCTTTCGGTTTATGCCACAATTGAAGGTTCTCCCCAGGAACATCCGAATATAGCTTTTGTTTAAGTTTCAACAGAAAAGATAAAATGTCCCTCAGCTCCCATGCAAGCATTTAAGCTAATAATGTGTTGAATAAAGGACAGGCTTTATTTTATTCAACACAAAACACAGCAAACTCACATCCTAGCCCATTAACAGTCAAAAGACAAGTCTCCCTTCCCTCTCCTTTAAGCTTCACCTTCATCAGGGACTTTTATAGTCTTTCAGACTTAGAAAACTACCCTGTGCTTGAAGCCACTAAAAGAATGAACTGAGGATTGCTAGAGAATCCACCCATCTTCTTCTGAACCTCACAGTCCGCCTTGCCCACAGTACTATTGAAATGGAAGGTCCAGGTTTGCTCCTCCACATTGTTTGCTCTCCCTCTGCTTTAGACCCTTGTTGGTTTTGAAGCTCTTATGCTTGCTGTTGGTGTACAAGCCTCTCTTCCAAGGAGCCAGGTTTCAGTCTCTAAAATACCTCTCCTAGCTGTGTCTCTAGTTTAGCTCTGGTTTGCTCTGCACGTCCAACCATCTTTCTGTATCAGTAAGGCAGTAATAACAATGTAGATGATCATTATCAAAATGCCTCTGTGGTTCTGTATTGCAAAGTATATGAGACTCTCCACATGGAAGGTAGAAGAAGTAAACCATTTATTCAGACACCAGAGAACCATATTCTACAAGGCATTTATCCAATCCATCAGAGCAGGAAAGCATTCCACACAAAATATCACAACCTGGAGCTTCTCCATCCCAAAACCTCTCCCACCCCCTGCTGGGGTCTTCCCCAAAACAAAGTCACAGTACAGCTAAGTCAGCCTGTTCAGCTCCAACTATCATGAGGGCAGCCATTAGCAGCCATAACTACTGGGCGCTCTCTCTCTCTCTCTCTCTGTCTCTCTGTCTCTCTCTCACTCTCTCTCTCTGTCTCTCTCTCCCGCTCTCTGCCTCTCTGTCTCTCTCTCTCTGTGTCTCTGTCTCTGTCTCTCTCTCAGCATTCCTGTGACATAACTTCCTTTTCCTGTCAGAAAGCTCCTTCCACCATGTCACTTAGGCTTCCTGTGACATAAGCAAGTCATGTGACCTGTTAATGGGTGGGAGAGATCTTCAAATCTAAATTGCTACTACACTTTCAAAGGCCGACTTCAAGGGTGTGCATTGGGTGGATGCCTAGCCAGGATTCGATCAAACATCCCAAGGGTGGATAAAGGTGGGTAACAATGTTTAGGGTCTGGGTACTCCTTCAATCAATCAATCTTTATTCAGAGTCTATTGTGTTCTAGGCACTGTGCTAAGCACTGGGGCTACAGAAAGAGACAAAAGACAGTCCCTGCCCTCAAGGAGTTTGCAATCTAATGGAGAAGACCACATGCAAACAAATATATGCAAAACAAGCTATATACAGGATAAGCAGGAAATATTTGACTGAAGGAAGGCCCACTCTGTCCAGGAGATACTTCACTGCCAGAGCAAGGTCTCAGCTACGGTACCCATTCCTGTGTTTGGCATACGAAGCCCTTTACAACCTGGCTCTGGACTACCTTTCCAGACTTATTGTGTGTTACTTCCCTTCGTGTATTCTACAGTCCAGCCAACCTGACTTTCTTGCTGGTCCTCACTCGTGATTCTCTGCTTCCCATTTTTGTACCTTTGCACCGGCTGTGGCCTAGAGTGTACTAAAAATCATACATTTATATTCTCGTTTTCTTTCATAAGACCAAGATCAAGAACCGGAAGGGACCTTAGAAGATGTCAAGTCCAACCGACCCATTCTGCAGATGTGGAAACTAAAGGGCAGAGAGGTCCAGTGACTGACTGTATCTGTAGTCCCACAGCTTAGTGAATGTCTGAGGTGGTATTCTAGCCCAAATCTCCCTCACTCCAGTCCAGCATCCTATCCATTCTGCCAAACTGCCTCACCCCAGAGGCCACTGAGTCCATTTTATAGATGAGTCAACTGAGGCCAGGGAGGTCCTAGGATCATAGATTTAGATTTTAAAAGACCTCAGAGCCCGTCTGGTCCACTACCCCTCATTTTACAAATGAGGGACGGCACATTAGAGACCATTCGGTCTGACCCGCTCATTTTCTAGAGGACAGAATGAGCAACGGAGAGTGTCTTGCCTATGGTTACACAATCACTAGGTGTCCGAGGCAGGATATGAAGCCAGGTCATCCTGACTCCAAGGCCAGCGTCCCATCAACTACACTCTGCTGTCTCATTCCCTCTCCACGTCTGCTTCTTACTGTTCTTAGTCTTCTTCCGAGCTCAGCTCAAGCCCTGATTGCTGCACGAAGCCTTTTCGTACCTACGTGGTACTCTCTAGTACTCCTGCAAAGAAATGATCTTGGGTTTAATTTGCATATATTTGGTTAATATAATATAATACTATATGATACAATACGATACGATGTGATGTGATGTGATGGAATGCGATATCATGTGACAGATGATATAATTATATTATTGTAATAATATATTATTATGGTATAATAATAAATTATTATGATATAAGTTGATATGATATGATATGATGTGATATGATGTAATGTAATATATAATATAATATAATGCAGTACAATATAGTATAGTATGGTACAGCATAGTACAATATAATACAATATATCATATCCTATTATATATAATTTAATATATTATATTAAATAATATTTACATTACATTTTTGGCCTAAAATTGTCAGTGTAATTTTAAGCTCTAGTACATGCTGTTTTCCCATCAGAATGTAAGCTTCTTGAGGGCAGAGACTGTTTCATCTTTGTCTTTGTGTCTCCACAGCCTGGCACAGAGTAAGCTTCGTGCCTATTCCCAATGAGTACTCAGTGAAGGACTGACAGTGGAGTCTCTACCTTCTACAGAGAGACATCTTGAATGCCAGAACAAAGCTTCGTTCTTTGCTCTCGTCAACCTTGACCAGGCTCCTTCTGAGCACACCCTCTGCACTCACAACAACCCCATGAGGAAGATCAGGTCTTTATCAGGTCATATCTCCATTTTAAAGAGGATAAAAGGGGCAGCCAGGTGGTGCCATGGATAGAGCACTAGCCCTGATGTTAGGAAGACCTGAGTTCAAATCTGGTCTCAGATGCTTACTAACTGTGTGACCCTGGGTAAGTCATTTAACTGGGATTCCCCTTTGCCCCCTCTCCCAAGTAAATATAAAGGATAAAACAGGTTCCCTGAGATTAAGTGGCTTGCCTCAGGTGGCAGCTAGGAAGCTTCAGAGTCGGGTTGAAATCCACTTTCCCTGCCTCTAAATCTAGAGATCTCTCTGCTTCTGTGAAGTTGGAGCCGCAGGCTTCCAGAGTCCAGGACACCTACCTACAGAGTGACCTTGTACAAGTTGTTCTCCTTTTCTGAGCCTCAATGGAGACACTCATCTTCACCTGCTTACCTTGCAGAGCTGCAGTGAGCATCAAATTAGAAAGTGATATAAGTCAAGCAAGGGCTGGGGTTACAAATTCAAGCAAAAGAAAGTTAGCTCCTGCCCTCAAGGAGATTCTATTCAAATGGAGGAAGACTACCCAGAAGAGGAGGCTGAGAAGCAAAGAGGACAGAAGGGGAGGAGGGAGAAGGTACTTGATGGGGGTGTGGTGGAGAGAGAAGTCCACTGAGTCAGGATTGAAGCCTGGAGAGGAATGAAGGCATGAAAGGGCCTACACAAATAGGAAGACGATGATTATTTTCTAGCTCAGAGAGTCCATGTGGTATGGTAGGAAAAGTACCTGATTGGACCCAAGAGACCTGGAGCAGTGGAAAGTAGGCAGGTAGGTGCCACAGTGGATAGAGCGCTGGGCTGCTGTGTGACTGTGGTCAAGTCACTTAACTGTGTTTGCCTCAGTTTTCTTGTCTGTGAAATGGGCTGGAGAAGGAAATGGCAAACCACTGCAGTACCTCTGCCAAGAAAACCCCAAATGGGGTCAGGAAGAGTCAGACATGACTGAAAAATGACTGGACAACAATGGTGGAGTCAGAAGACCTGAATTTAAGTTCCATCTATGAAGTTCACTACATGTCTGAACTTGGGCAAATCATTCACCTCCCTGTGCCTCAGATTCCTCATCTGTGAAAATGAGGGGCGGTGGACTAGATTGACTCTATGGTTTTTAAAAATCTAAATTTGCCATCCTATGACTTCCCTGGGCTCAGTTTACTCATCTGTAAAATGGGCCAGATGAGCTCTGGAGTGAGGCAGGGTGGATAGGCGAGTCTGGGGAGATCTGGGTTTGAATACTACTGCCTTAGACACTCACTAGCTGTGTGTCATCACTTGGCCTCTCTGTCCTTCAGTTACTCCATCTGCAGAATGAGTCCGTCAGACTCGATGTCTTCTAAGGTCCCTTCCAGGTCCCTTCTACAACCTTATGAAAAGAAAACCAAACAACTTCCCGCACAGAGCAATCAAGGTCATGCTCCAGGCTGTCTCTGAGGATGGACTTCCCAGCTGAATCAACCTTGCGGTCTCCTGCAGTGAGAGGGTGGAGGAAAGGAGGAGGAGAAAGGGAAGAGGGTACAGCAAGAGGTGCACAGTGGAATGAGCCCCGGCTTGGGAGCTAAGGGATGTCAGGATTGAGAGCTGGAAGGATCCAAAGAGGGGAAGGGACCTGTACCAGAGAACAGGGACAGGGACTGGCCCTGGGATGTCATTGATCTATGGAACTCATGGATGAGAAAACTCTCCTTATCAATATGGGGGCAGATACCTTCTCTGAAGGGCAGCTGGGTGGTGCAGTGGGTAGAGTGCCAGGCTTGAAGTTGAACTCTTCCTGAGTTCAAATCCAGCCTCAGACACTCAATAGCTGTGTGATCCTGGGCAAGACACTTCACCCTGTTTGCCTCAGCTTCCTCATCGGCAAACCACTCTAGTATCTTTGCCAGGAAGACTCCAAATAGGCTCACAAGGAGTCAGACACGACTGAAAAATGACTGAACTGAATCTTCTCTGAAATTTGAAGTCACAGAGAGTAGGGGCACAGAGAGGTTGGGACTTGCCCAGGGTCACACAACAGGTATATGTCAGAGTATGCAGAGCTTGTGTTCTGATTCCAGGTGTTCTGATTCCAGATCAGAGCTTTCCACCATGCCACACAGAGGTCAAATACTGGCTCTTCTATTTCTCCTACCTGTGTGACCTAGGGGAAAGCAGTGAACATCTCTGGATTTCAGGTCCTCCTCTGTAAAATAAGAGTGTTGTATGAGATCATCTCTCCGATCTCTTAAAGCTCTAAATGTTTTAATCCTATCGACCTTAAGGGAGGCAGCAGGAGTCAGAAGAAGGAGAGAAATAGATGAGATGAGGAAAGAAAGAAGAGGAAGAAGAAGGCGGGAAATAGAAGAGAAGAGGAAAGAAAGAAGGAGGAAGAAGAAGGATGGAGGAGGGAGATGGAGGAGGAAGGGATTAGGTGAGAGGAGGAAAGGAGGGAGGAAGATGAGATAAGAAGGTAGAAAGCAAAAAGAGGAAGGCAAGAGAGGGAGGAGAGAAAAGGAAAGAAGGGAGGAGGAAGAAAGGAAGAAGATGAGTGGAGGAAGAGGGAGGATAAATAGGAAGGTTAAGTCTATAAGGAGGACAAGAGAGGAGGGAAGAGTAGGTAGAGGAAGCAGAGCTGCCCACAGAGGGCTTTGGGGTGGGTCAGTGGTCTCTGAGAAGGGACAGAAATGAGGGAACATCACAGGGAAGGTAGCTGAGGCTACAGTCTCCCAGCTAAGAGGCCCATGCTCAGAGGCAGTGGGGCTGCTGCCATTAGCCAGGCCTGGCCCGTATAAGGCTGTGTGCATATGCATGCCCGCACAGGAAGAAAAGATTGCATCTTCCCCTAGACCAGGGAGATTCTATAAACATAATCAAAATGTAATAGAAACTTTTTGGAAATGCTGTTAGAAGGAGAAAGCATCAATCTTCATGGAACTCCACTCAACAGGCTTTCTCCAGCTAATCAATCATGGTCAGGGCCCGGGCCTTCCCATCTGTCTGCACAGGGGACCGGGAGGAGATTGCTAACTCCCAGGTTGGAGTTAGCATCTCCACACCAGGCAATTCATCATACTGGGGGAGGGGGAGGGGCATGAGAAAAAAAATCATATCACACTAATAAACTAGCTGGGTTTTTTTTCCCCCCATTCTCAACTAATTTTTAGCAAATGAACCCAATCCAGAGAGAGAAGGGAAAAAAGCCCGGAGGACATTGTGTTTAGAGACACGCCTGGCCGATCCTGGACAATTGTAGGATCTGCATAGAGGTCCATGAGGAAACTAAAGCCAGCTCACTGGTCTGTGAGTCAGGCCAGGGACAAATGCCTCTGAACATCTTGCTCTGCTCTATCGATTTCCCAGTTGGAGGGCTTCCCTTGGACTAGAGAGTCAGAGCCCAGGAGCAGTTACAAATCTCAGAACCTCAGAGCGGGAATGGACCTCTGGGGCTACCTAGTCCAACCTGCCCATAAGCAATCCTCCTCCCCAACCCCCACCCCAAAGTGGTCATTCAGCCTTTGCCTGAAGAACTCAGCGTGGGAAGATGGGTGTCCTGGGCCGTCCGTGTTACTTTTGTGCAGTTCTAAATATTAAATAAATTTTCCTAAGCTTACATTTAGTGGATCTGCTTCTCTTCAATTTCCATTTCTCCTAGTTCTACCCTCTGGGACCATGCCAAACAAGTCTAATCCCTTTTCACATGACAGGCCTTTAAATATTTGAAGACAGCTACTATCATTTCTCTCCTAAGTCTTCCCTTCTCCAGGTTAAACATACTTCCACTGATCCTCTGGCAGGGTCTCTAGTCCCCTCACCAGAATAGTTACTCTCCTCTGGATACTTTACAGTTTGTCAATGTTCTTTCTAAAATGTGCCATCCAGACTTGAACCCAGTACCCCAGTAGTGGCCTGATGAGGGCAGAAACTGATGGAGCTACTATGTCCTTTATTATGGATACCATGTGCACCTGGGGCAGGTAGGTGGCACAGTGGATGGGCCTGGAGTCAGGAACATTTATCTTCTTGAGTCCAACTCTGGCCTCACACACTTACTATCTGTGTGACCCTGGGCAAGTCAATTAATTCTGTTTTCCTCAGTTTCCTCATCTGTAAAATGAGCTGGAGAAGGAAATGGCAAACCACTTCAGTCTCTTTGCCAAGAAAATCCTAAATGGAGTCACAAAAAGTTGGACACAATTGAAAACGACTGGACAACAAGTGTGCACTCTCCTCTGGATGCTTTACAGCTTGTCACTGTTCTTCCTTAAATGAGCCATCTAGACCTGAACTCAGTACCCCAGAAGTGGCCTGATGAGGGCAGAGACTGAGGGAGCTACCACTTCCTTTATTATGGACACTACGTGTATCTTCACAGAGCCTTGGATCGCATTAGCTTGCTTCACTGACATTTTACACTTGACTCAAATTGAATTTGTAGCCTGCCAAAACCTACCCAGGTCTCTTTTTCAGACAAGTACTATCGAGTCACAATTCTTCTACTTTGCACCTGTGTAACTAATTTTTGAACCTAAGTGAAGGAATTTATATTTATGTTTGTTAAATGCCACTTTATTGGATTAGCCTATTATCTTATCTGTTGAGATGACTTTTGGATCCCGTGACCCACAGGTTAGCTAGCTTAACCCTGCCATCTTTGGGCCATCCTCAGAAATGATAAACATACCATTTATGCTTCATTCAAATCATTGGCAAAAATGATAAACAGCAGAGGGAGGAGATCCTTGAGGCACTTCATTATAGATCTGCCTCCAAATAGATGAATGATTGACCATTGGTGAGGTCTGGTTCTGAATTCAGTCTCTGGCTGAAATCTGCTCTTAGTTCTATTCTGTCTCTGATGGGGGCATTGAAGGCTGACTTTGGAGGAGCATGGTCTCTTTCCTAATGTCAATCTCAGAAGTTAGTGACATTCCCAAACAGTTCAATTTCCTTAATAGACTGTTATGGATGTGTAGTCCATTGACCTACGTTTTTAACTTACTTGACCTCTTGGGGAATTAATTCCACTGTTTGGAGCTGACCTTTCTGATTTGTCCTAAACTTAACTCACTCACATTTCAAGGGATCCCCTAAGTCTAGTATCAATTAGAGATTTGTAGCAGACCTAGGAGATATCACAGTTCAATGGAATGAGTACCACCTCTGGAGTCAGAGGGGCTAGATTCAGATTCCTCTTTGACATTTGTACCTATATGACCTTGGGCAAGAGGTCACTTAACCTTCCTGGGCCTTAGTTTCCTCATCGATAAAATGAGGAGGTTAGACTAGATGAAAGCTAAGGTTCCCTTCAGCTCTAGATTTATGATCCTATTGTGGTGGACAGCTCTATTCTAGACACAGAAATGGTAAAGAAATGGCCATATTATCCAGATTATTTATGGCTGTATATACCAGGATCTAGTGTGACATAATGGATAGAATCCTGGACTTGGGGTCAAAAAGAGCTTAGGTTCAAATCCCTCCCTCAGATACTTTTTAGCTGTGTAACCATGAGCAAGCCACTTAGCCTCTCTGAGACTCGGTTTCCTCATCTGTAAAATAGGGTGGAGGACTGTAGTGGAGCCCAACTGCAATAATCTGTATAAAGTACTATGTAAATGTTACTTATTACTTTATTCCTTTTCTAGATTAAAAAAGGCCTCATTTACTTTAAATGACTGGCATGTCTCTTACGCCTTATGACTGACATCTCTCTAGTCCAGAGGTGGTACAAAGCTCTGAGTGAGTCTGAACCAGGTTAAAATATATTTGGGAGATGTTCAACAAAATGAATAAAAATGCAGTACAACATAGATAATCTTAATTTGTGGTTTTCTAAGTCAATGTACATCCCACAGGGATCCACTGCTATTTGAGTTTGATATCATTGCTCTATCTAGTCCTCCCTTTTCCAACCACACGGCATCTTCCTTGAGGAGTGATGGACAGATTTGCAGAGAATATTCTACACATATATGGATTGTTAGGTCTCATGCAAAGGCCCTTCTCAGCCTCTGTCAAACTTGCCTGCTCACCAGGTGAGTCCTGATATAGAAAGTGTTGGACTGGGTCTAGTCCACAGGAGATGTGGGCTAAAGTCTTTGCCCTAAATGTTGAGTTATGATATAGTTGGGTGATGATGGGTCATTCATTTAACATTTTGGATTTCCAGTTTCCTTGTCTGCAAAATGGAGATGATACTTAGAGGATTCACTTTAGAGGGATTGCGACAAGGAACTTGCCTACTTTGACAGATGAGTGCAGATCATAAGCCATCTTCCCCCTTATCCCAGACAGCTCTTGTCTATATCTTCCCATACGTTCTCCACAATGGTTCAAAGTGCTGGAGGACTTCCTTATAAATCTAGACACTACATGGACCCAGTGGAACATGCAGCTATCCCCTCTCTCACTACATATCATGAAGAAAGTACTTTTTAAATAAATGGTATTTTATTTTCCCCAATTACATGTAAAGACAATTTTTACATTCATTTAAAAATTTTTGAGTTCCAAATTTTCTACCTCCCTCCACACTCCCTCCCTATAACAGTAAGCAATTTGATACAAGTTTTATATGTGTAATCACTGTAAGAGGTATTTACATAGTAATCATTGTTGTGAGAGAAAAAACAGACCAAAAGGGAAAAAAAAAGCCATGAAAAAAATAAAGTGAAAATAGTATGCTTCAATCTGCATTCAGACCACATCAGTTCTTTCTCTGGATATGGGATAGCATTTTCCATCATGAGCCCTTTGGAATTGTCTTGGATCATTATATTGCTGAGAAGAGCTAAATCATTACTATTTGATTATTGTGCAAGGGCACAATATTGCTGTTACTGTGTACGATGTTCTCCTCGTTTTGCTCACTTCACTCTTGCATCAGTTCATATAAGTCTTCAGAAAAGTACTTTGTAAATTGCAAAGTACTATAGACATGTGAATAGTAGCTACTCTTCCCATTCCCCACCTTTATACAACTCCCTTCATCTAGATTTATTTTGACATTCTTGGTCTATCAGATTTCATCCTTGAGCCTTTTTCTGGTTATAATTCCAAGGCCTCACCCCCACCTAGAATCTCAGAATTTCACAGCTAGAAGGGTTCCAAGGCAGAATGAATATTGGACTTGGAGTCAGGGAGACCTGAGTTCAAATTCTGTCTCAGATGCTAACAAGCTGTGTGACCCTGGCCAAGTCATCTTCTCTGAGCCTCAGTTTCTTCATTTACAAAATGAGGATAATAATAGCACCTACTTCACAGGTTGTTACTAGAATCAAATTTTATCCTGCGGGGAGCTTCAGAATCTTCCTAAGACAACTAAGAACTAAACTGCCAAGCATTCAAACTCTGCTTCAGAGAGCGCAACTCTGATGGGCTGGCCACGTTGTTCGAAAGCAAAGTATATGCTTGCCAAAAAGACTACTTTATGAAGAACTCACACAGGGCAAGCGTTCACATGGTGGTCAGAAGAAGCGATACAAGGACACTCTCAAGGTCCCTCTTAAGAATTTTGGAATCGATTGTGTGACATGGGAGACACTGGCACAGGACCGCTCAGCATGGCACGCCCACATCAGAGAAGGTGCTGTGTTCTATGAGCAAAGCAGAATTGAAACAGCTCAAGAGAAATGCAAGATGAGCCAATTTGACCATCCCAAATGTTCACATGGACTATTTGTGCCCAACCTGTAGCAGAACACTCCGAGCTCATATTGGTCTGATCAGCCACAATCAGACACACTAAAACTTGACGAGCATAGTGATGTCATTTTGGTTCCTGCTTCCTTCAAAGTTGAAGGAAACACCAGTAACAGCAACAATAACTGTAATTAGATTCAAATGAGATAACAGATGTTAAGTGTTTTGCAAACCTTAAAGCACCATATAAATGCTAACTCTTCTTCTTATCTCCTCCTCTCCTCCTCCTCCTCCTCCTTCCTCTTCTAGGTTATCTAGTCCAATCTCTAGCTAGGGGTGGCATAGTGTAGTTGAAAGAGTACTGGATTTGGAGTCAGAGGACTCCATTCACTTGCCATTCACTACCTGTATGACCTTGGGCAAGTCATTTAATTTCTCTGGGCCTCAGTTTCCTCATTTATAAAGTGTGGGTGTTGGACTAGTTGACCTCTAAGGCTCCTTACAGTTCTAAATCTGTGATCTATGATCTCACCTAAGCAGAGCTCTCCTCCATCACATTCTCAGCAAATGATCATGTGGCCTCCACTTAAAAGACCTCTGGTGATGGGAAACATAACACCCTGAGATAGCCATCCTACTTGTGGACAGCTCTGATTGTTAGGAAGCTGTGCCATCTGACCAGCTTCCAGCTCTATCTTTCCTGTTCCACTCGTTCAGCAAGCTCCTCTCACCACAAGTGACTTAGGCTTCCATGTGGCCCAAGTAGGTCACATGGGCCTATTAATGGAAGGGAAGCTTCAAATTAAGCAAAAATACATCAACAATTCAATCTGCCACCTTCTTACCTTTAAGGTATAGCTTTTCAATCACCCTTGGTTATTTTCTTCATTCTTCCTACTGCCAACAGTCCTGCCCAAGGTGAATTCTGTTTGCATTTTTGGGGGGATGGGTAGGAATGCTTTCTATGTCTCCTTTTTTATTGAACTTTTCTCATGGATTATTTGACTCAGGTCTGCAGGATGTCGTTTGGGGTTGCATCTTGAGTTCCTTTGCTTGTTGGAGTATATTATTCCATTCCCTTTTGTGGGTTCTTGTGAGTGCAGAATAGTCTTGTGTAATTTGAATTTCTTTTTCTTTATATTTGAAGGTCTTTCTCATATTCTTAAAGAGTTTGCCATTTGTCTTTGGAATTGTTAAATTTAACCACTA
The DNA here is from genome assembly GCF_011100635.1 of Trichosurus vulpecula. Classification (NCBI taxonomy): domain Eukaryota; kingdom Metazoa; phylum Chordata; class Mammalia; order Diprotodontia; family Phalangeridae; genus Trichosurus; species Trichosurus vulpecula. The sequence continues at coordinate 106,461,411 of NC_050575.1, forward strand.
CATGTTTTGGAGTTTGAAGCATAGGTGTTTTTTTTAAAAGGGTAACTGGATTTTTGAAATTGGTGCTTTGTTTTTTGCAATCAGAAATTCTGGACAGCATCCATATGCTATTTTCCTAGCATTATGGTTTTCAGTTTTTTGACTAGTCATCTTCTTCTGGGAGGCCTACTATCCTTATATGTCTCTGTATGTTCTGTTTTAAGGATTAATGTATTTTACTTGTATATAGATTGTATATTCTTTCAATATTATTGCTTTTCACTCCTCTTCTTGCAGAAACCGAGGCTCAGAGACATGAAGTTAAATGGCTTACGCTGGGTCACCTAGCCAGTAAATGATGGGTTTGGACAAGGTTAAGAAGCACCCCCTCCCTCCCAAAGGATTCAAAGCATGATGGGAAAAGTTCTGTCCTGCCCATTCCCCTTAGCTCCACCCCTGATCCTAGAGCTCTCAAACCTACCTACTTAGTGTCAGCTCTGGGGATGCTCAGCCCTGAAGCTGCTCAATGCTGCTACCTACTTTGGTGGTGTCTTTGTGCCTACATATCAGGCTAAATCTCAGCTTACCGGTTGCATTTCAGAAAAGAGTCCTGTTTTAGGCAGGGTGTGAATCTTTGACATAAACTGGGAAAGCTCCATCCTGCTTCCTGTCAGAAAAAGTGAAGAGTGTAAATCTTCCATGTTTTTAATGTCATTCTCTCAGCTTCCTAGAGAGGGCCAGTCAATCCTGATATTAAAGTTGTTGATAGAATAAATGGTTGGGGCCTGGGCCTAGGTGTAAAGATGTCCTATTGGCAGTGAGCAGCCTCTCTGGAATAGCTCCAGCCACATACACACTGGGAGCCAGATTAAAGTTAGAGGAACTGGATTTGAGTCCCATCTTGGACACTTACTAGCTTGCTACCTTGAACAAGTCATTCCTTTGTTCTGGGCCTCAGTTTCTGTATCTGTAAAATAAAATTGTTAGAATATATTGGAGATTTCCAACCTGGGGCAATTGTACCCCCATGGAATACAAAATACAAGACAGTACAGAGAATTCTGTTGAAGTTAATATTTTAATTTTACTTCTTACATTTACTTTTTACTTCTAGCATGATAAATACCAGAATTTATTTCCTTCCAAATCGAATAGAGGGTATGGTAAGTTGTACTAAAAATCAAGGAGCCAAGGCCCAGAAAACTTTATGAGTCCTTGGAGCACATAATCTTGAAGATTCTTTTCATCTCAATTAATGAACAAAAATTTATTATGTGTCTTCTATGTGCCAGGCACTGTGCTAGGCTCTAGGTATAAAAGAAAAAATGGAAGAGTCTTGTTCTTAAGGAGGCAGCATATATACATAGGTAGGCATGGCTGGCTGGCTGGCTATGTTCTAAATACTGTCCCGAGTGCTGGGGATGCAAATACAAAAGCTAGACAGTTCTTACCCTAAAGGAGTTTATATTCTACTAGGGAGACCTATGCACACATATCCTAAATGAATGAACGTTGGATGGATGAATGGGTGGATGGATAGGGAAAACATTCATTAAGCATTTACTATGTGCTAAGCACTCATACTTACACAGTGCCTTACATTTTCCTAAGCTCTATCCTCACAACCTTACAGGTAGACGATTCAAGAATTGTTATTGTCATTGTCTGGATCAGGAACCCGAGATCCCAAGAGGTGGAGTGAATTGCTGCAGGTTACCCAACTGGTATGTCCCAGAGCTGGCATTCAAACCCAAGTCTCCTGACTCCAAGCTCAGCGGTGGTTTCACTATACTTGGTGCTGGGCCATGACGTCAGGTGGATGGCATGAGGCTGGTTAAGGAAGAAGACCCTCAGAGTACTTTAGGCCAAAGGCTGTGATCTCTATACGGGGAGTGACAGTGGGAAGCCTTATTAGTCCTCTCGACAGAGGTGGGCCAGACACAGAGAACAGGGAAGTAACAGTGTTGATCCTTACCCTCAAGAAGATTGTAGTCTCATTGAAGAGGAAGATTAATATACAGGAAACAAAGACAGAACAATTTTTGGTGTCTATGTTTGTGATTTTGTGGGTGTGGGGAGTTTCTGGGGAGGGAAGTCCCTCTACTAATGTAGATCATTAACTATTGGGCAACCTTTGTTTTGAGATTGGTCTGGGGGCACTGAGAAGTGAAGTGACTGGGGGGGGGTCACAAAGTCATCATGTGTCAGAAGCCAGATTGCCCATCTGACTCTGAGGCTACCTACTGTGGCTCACTGCTGGGGAGTTAGAACAGCACCAGGCAGAATCCTAGGTGAGATTGTCTGTGTCCGACTTGTAAGCTCCAGAGGAAGGATAGTCCAGCAGAACTGTAACTAGCCATTCTTACACCTGGGGCAAATGGCAGTGGTAGGGAATAAGTCCCCCTGGAGCTTGGCCACCTGTGGGAGAAAAGCACACCCCAGGGAAAGCATGAGATTTCTAAGTCATTGAAAGAAGAGAAAGTGTTCTTGGGATTAGGCCACTGTCAGCAGGGAAGGAAGTGCCTTTTACATTTTGTGACTTGGGCACAAAGCCCTAGTTACCCTTTCCCTTCAAGGCTCAATATCCAAGGAATTAGAGAAGGTCTTTGAGGATACCATGAGTTGGAACAAAACTAGAGGGTATCTTATGTGGCCACTTTCAACTGGGTACCATTCGAGCGAAGGGAAGAGTGATGAAGGGGAAAGAGTGATGGTACAGAGATACTTGACAGAGAAATGGTGGAAGAAGATAGATTATGAGAAGAAAGAAAATATGAGACCCTAAATAGCAACATGTTTTCTGGCCTTGATGCTCTGAGCTTTTAGCTTTACCTTAGTGTGTGAACTCTTTGCAATTTGGCCTAAATGGAAAGGAGAGACCCGGAGAACAGGAGCCAGAGAGAGGCAGGTAATCCTGCAGAGGTGGCACACTACTGTTCAGATCAAGATGTGTCCTGACAAATCAAGTTGGTAAAACCCATTAATTAGCACTTTTGGAAACAGTTGCAAAGTTAATTATTCCTTTTTCAGATGAAAGAAAGCTAAATTTTGGCATTTACACTGACAGTGACATGAGCTAACATTTTTCGATTTGACATCCCTCAAGATAAATGATGCCGTGAAGCATTTGTGCAAACATCCTGAGCAGGGAGGGAGCTGCTCCATCGCGGTGCCTGCTAGGGAAGGTCTTTGCAGCTCTCCTGTGCTGAGGGAGGCAGGGGAGAAAGGGGAACCAGCTCAAGACAGCTTTGGGGAAAGGGTGGGCAGTAGTTACATGCAGAACAAAGTTTTAAGTAGAAGAAGACGTATGTATATTCCTATTTATTTGCTCCAATCTGCCTCTCCATATGGTTTTGGATTTTTGTTACCACAATCATGGCTTCTCTGAGTAACTGTACTGATGGATCTTGACCTCAGAGAAAAGATATGGAAGCAATTCCCCCCTTATAGTGGAGAGGTGGAGAACTACAGGTTCAGAACGTTACATATGCTAGTGGATTTGGTCCCTCCGTTGGTTTATTGTTCTTTCCACATGTAGTTCATGCAGGGCTTTTTTCTTTTTTAGTACAAAGGTAGTGTAAATAGTCAAGGATCTATCAAATTGCTTTGAGGGGAGATTTGTCATTAAGTAGGCTGGTTGGAGGGGACCAAGAGCAGATGAGCAGTTATAGGCCATAATGGCACAAGTGGGGCTTTTAGTTGGAGATGTTCTGCTCCTCCTAAGAGAGCAGGGGCAGTGGAGGCTGGTAGAACTTGGATGAGCAGAGGTCCTTTCTTCCTCTTTCCACCTCCCAGCCTGGGGAGACTTCCATGTTGACTTGAAACCCAAGGGGGTGGAGGTTGGTGAGTATAGCTGGGAGGGGTCAGCTTCTTAGGAACATGGGACTAGAACTTGACTGAGGGACAAGGGAAGAGGGATTTAGTCATTCTCAGCTTCTTGCTTTGGCCTGGCTCTGAGGTCAAGGGTGACTTTACTTATTCTTCTGTTGTTTATCCAGTAATATTGGCTTCTATGTCTAGTGCAGTGTTTGTCCCCTCTGGTCATTCATTAGGCAGTCTTTGGAGGCTTGGTGCCTCAGGAAGATATACAGGAGTAAGGAGCCACTGTAGACCACTGGCAGCATGTACTGATGCAGGAAGGTACACTTCCCTGCATAGTACAAGGGAAACCAAAAGAGGAAAAAGTTAGAAATAAAACTCAGCTAGGCCTCAAACCTCAAACTCTCTCCAGTAGATAAACTAGATGGTAATGTTATCTTTTTTTTGAGGGACGAGGCTTTCAATGACCTTGATGGAGGCATAGTTTGGGCAGATAAATCTGATGAGACTATAGAGCAGGAAAACACTAGAGCCAAATGTGAACTAGAGGTCCGGGAAGGCAATGGAACCTGGGGACAGGTAGTATTTCTGGATGTTGGATATTGCCAGCCATCCCAGGATGCTGGTGACAAAGGTTTTCTTCTTCAGAAAGCATTGCTTCAAGCTTCCCATGGCTTCTGGGTACAGAAGAGGAGGGAGGGGATTGAGGGCCATTAGACGCGGGTCCATGGGGGAGACCTCGAGGGCTCCTTTTCTCCTGCAGCCTGCATTGGTGTATTTCCCTTTCCAGGATCCAAGGATCTTGGACCGCCCCCCCTCCTGCCCCCCAGCCTCCCCTTCCCTTTCTCTTCCTTCTTCAACTTTTACTTTTGCTTATTTGTTTTCTTTGTTAACAAGAGAGAGCTCGTTTGGTGGTTGTGATGGGACTGTATATTCCAGAATGATTGTGACATAAAAAAGGCATTAATAAAACTAAAAAAACACCTCACAAATATTACTTCTCATAACTTTGTGACAATTAAGATTAATTCCCATGATTCTTCTATGACAGGCAGAGTGTGGCAAGACCAACAAACTGGGGAAGACTCAAGCTTGAATTCTGACTCATTTCTTACTACCAATATGACCTTAGGCAGGTTCCAGCTCTGTAGGCCTCAGTTTCCTCGTGTGTTGAAAGAGGAATTGGTTTACCTCTAAGGCTCCTTTGAACTCTCTGTAGTATGATTCCTAAGAAGCCAATAGCGAGCCTCACTAGTGATCGCTGAAGTGACTTAAATGCACTGACTGGGAGGAGAGGCTTCACTTTTCCAGGTGGGTGAGCCAAGGCTTATGGACCCTAGAAGCGTTGCTCATCTCTTTACCCAAACAGAAACAAAGACAAAACAAAATAAATCCTTTGGAGGTCTCTAGATTCCCTGAAACAATTGGAGATCCTTTAGATCCTTTTCGATTCCTGTTTGTTTGCAGAAAGGTTATGGTAAAAGAGTGATTCCTCTTTCATTTCATACAGGCTCCATAATGAGAGAGTCACTCCTTTCTGCACCTCAGTTGTTCATCTGTAAAGTTGGGAGAGTAATATCTAACCTAACCGCATCCCAGGATTATTATGAGGAACAGAGAGATAGGCACAGAGAGGGAGGGACTGGACTTGTGACTGAAGCAGGAAACTTCCAGACGAGGAGGATACAGGAAGCTCCCTCTGCTAGCGCACTCGACATTTTATTTACAACTTAAAATTTCAGAGGTACTTAGTGCACTGAGAGGTTAATTGACTCACAGAGGGTAGAAGATAATCTGATTTTTTCAAAGCATAACAAAAAACGAAGCAGGACTTATTCATCTAAGGGAGAATTGGCCCCATCAAAGTGGTCCCCTTGGGAGTCCAGGAATTTTTCCAGTTATCACTGAGTGTTCCCCCTAGCTGCTGATGTCTTAACCCTGCATTACTTTGAATTTATTTTTTATGTATCTTGTAGATACACACACACACATATATATATATATATATGTATATATATGTATATGTATGTGTGTATATACGTACAAAAATATGTGTGCTGTTTATATATGTATGTCGTATATGTATATATTGTCTCCTCTATATCTGTGCCTGTATATTCATTCATTCATTTTCATTCTATAAACATTTATTAATTGCCTACTGTGTACCAGGCACTGTGCTAAGCACTGGGTATACAAAAAGAGGCAAAAGACAGCCCTTGACCTCAAGGAGCTTATAATTTAATGGGGGAGACAACATGCAAACAAATACACACACACACACACAGAGACACACAAAGCAAACTAAACACAAGATGAATAGGAAATAACTAAAAGAGGGAAAGCACTGGTATTGAGAGAGGTTAGGGAAGGCTTCCTGTAGAAGGTGGGGTTTCAGTGGGGCCTGAAAGAAAGCCAGGGAGGTCAGTAGTTAGAGCAGAGGAAGGACAGCATTCCAGGCATGGCGGGGAGAAGGGGGCGGGGCAGAGAGACAACCTGTATATGTGTCTGCATAGGTTGCATATGTTTATGTTGCCTCCCCAACAGAATGAGATGGTTTCACTTTAATTTTTTGCCTTCATATCTCTAGGATTTAGCAGGGTGCCTGGAACATAGTAGATGCTCAATAAATGCTTATTGATTGACTGAGGCATTGACTGAAGATTCCAGCACACATTTCACATCCCCAGTTCTTTTCCACTCTTCTTCCAGCTCTGTATCTTTCCTCTTGCTGTCTCCAAGCTTGGAACAGAATGCTGTCCATCTCCATCTGTTAAAATCTTTGCTTCAAATTATTTTCAAACTCCAATTTAAATATCACTTTTGTGATGAAGCTTTCCTGACCCTCCCAATGGAAACTGAGTTTTCTCTCAGTTTCTCAAAGTCGTCTTTTGGGGCCTGCTTTACCCTTATCTAGGTTGCTCTCGAACTTTGGTTTCTGACCTGACTGCTTCACTGAAACTCCTCCGTCCAAGATTACCAACGCTCACTGAACCGTTGAATCCAATGGAATCCAAATCAGACCCCATCTTTCTTGACCTCTCTGCAGCATTTGACACTGTTGACCACATCTTCCACGTGACTATTCTTTCCTCCCTTAGCTTTTGTGACATGGTTCTCTTCTTGTTGTTGCCCTATTTGTTTGATCACTCTTTGGTGGTCTCCTTTGCTGTATGCTCATCCATCTCCCTCCTTCTAAGAGTGGGTGTCCCCCAGTGCTCTGTCCTGGGCCCTCTTCTTTTCTGTGTCTATCTCTGCTTCTGTCTGTCGTCTCTCTCCCCCACCCTCCTTGATCTCATTGGTTCCTATGAGTGCAATGACCATCTTTATGCCGATAATTTCAGAATCTATAAATCTAGCCCTAACCTCTCTTATGAAGTCTAGTCTCCCATTGCCAGCTTGTCAACTTCCTGTTGAACATATCCATCTGGAGATCTCGTAGGCATCTGGTCCAGGTCATTGCAGAGACCTTTTTTTATGGAGTGGGGGTAGGGAGCTGTAAGAGGATTTCTATAAAAGAAGAAAACTGACCAATAATACGAAGCAATAGGTCTTCTTCTACGGTCATGTTTTACTTTCCACTAGGGAAGGCATTTAACTTTAGACACTTGGGGTGGGGCAAAGTATAAGGAGAATGACATGTAAAGAAGGGGACAGATACATAAGGTTCTGGCCTTGGGTGAGGTAGTCTTCAGACCCAGCAGAAGGAGGAAGGGGAGCAGTGATCCAGTGAGAGGTAGTTTCCCATCCTGGCACCTAGGTTATGTCAGGTTCTTTCAGTCACCCCTCCAATTCTTTGTTTGGTATGGGGCACCTGGGCTGTCCCACACAGTAACTTTGATTGACAGTGAAGAGGTGGGCCAGGTGTTCTAGGCAGGAGTAAGGTGTCCCTCAGGTCTATCTGATTGGTGTCCCAGCCCTGATGTCATGTGCAGGGATATACTAAGGTAAAAGGTCATGTGCAAGACAAAAGTTTTTTCTTCTGAAAAAATTATATTATTGACTGTTTTTATTGTTTTTTATTTTTTAAATTAATTAAAGATAAAAAAATAATTGTTTTTATTGTTTTTACAAGATCATTTCTCCTTGGGTCCTCTTTCTCACTCCTCATCTTTGAACTCTCCTTTATAAAAAGTAAAACTTTTAAGTTACTATATTAAGTTACTATGAGCATATTTCACATTCCACAACTGTATCATATACTTCCCTGCCCTACCCCTATACTGAGAAAAGGGTGATTTATTTCATGCAAAGTTGAGGAATCAAAGTTTGCAGCAAACAAGAGTCCAAATACTGAGTGAGTATATTGGTAATTAAGGAGAGCTTTTAGCACTTATTCCATCAAGTGCCCTTGAAGAGTTTGGCTTTTGTTTCCCTGATTAAATTAGGAGTCCTTGATGACCCCCTTGCCTCAAGAGAAAGCTTAGTTTACATGGGTTTGAGTGACATGTTTATGAATCAGAGGCTTTTAGACCATGTGAGTTTAAGTCGCATTTTTGTGACGATTTTAGGTCACATGGGTGAGTTGCATGTGTGACTCACCTTTGACCCTGAACGAGACATATAAACCCAGAGGTTAGTTCTCCATTGAGGCTTTCACTCCTGGAGGAGCATTGGTATGGGACTCTGGGCAGTGGCTGTAAGAGCTTCCCGGCTCGTCAACACAGATGTTGATGGTTTCTTGGTAACTATGAATTGTATTTGGTGTGTTTATAATGTATGTTTGTAATTTGTTTGTATTTGCTCTGAAGTTCAGGGTGCTGGCTTTTTCCCCTGAACCAAGTGAATGATATTCGTATGCTGGATTGAAATAAGATTGTTAACCCCCTAACATTACTTTCCTTAGTAAAGCAGATCAAAAGAACCTGTGCTGGCAGCATCCTTGTTGTTGGGCTTGTGTTGGTCTTTCACCCCCACAGCAGCTGCTAGCTGAATTATTGAAACAGTGGGTGGGTGGAATCCAGAAAAGGGCCAGGTCAGGAGTACCAGGCAGGATGAGGCGCATCTCTAGAGAAAGCAAGTCTGTTACAAAACTCGGAAGTTTTTATAGCTAGCTCAGCATTCCATGCTCACTATCTCCAAAAGGGAACTGATTTTCTTTTCTTCTAAACCCATTCCTCTGCTAAACTTCCTTGCTCTTGTGAGGGCACCACTATGCTTCAAGTTACCCTGTTTCACAACCTCTCAGTCATACTTGATTCTTCCTTCTCTCTTGTGATCCTGTATCCAATCATTTGCCAGATCCTGTCAACCTTGCTTTTCATAACATTCTGCACATCTGTTCCTTTGCCACTGATTCATAATGCTGTTACCTTAGTTCAGGCCCTCATTCCCTCTTGACTGGACTATTGTAACAGTCTACTAATTGACCTCACTTTGCAGTCTCTCCTCTTCTCTAATGCATTCCCTGTAAAGCTGCTATACAAATATTCTTTTTTTTAAAGTTAAATTTTATTGTTTTCCATCAGTGAAAATCTTCCTTCTCTCCCATTCCCACCTCCCTCCCCCACTGAGAAAGAAAGAAAACCAAAACTTCTATTACAAGCATGTATAGTCAAGTATAACAAAATCCCCAAATTGGCCGGGACCAAAAAAATCTCTGTCTCAATCTGCACTCTGAGTGGAGTCCCTTTCTTGGGGTGGGTAGCATGTTTCATCATGAATCTTCTGGAATTGTGGTCTACACAAGTGTTTTTAAGATACAACTTTGATCATGTCACTTGCCTGCCCCCAAATCTTCAGTAGCTCGCCACTGACTCTTGGATATAATAAAAAAATCCTCACCAGGACATTTAAAGATCTCCATAATCTGGTTCCAACCCATCTTTCCAGGTTTATTACTCCCCAACATGTAGACTATGTGCTAGCCAAAATGGCCTACTAGCCCTTTTTAGGACTCTACATTGAGTCCCTTTCTCCATCTCTTTGCCCAGGGTATGTCTTATATCTAGACTGCATTCTTGTCTCACTCCATCCCTTGGATTCCTTTGCTTCTTTCTAGGCCCAGCTCACATGCCACCTCCCACAGGAAACCTTGCCCAACCCTTACCCACTTGGTACTTTTCTCTAACTCTCTGGATTATCTTGGATTTGTTTGTGTACTTGTTGTATCTTCCCAGTAGCATGTAAGCTTCAGCACAGTTTAATTTTTTTACTCTTGCTTCTTCAATGCCTACCCAGTACAGGGCCTTGCAAATAGTAGGCGCCTAATAGGTGCTTGTTGGATGAATTATTTCACTCACTTTTTTGTCATATTCATTTGAATATTTCTATTATTTTGTTTTCTCCTTTGTATATGTGTCTGTATATTCATTTATTCATTTTCATTCAAGAAACATTTATTGAGTGCCTACCATGTACCAGGCACTGTGCTAAGCTCTGGGGATACAAAAGAGGCAAAGATAGTTCCTGTCCTCAAGGAGCTTACAGTCTAATGGGAGAACAGCATGCAAAGAAATATATACAAAGTGAGCTACAGACAGGATGAGTAAGAAATAGTTAAAAGAGAGAAATCACTGAGAGGTTGGGGAAGGCTTCTTGTAGAAGGTGGGGTTTTAGTTGGGACTTAAAGAGAGCCAGGGAGGTCTGTGTCTTATTTATCTTTGCATTTTTAGTACCTAGTACAAGATTTCTATGCATAGAAGGTAAGTGCTTCAATGTTTGGTGAATGAATAAATATACAGGATTCCTCTTTGGGTACTGTCTTTAGATGCGGTGCTTTCTTCGAATCATCCTCAGTGTAGTCTTTGTGCTTTGAAGGTAGATTTGATTTTTAGAAATAGTCAAAGGTTGGGGTGGGGGGGTGGAAAAGGTGATGTTCCGTAAGGAAAAAGAAGCAGCAACTTGGTGTAACTATTCTGATCACAGATTTGTAGTTGGAAGGGACGTTAGAGATTATCACAGGATCGGAGATTTGGAGCTAGAAGGACCCTTGGAGGCCATTTACTTCAACGGCTCTATGCTCTAAATTGGAACTTTCAAAATAATTCACTTGGTCTGCTCTTTAGGTCAAGGCTTTGGCCAGGCCTGGGAGGATTATCTATAGAATGAAGGATACAGGATGTACAGAATTCAATTCAATTGGACATAGGAAGATAGTGAGATTTTATTGAGAACACAGTCCCAAATGCATTTTATTGTTGCTTTGTGTGTGTGTGTGTGTGTGTGTGTTTGTGTGTGCTGCTGCTGATAGATATACAAGATAAGGGCCCCTCCCTTCCTTCCTCTTTTCCTTTCTTCCTCCCTCCTCTTTCCATTACTAGAATTCCTTCCTTCTATCCCTTTCTCCTTCCCTTTCTTCCTACTTTTCTTCCTTCCTTCCTCCCTCTGTCCTTCCCTTTCTTCCTTCTCCCTCCCTCCCTTCTTTCTTCTTCATTCTCTGGGGGGGATCAGAGATGGTACTCAAGAATCCGAGTGCTCAGCATCCACCAGGGACATTCATCAGTGGAATAAAACAATGTCCTTGTCTTCACTTCCACAAATTGCACATTGTAATGCTCACATTACGGCTCTGACAGTGTAAGAAAGCAGCTATAAAATGCTTATGGAATAAGAGGAAACCCAAACACAAGATAAGATTGAGTCATAAAAATATCACTTTGTTAAAATTACATGTTGATGCTGCATGCCAAACCTTTCCCCAACTTCAGAGCCTTTATTCCTTGCATTTGTCTTTGTTTTATACTTCTTGGCATCCCTGAAGCTGCCTTAGAGGCTTCCTTTTGGTCTGTCCGGCCTTGCTTGCTTGCTGGGTGGTCATCATCAGTCACAAGGGGGTGCTGGTGATCAGAATGACCAGTGAGATGAGGGCTTTTAGAGCTGACTGAATAGGGCTTTGTGGGGCCTTTCTGGCTGTTGACAAGCTGGTCTTCAAGGGCAGTCTAGGGGACCTGGCGAAAGACTTGAGTTCATGACATTTTGGTACCAAAGATTCTTCTCTTTAGTAACAATCAACCAATGATATAAATGATATATTTCAGTTGTTGGTCTATATATCATATCTCCTTTCAACTGTAAGCACCTTGAGGGCAGGCTCAGGGGAGTAGGATTTGAGTCATTGAAGGGGCTCTCCTGGTGCCAAGTTCATAAAAGGGATTACTTGAAAGATGTCCCCCTGATATGCTAGTCAGGATACTTTTCTGACCCAAATTTCCCTTTTAACCACATAAGTTTCCGTATGGGGATGAAGGAAGCTTCCCTCTACCTGACTTTCTTAATATCCTTTCCATGCTATCATTAAGTAAGCTCTTTGGATGATCTCCAAATGTCATTGCATTTCAGTCCTGGGCTCAAATCACTAGACTGGCCGGATTTCCTTTTTCTAGCTATTTGTATATGTCACATTCTCCTTCTCAACTATAAGCTCTGTGAGGGCAGGGACTGTGTTTTATCTAAACCTGATGGCTCCCATAGTGTTTAATAGGAGGCATTCAGGTATGGCTGACCAATTAAAAAAATTATTATTGTGAACTTGACAAGCATAAAAACACCATTATTTCCACGTACAAAGAAGAGAAGAAAAAGCAGATTGTTTATGATACCATGACTCTTTATTCCACAATCTTGTTTTTGGTTTTAAGCATATATAACAAATTAAATGACACAAATTCAAGACCTCTGCTTGCCTATATTTTCCTCTGAATTTTCTTCTACTCTCCCTTGTGCATTTTTAAAATTTTCATTGAAACCCTTTTCTTTCTTTCTTTTCTTCTTTTTTGGGGAAGGGGGCATTATTTTCACTACCTCCCTTGTAACAAAAAGCAGAGTCAAGCAAAGGTAACCTACACACATATTGGCTGTGTTTAAAAATGTCTAAGATTGTTCAATGTTGATGGCATGTGTCCTTGATGTCTTGAAGGTTACTTTATGGTGACTTTCATTTGGAAAAGAAGTTGATGGAGGCAGGAAAGGTAGAGATGGTTCTCAGATGGGGTCTCGGAATCTGCAGAGACAACTGAGTTAATGGGAAGCTACAGGCTCCCTCCCCCTTTACACAGGTTTAGGATGCCTGCATGGTTGTGAATGTTATGTGCCCAGAAAATCTTCCTTCCTGCGGCTGTTTCTGGTTATTGGAGATTAATTTTCATCTTTAGTCCAGACTTTAGGGATGAGGGAAACCCATAGGGAGCAAACCTAGACCTTCCCAGGGTCTCACACCTGAATTAGCTTCTTGCAACAGTTGTCTGCTCCCTGGACATGCCAGGCCAGAGGTTCTCAAAATTATTTGGCCTATTGCCCCCTTTTCAAAAAAAAGAAAATTACTCAGTGCCCCCTTGGAAATCTACTTTCTTTAACCCTTTAACAGTTTTTTTTAAAAATTTGGGTCATTTCAAGAAAATATAAACTTTTTAAAAAAAAGATACATATTACATTTAATAACTTATCGTAAATTTGTGGGTTTCTTTTCTGCTTTGAAATTTTAATAATGCGATATTATATCACACAGTTGTATAATATCATATCGTAAACAAGTCATTACATGCACATATTCCTGCTGATGCATGCTGGACTTTCCAAAAATTCATGCAACACGCTCTCCTGCCAGCACTTGCTTGTTAAGACCTGTTGTCGGACTTGGCCACTGATTGGTTATAACTTGCATTTTGTGCATTTATTTGGAAAATAATGTAGTCACTACAACTTAAACTGTTACACAACAAATGAAACATGCACAAACGGTTTCTCAAAATTCTCTTCTCTTCTCTTCTTCCTTTATGCTTCCACTGCCCCCTTATTTTTATTCAACACCCCCCTGGATCGTTCAGCACCCCCAGGGGGCAGTATCTCCCACTTTGGGAACCTATGTGCTAGGCTGTCTCTCAACTCCTTACCTTTGATCCCTGCGACTGGGAATGTCTTTGTTCTTATTTGTACCATATTAAATTTCCATCTCAATCCTTCTTTTTATACCCACCTCAAATGTTACCTCCTTTAGGTAACTTCTGTTCCTTTCCCCACTACCTCTAATATGGTACAGTAGATGGAATGTGTGGGGTTTGGAGTCACAAGAAGCTGAATTCCAATCCTGCCCCAGATACTTATAAGCTGTAGGATCCTAAACAAGTTGTTTATCCTCTTTGAGACTCAGTTTCTTCATCTGTAAGGTGGGTCTAATAATTGCACCTATTTCACAGGATTTTTATGAGGATTAAATGAGATAAAGCTTGTAAAGCATGTTGCAAACCTTAAAGCCTATATGCAAGTCAGCTATTATTGTCTCAACCATCCCCCTTAGACATCAGAGACCGCTTGATTTTACACACCACCTCATGGGTTGTTTTGAGGAAAAGACTTTCAAATGTCTCCCAAGAATCCAGCTGGGCTGTCTTTTGCCCTTTAGCACGCCCACCCCATCCTTTAAGTGACCTTTGTTGCTGTGATGGTCTCCTGCCCCGTGGCTTCACACGGCATCCCTGTGCTTTAGGCAGGCTAGCACTAAACTCTCATCGCTGACCACTGTCACACCCTTCCTCCTCCCTCATACACATGCATATCAGCCCCATCTCTCTTATGAATTAATTTGGGAAGGAGACTGTACTAATGCACAGTCTGATGCATTTATTATATAATATCGTATATCATTGTTATCTCTGCTTGTGTCTTAGTCCCTACTAGGCTAAGCTCCATGAGAGAGCCAAGTAAGACAGCTTTGCTTCTTCACCCCGCCCCCCCACCAGGCATTTCAATTCAACTAAACAAACACATCCTGTATTGGGGGTGCAAAGATAAAAGCAAAACAGCCTGTCCTCAAGGACCCTACATTCTAGCCGGAGCTTGCCTTCTATATTCTACTGCGTAGACTAGGTGCTTAGTAAATGTTTTATTTTTTAAAAAAATTTATGGAATTATAAAGCATTTCCATAATATAGAAAAAAGATGATTATACATGAAACTGCAAATCTATTATGCACAACTTGCTTTTCCTTTTAAATATATAATAAAGTTATCATGTAAATTCCTTTTTTTGATAAAACTTTGTAAATATTGAATGAATGTAGAATGAATGAATGAAGCAGGGAAGGTAAGGCATGGGAGATGGGAGAGGGGTGTGGAGTAATAATGATGCAAACAAATTCTGCAGAGTTATCAGGGCCGTAAGGAAGTGGGCTGGTGACCTAGCTCAAGGGATAACTGGTAGATAGGTCTCATGCTCTGTTGATGGCCAAGAGCTGGGTGGTCCCGGGGTAGAGGTCTAGAGCTCAGGAGGAGAAGGTATGGCTTGGTTGGGATTCACACTGTTGGAAAGTGTCCCCACCTCCATAAGATCCCAGAGCCATCTCAGTATCATTGCAGAGTAAAAAAATAAGGTCGGCCTTGACAGCAGGAAATATGGCTTTGAATGTCCACTGTGCCATCCACTGTGGGCTCATCATGTCTCCCTCTCTGAACCTGGCCTCCCTCTCTGTAAAATGGGGATAATATTACTTGCAATCCCCACCTCACAGGGCTGTTTTGAGAGAAAGACATGAAAATGTCTTCCAAGAATCCAGCTGGGCTGTCTCTTTTTTTTTCGACAGTTTTTTTTATTTTATTTTACCAGAACACAAATACAAAATAGAAAAAAGAGACAAAAACATATCATAAACTTAAATATTGAAACTTAAATATCAAGTAAGAAAGAAAAAAAGCATGTCATGTGCATAGCAGAATATAGGAGTGGATTCAAAATATGTGACAATAAATTTTCATTTCAAGAAAGCCTGTATGATAAATAATACACCTTATGTTGAGAATTGTTCATGTTTTCTTTGCTCCCTTGTGTTTTCTTTTGTTCTCTGCTGTGCACTTTTTAACTTCGTTCTTTTTTCCCCTCCCCCCTCACCCCCAGAAGGCTACAATGTATGTCTTTTTCCTGTTAACATCCCTACCCCTATCTTTAAAGTGACTTTTGTTGCTGTGACAATTTATTCCTCCAAGACTTCATACAGCATCCCTGTGCTTTAGGCAGGCTAGGATTGGGCTCTCTTCCCTGCCCACCACCACCGCTTCTTTCTTCATACCCGTCCACATCAGCCCTATCTCTCCAGTGTCCCTTTCCCGCTCTTTCCTACCCTTTCATTATTTTTCCTGGAACTCTTGTTCTACTGTCAGCATACTGGAGCCCTTTCCTCCCCAAATTAATTCGCATATATTTTATATTTAATTATACACACATATTGTTTCTTCTCCAAAGAATATAAGCTCCTTGAGGTCAGGGATTATTTCATTTTGTTTTTATATCAAGAGTGCCACACAGCAAAGAGTAGGAGCTTAATAAATGCTTGTTGAACTAGATTGCATTGAATAACCTACCTCCTAGGTCTAAGAGCCGGAGCTCTCAAACTTATCTAGGACTTGAGGAATCCTAGGGACAGGCTCCATTGCCTTTTTTCTTTATACTGTAAAACGAAAGTTCCAGCTGGATGTTGGAATGCCCTTACTGCATGGTTGCCTTTTTTTCTTTTTTTGCATTGTTTCAATAAGAGGAATTTGCTTTGCTTCTCTTCCTCTCCCCCCTTCTCCCTCAGTTAAAACCTGCTATATCTCCTGCCCCTCTGCCAGGTGTCCACAAAGGAGATATTCAAGCATAGTATTTGGCATCAGGACTTGGGTGTCTCAGTACCTGTAAATTCTGTCCTGGTCAGTGCCCTCTCTGCTTCTCACTGCTCCCTTGTCTTGATCCACACAGAAACTGACCTCAGGACATCAGCCCAGGCTCTTTGCCTTCCATGGAAGTTGGTGTGTTTGACCCAAAGCGGGTCAAACCCCTTGGGGCCTTCTGAAAACCAGAGGCTAATTAGGACTCCCCAAAGTGAAACGTTTCTGGATGAGTTTTTCTGAGTCCTGTGAAGTGGCCAGACCTAGCTACTCTTCAGCTGTTCTTCCTGGACTGGTAACAGGCTATAGGGATGGTCTTTATCTTGCAGGGCCTCAGGGGCTGTGAAATGGCCTGACTCAGGCAATCTGTCATTCCTTTCCACTAATAGGAAATCTTCAGTTCAATCCCCATGCCTTTAGGACCTGCACGAGTTACCATGGCCCTATTCTATGAGGAGGGTAGAAATGAGCCCTGCTAGGGATATAGCAATGGGAAAATAACAATAACAAAGATTCCAGGCCTTTCCCCACAACAACCCCACCCCCACCCCCTTCTCAAATGTAGAATAAATATTGTTATCTCTATTTTTCTGCTGAGGCCACTGAAGATCAAAGAAGGGAAGGGACTTGATCAAGGTGAATCCCAGAATCCCAGAGTCAGGATGGTATTCACAGGTCATTTCTAGTCCAAATCCTGCTTGAACAAGTATGCCCTCTACTAGGTAACTGATACGTGGTCATCCTTTGTCATATCATTATGCCAGCAAAGTAATCAAGGGCGTTTCCCCTAGGCCCTTCTCAATATAGCCAGGAAGTACTCAAAGTCCAAACTCTAACAACAGAACCATTTATTAATCTTAGAATCTACAGTATCCAACTGGAAAGGACTTTAGAACGTAGAATGTTAGAGATGAGAGAGACCTTCCTTACGAGATCATTAAGTTCTGTCTCCCTGCATTTCAGGGGACAGAACTTAAGTCCAATCTCATGTCTAGTAAGAGTCTGAAATGGGATAAGAAACCAGGTCTTATAATTCCAGATCAAATACTCTTTACACGACAACTGTGATGCTTTCCACTCACATCGTTAGAGACATATTGAAAAGTGTTTGTGGGGGTGGGGGTGGGGGAGGGAAGTGGAGTGGGTAGGGTGGAAATAAGAAAGGTTAGTCTTGTTTTTATTATATAGTCCAGACCAGACACTTAGCTCCCTTTCTCTATTTCTGACATTTTAAATAAAGATCAGCCAATCAATGAATCATCATCGCTGTCATCATCATCATCATCATCATCATCGTCATCATCATCATCGCTTGTGTTTGTATAGCACTTTAAGTTCGTAAAACATTCATTAAGCAGTCACTGAATCAGAGGATTTAAAATGAGAAGGGACCTCATAGAGCATCTCATTCAATTTCCGTATTTACAGATAAAGTAACTGAGGTTCATCCCCCAAGATCATTTGGGTAGTAAGTTGTAGGGCTGAGATTTGAACTCAGTTCCTCTGATTCCAAAGGAAGAACTCTTTCTAGGCTATTATATAACAGTTGGAGGGCATTCCTACATGGATAGGGCCAATAACTTGAGATGATTTGTCATAAAGAAACAATTTATTTTTCTTCCCTATTCCTGAATATTTCCTTTTCCCTCTGACCTCACTTCACCTTTTATTCTGAATCTTTTTAATGCACTTCTCTTAGAGTACTATGTGACTTATGTTCCTACCAGGCTATACGTTCTAAGAGGTTATGAAACTTTATATCTCCCCTAGTGCCTAGCACAGTGCTCTGACCATTTCAGGGGCTTGAAAAATGTTCATTGAATAAATAAATGGATAAATAATTTCATTTCCCATCAGGACCAGCGGCTCATAACAGGTCGCATAGGTTAGGAAGAGAGGGACCCTGTCATGGAGAAGAGAGATTAGATCTAGTCTACTTGGCTGATGTAAAGATGGAGAACAGAATGAAGAGTGATGTGTAAAAGTTCCGTAGAGGCAGGTCTCTATTCGATATAAGGAAAATCTTAACATTTAAAGCTGTACCCAAGTGGAATGGAATGGCTTGAGAAGCAGTGAGCTCGCTGTCACACAAGAGGTATTCAGATCTTGAAGACAGGCAGCTTGGGGTCGTAGGGCACTAGAGCTGAAGTCAGGAAGACTGGGCTTCAGAACCCACCTCAGGCACTAATCAGCTGTGTGACCCTGGGCAAGTCATTTGACTCCTCTTTGGCCCTTTGTTTCCCTGCTGGACTCAATGACCTTTAAGACCCTTCCAGCTCTGCATCTACGATCCTAAGTAGGGTATGGATGATGACCTCTTGATGACGCTGGAGGGGTGATTTATATTCTGGTAAGGGTTGGACTGGTTGCCCTCTGAGATCTCTTTGCACTCTGAGATTCTGCAGTTAAGGGGGCAGGAAGGGAGCGTGCTGAAGGGGGAAGCAGGGAGGCAGATGAAGGGGATGGGTGGGGAAGATGAGGAGCCTTTACTGATCTTCCCTGCCTAGGGTATCATCTCCATCAGCTGAACCCCCAAAATGCATTGTGCTATTTATAGGACAGGTGGAACACTTTGCCTTGTACAATGGTTAGGTTTGTATGTTTCCTACTAGACTTTAATCCCTTTGAAGAAAGGGACCCCTAAAAGCTCCCCACAAATTCCCTCCTCACCTTGCCTAGTAAGGATCTTGTTCATAATAGACACCTAAGAGATGTTTCTTGAAAAAAGGATTGAGTTAAGGAAAGATGAGGAGAAAGGAAGTACAGTGGAAAATACATGAGATTTGGAGTCAGAGGAGCTGAGATCAGATTCTGACTCTTCACCTTATTACCCAGTATGGTTCAGTGACTTACGTAAAATGGATGGGTTCTTAGAGCTAGAGCTGGGAAGGTCCTTAGAGGCTCTCTGATCCTTCCACTCATTTTACAGATGAGAAAATATAGGCCAGTTTAAGCTCAGGGTCCCAGAGGCAGAAAATGCTTGAGGTAGGATTTGAATCCAGGTCTTCTGACTCCAAACCCACCTCCCTCTCTCCATTCCTGACATTTTAAATAAATACAAAAGTCTTTAAGTGCCTTCTTGCTCTAAATCCTCAGAGTATACAGGTGGGAGGAAAAGGGGCTGTCCCGAGATGAGTAGAGTATCAGGCAAAGGGGGCTGGTGGGCGGAGGAGACAAAGGCTTAAGTGGCTTCGGGTGGAGGGGCATTCAGTACTGGTTGACAAGTGAGTGACTCCGAGGGGACACGGATGAAGTTTGGGGGAAAAAGGGATGGGAGACAGAAAGAAGCACTTTTCAATATGAGCATTCATGTAGTTTTGACAAGAGCAATTTATCATGGCTGTGAATGGGGCCCTCCCTGCTTTGCCCACTCAAAGGCTGCTGGTTAAACTTTTACCTGGTCCTGAAAGGAGGCTGGGGCTGGGCGGCAGCTGAGGCCAGACCGGAGCAGGGGCCAGGGAAGGATCCTTCAAAGCGGGAGGTGGGGGGGAGGGGGAGGGGGGGAAAGGGGGAGGGGAGGGATGATCCATCTGTCTGGAGAGAGGAGAGAGGGGCTGGAAGGAAGCCGGGGCCCGGGGGAGGGGGGTGTTGGAAGTGAGGGAGTAGAGGGGATGCCGGAGCTGGAAGAGGAGACGGAGGAGCAATGTCCCTTGAATTCTGGTCTGTTTGCCTGCTTTTATGGAAGCAGGTTAGTGCTAGAGTGATTTTCTTGTAAGAGTTTCTAAAGCACATTCTTATGAATGGTCTCCTTGTTGAAGAATGAACCGCCCCCCCCCTCCATTTCTCCATGTTTGTGTTGTCCCAAGAGTGGAGGGGTAAAAGATACCAAAGGGGCAAAGTCAGATATATAAATATAAATAAATATGAAATGTGTACGTGTGTGGCAGTACATGTGTATTTGCATGCACGCATACATACATAAAATACGTATACATACATATAACATATATGTTTACATGTATGTTATATATAGTTATACACACAAAAATATATGCACATAAAATACATGCACATATAGTTATACCTGTACACACTTGTATTTTTACGTAGGTATACATGTACGTATACATTTGTCTTTTAATTGCTCACTGAAGAATAAACTTCTTTAGAACAAGAAAGCTTCAGGGCTGGAGGGCATCTTAGAGGCTATTTAGTGAGACCCCCAGCTGAGCAGGAATTCCCTCTATGAAATTCCCAGCAAGGCGTCATCCAGGGCCTGATTAAAGACCTTCAGTGATGGTTCACTCGGTGTATCCCGCAGAAGCACATTCCACCTTGGGAAAGCTTTAATCATTTAGGAAGTTCATGTCTTTATGTTGAGCTGAGATCATATTGAGCTGAAACCCATCTCTGTAACTTCCATCCATCCTTAGTTTTGCCCTGTGGAGCCAATCAGAGCATTTGTATGTGACATTGCTTCAGACCTCTGAAGACAGTTATCACCCTGACTTCCTTTTTATGTCCTTTCTCCTTCAAGTCGAGGTCTACATAGTGCATTCCCTATCCCTGTCATCCCCCTTTGGATGTGCTTCAGTTTATCTCTGTCCTTCCTCAAATATGGTGCTCCCACTATAAACGGGCTCTGACCAGAGCAGATAAAACCAGGTCATGATGATATCATCTGGGACATTATGCCTCTGTTAGTGCAGGGCAAGTTTGCACTGAGAGGGGCAGCAAGGCATAATGGTTAGAGGGCCAGCCATGGAGTCAGGAAGCCTCTGACATTTACTAGCTCTGCAAGCTGGGCAAGTCATTAGCTTTTCAGTGGTCCAGGCAACTGGACCTTGAAGACAGGGCCTCTTTCATTTTTGCTTGTGTACTCTCACAGTACTTGGCACACAGTAGGAACTTAGTAGGTACTTTTTGGTTGTTGATTGAAAAGTTCTAGATGAGTGGAAGATTTGCTTTGATGGAGGAGCTTCCATATGTTGAATTCCTTCCACAGAGGAAATAAAAGTTTGGGAAGAAAAACAAAAACAAAGTTGCATTAGCTTTTTTAGCTACGATGTTGTACCATTGACTCATATTGAGACTTTACTGTTCAGTCATATCTGACTCTTTGTGACTCCATTTGGGGTTTTTTTGGGCAAAGATACTGGAGTGGTTTTGCCATTTCCTTCCCCAACTCATTTTACAGATGAGGAAACTGAGGCAAACAGGGTTTAGTGACCAGGGTCACACAGCTAGTAAATGTCTGAGGTTGGATTTGCACTCGGGTCTTCCTGACTCCAGGCCCAGCATACTATCCAACTGCCACCTAGCTGCCATTGTATTGAGGCTGCAGCCCATTAAAATCTCTTAGGTGTCAAAATTTTTTATTTTTATTTTTAAATGAGCTGTTGCTCATGAGAAAGGTAGCATGATAGAGACTGGAAAACCTGGGATCAAAGCCTTCCTCAGACACTTACTAGCTGTGTGACCTTAGGCGAGTCACTTAACTTCTCTGTATCTCAGTTCCCTGATTTAGAAAATGAGGGGGGTTGGACTTGGAGGCCTATAAGATTCCTTCCAGCTCTAAATCTAAGACCATTGATCTATGTACTTAACACTGTGAGGGATTCAAAAAGAGACGATTCACTCGTTGACCTCAAACACTTAGGTAAGGAGAAAACATTTAAAACCTGAAGTTGTACCAGGCATTACTATATAATGGCTCATGGCTACTCATGACAATTCTAGGAGACCAGAGGAGGGTGTGATCACTGTGTGCCGGACTGGTGTGGAAGGCAACTTGAGGGGTTTTCTGCAGATGGTCCCTTGTGCCTAAAATTGATAGCCAGCTTATCTATCTACCTGATGAAATGTTTCCTGTCCTTTAAAGCTCAGCTAATTACTAACTTTTCCAAGAAGTCTTTCCTGATCATTCCCTCCATACATTTCTCATACCACTGCTTGGCCTGCCTCTGTCTGTTTTTTTGAGTAGAACTTAGCTATCTGTATGGAATCTCTGCTTCACACATGTTTTCTGGAGACTGGGTGGGTCTAGGGGGAATGCTTACACACCTGCTTTCAGATACTCTTTCTGCCCCCACGAGAGTCCTCATGGTAATGCCCCTGGGGGAAGGGGTGCATGTATGTTTTCTTGTTTTCCTCTCCTGGTTTGTAAACTCCTAGAGGCCAAAGATATATTTTCTTCTTTTTAAAAAGTAAGTTTGTAGTAATATCTTTTGCTCTTGCATCAACTATATTTCCTACTGTATGACCCTTCAGAGAGATGGTTGTTGTCTTTCATGCTTGAAGAGGACCAAAATGACATCACACTGTTAAAGTACAGTGTGTCCAGCTGTGGCTGATCATACCAACATGGGCTTGGAAGGCTCTTCTGCAGATCAGGCACAAAGAGTCCGTATCAATTTTAATAAAAGATAAAAATACCTCAGCAAAATGACCAACATTGCAAAAACATCTGGTGCTACATATAGTATTCTATACCTATGTTCCCCCACTTCTGCAAAGAAGTGGGAGATGGGTCATTTCCTATCTCTGCATTGGGGCTAATTATATCTCTATTTTTCACAGCATCCAATTTTGATGGTTTTGTTGTTATTCTTTTCATTTATAATTCTGAAGTCATTGTGTATATTCTTTTTTGGATTCTCTTGACCTGACTTTGCCTTAGTTCATATAAATTTTGCCATGCCCCTGTGTATTTGTCATATTCGTCATTTCTTATGGCATGGTATTATTCAATGACATTCACATACCACAGCTTTTTAAACCATTCCTCCATTGGTGGGCATTTAATTTGTTTCCAGTTTTTGACTACTTCGAAAAAAAAGTGCTGCTATAAACATTTGGTATACATGAGACTTTTCATTTTATCCTTGACCTCCTTGGGGCATATGCCAGCAGTAAGATCACTAAGTCAAAGGGAATGGAGATTTTATTCACTGCAAAGACTCCTACTGCCCTCTCCCAGTCCCCCCATTTTGTATTTCTTTGCCTTTAATAGGCATCTAATAAATGTTTGTTGAATTGAATGAAATTGAATTCTGGACTGTGTGATTCAGCCTTGAAAAATGGGTAGAAAATAGATCAGTGAGGAGGATCGGGGTATTCCATGAGCAAAGGTCCTTGTGGTGCCTCTAATGCTTTCTAGAGACTCTCATGTCTTGAATGGTGTGTGGAAGCCGAAGACAGACATGAGGTGGTTTGAATGTACTGGGCACAGCTTACAGGGTTAGGGAATGGGAGGGGACAAAGAAGAAAACAAACATTTATTAAGTGCCTTCTGTGTAACAGGTACTGGCTAATTGCTTTACATGTATTTTATCTCATTTTATCTTTGCAAAAACCTTGGGAGTTAGAGCCTATTATTATCTGCATTTTACAGTTGAGGAAACTGAGACAGAGATTAAGCAACTTGCTCAAGGTCACACAGTTTGTTTCTAAGGTCAGATTTGAACTCAGGTCTTCCTAACTCCAGGCCCAGAACTTTATCCACGATGCCACCTGGCTGAGGAATATACTCCACTGGATTCAACGCCACTCCACAATTCAACAAAGATATTTTAATGGCCTGCATTGTTCAAGGCACTGTGCTAGGCACTGGTTGTGCAAAGACAAAACCAAAATGGTTTTGTCTTCAAGTAGCTTATATTCTACTGAGGAGAAAGAACATATACGGAAATAAGTCTAATATTTGTAAAATTGAGATATGAGAGGACACTGACAGCTAGAGGGTTAGGGAAGGCTTCCAAGAGAAGCAGACACTGAGATGAGTCTTGAAGTAGGCAGACTTGAGAGAGGAAATAGCTCCAGTCATAGGAATGGCTTGTACAAATGCACTGAAGTGAGAAGAAGCCCTAAGTAGGCCTGTTTGGCTGGAACCCAGATTTCATGACAGGGAATGGAATGGAATAGGCTGGAACGGTAGATAGGAGCTAGACTGTGGCAGGCCTCAAATACTGAATTAAGGTATTTGTCATGGGGAATTCCTGAACATTTTTGAGTGATTTGAACTATGCCATAGGAATATTCTTTGGGCAGTTGTGTGGAGGATGGGTTGGAAAAGGGAGAGACTTATTAGGAAGTTGGTATAGGTGGTCTAGGTGATAGATGAAGAGGGCTTGAACCGAATTGGTGACCATGTGCGTAAAGAAAAGGGGCTAGATTTGAAAGACTTGGCACACGATTGGGTGTGGGAGTGAGGGAGAAGGAAGAGGACTGGGTGACTCAGAGGTTGCAAACCTGGGCAACTAGAAGGGTAGTGATGCCATCAATGGAAAGTAAAGTTTGGAGGAGCCATGGCTTTGGGGGGAAGGGTAATATAATGAGCTTTTTTTGGACATGTTGAGTTTGAAATGTTTGTGGGTCATTGAGGAGGAGATAACTTGGAGGCACTTGATAACATGTGACTGGGGTTCAGGAGGAAGGTTGGTTCTGGATATATGGATCTGGTAGTCATCTGTATAGAGATGATATTTGAGCCAACAAGAGCTGATGAAATCTCCAAGAATTCATGCAGAGAGAGAAAAGGGCCCAGTTCAATGAATCATTAATGTGATATGGCAGCCAAAAGAGTTAATGCAATTGTGAGTTGCATTAATTGGGGCATAGATTCTGGGAATAGGGAGGGGATCAGCTTTCTATACCCTGTCCTCATGTGACCTAGTATTGGGTTATATTCTGGGCATTATGGTTTGAAAAGGACATTGTTAAGTTGGAGAGTGTCCAGAGGAGGACAACCAAGATGGTGGAGGGCCTTGAGTTCATGTAATATAAGTTTCAGTTGAAGGAATTAGGCATGTTCAACTTGGAGAAGAGAAAGCAGATGAGACATCAAAGCTGTCTCAAGTGTTTGAAGAATTGCCATATGGAGGGGAGATGAGACATGATTCATTTTGCCCTAGAGAATATTGAGGAACGATGGAGTAGAAGTTGCAAAAAGGTAAATTTAGAAAAAAAATCCTAACAATGAGAGCTGTCCAAAAGTGGGATGGATTGCCTGGAGAGGTGGTGAGTTTCCCCTCCTTGGAGGTCTTTTGATAGGCTGAATGACAACTTGGTAGATTTGCTGTAATGGGGATTCCTTTCATGTGTATGTTGGATTAGGTGATTTCTGAGGCCCCTTCCAACAGCTTCCAACTCTCAATCCTGTGATTTTGTGATCAAGACAGAGCCCTGAGAGAGGAACACTATCCCAAGAGAGCAGGAGAAGAAGGAACCAGCAAATGAAGCTGAGAAGGTGTGGTTCAGGTTGGTAGGGTGACAGCAAGGAGAGATCATTTTCACAGATGATAAGGGAGGAGAGTGTCCAGAAGGAGGGAGGGGTTCATAGCATCCAAAGCTATAGAAAAATCAAGTGAGATGATAATTAGGAAAAGGCTATTATGCTCAGCAGTTGAAAGATCAGTGGTCACCTTGGAGAGAACAATTTCAGGTAAGATAGGTTACCAGAGACTGAGATGTGATTGGTGAGTGAGGAAGTAAAGCCTGCCATTATGGGTCATTCTTTTTAGGACTTTGGATTGCATGGCCAGGTAGGCAGAGCTCACCTTCCTGGCCAAGCCCCTTCCAGTCAGCAAGGTGTGGTCATTCCTGCATCTCAGGAGACCAGGGTAGGGCATGACAGGTTTCTTTGTCCAGCTCAGAGACTGAGAATCTGACAGAGTGAGGATTCATAGTTATATCTTTCCCATTATAGCCAAGTTGCTCATTAATGAGGTTCTGTTTGTTTTTCCCAAGGTTTTGTCTTTCAGGAAGACTTTCTTCCCTCTTAAATGTTGGGAGTTGATGGCTTGCAAGGGTTGTTGGTGTCAATCCACTGGGTAGTGTCGAGGAGCGATTTTCCCAGATTTTCTGGGTGGGGGCTATGAGTCAGAGAAATGGGAAATCCTGGCCCAGAGCATGCCCAGGCTCTTTGTGCCATGAGAGTCTCAAAAAAACAAGAAAGAAAGAAAAAAAAGAGGAAACACATTTATAATTTGCTGTGCAGAGCCAAGGGCATTACGTTGGGAGAAAGTGAAACCTGAGAAGTCTCTTAGGAGAAATTCATTTCAATTCAATTGCATTAGAATATTTATTTGAGAGTCCCCTGTGGCTGGGAAGATTATTCATTGGTTTTTTAGGATTTAGACTTGAAGGGCCTTTAGAAACTATCTAGTCTAACTTCTTCATTTTACAGTGAAGGAACCTGAGGGCCTGAGCTTTGGTGTAGCCCCTAGCGTGTTGGGTTTGAAATGAGAAGACATGCGTCCAAAATCCCCCCTCTGTCATTGAAAACCAAGGTCACTTTAAGATTTTCAAAATACTTTAAGATATGATCTCATTTGATCTCCACAACAGCCCTGTGAGGTAGGTAGTGCCAGCTTCAGTACGTCTATTTAGGTGATGGTAAAAATTGGGGCTTAGCCACTTGCCAGGGGCTATGTAGGTAGTAATGGACAGAACCAATATTTGAACTCAGGTCCTTTGATTCCAAGTCTGGTGTTCTTTCTATTCCCCCATAGTCAGTAGGTGGCTCTCTTCACAGGCAGTCTGTGGGGAGAGGACTGTTGGTGCAAAAGCATCCTTTTCTTCGGAGGCAACTATAAGGATTCAGTGGGCAGCTAGGTGGCGCCTAGTGCACAGAGTGCTAGGCCTGGAGTCAGAAAGACTCATCTCCCTGAGTTCAAATCCAACCTCAGACACTTACTAGCTGTGTGTCCTTAGGCAAGTCACTTAACCCTGTTTGCCTCAGTTTCCTCATCTGTAAACTGAGCTGGACAAGGAAATGGCAGACCATTCCAGTATCTTTGGCAAGAAAACCCCAAATGGGGTCACAAAGAGCCGGACACGGCTGAAACAACTGAGCAGCGACAATAAGGGATCCAAAGGTGCAGGATCTACTCTAGTCAGGGTCCCGTTGGATTCCGCAGTAAATAGCTAATAAATGGGGCTTCTCTGCACTCCCACTTTTGACTCTCACAGGATTTAGAGCTAGAAGAGACATTAGAGACATTCAATACCACCCCCAGGACCCAGAGAGGTCTTGCCTGAAGTTTCATTGGTGGTAAATAGCAGAATTGGTGACCTTCTCATGCCAAACCTAGTCCTCTTTCCACAAGCTGCAGTTGTCCAGACCGGCTTGTCACACAAACCAGCCTCCTCCTATCTTTTTGAACCTCACCTTATTCTATCCATTTTACCCTCCCAAGTCTTTCCAGGTTAATCTTAACTAGCTCCAGCCCTCCCAGGATCCTCTCCACAGTTTTCCCCTTCCATGTAGAATTGGGGGATACAAAGGGACGGTGTGTCCCAGTGGACTGGAAGGAATGGGGCAAAGGGAGTCAGGCATCTCTAAGGACCAGAGACGAGGTCCCAGGATAAGAAGAACCCACCTATGTAAGAAACTGAAGGCATTAAGAAAAAAACCAGAGTGGTGAGAAAGGAAGGGAGAAAGAAAAGGAGATGTCCAGGGAATTCATTCATTCATTTAACGAAAATGTATTAAACGGCACCATGCTCATTGACCAGGGAAATACGAGGTTTAGATAAGACACAGTCCCCTTTCTTATGGGGCTCAAAATCTAGGAGAATTGGTTTTAGGAACAGAGGGGTTCAAGGGTAGTATAGACAAAACAGGGTGGGGTGTCACTGGACTTCAAAGGAGGCCATTTTGATCTGTGTTTTGCTTTCCCAAGATCTTTGATCTGAGTTTGTTTGGGTATTCTCCCTCTGAATCCTTATATGGGAAGAAGGCAGACCTTGCCCTGTGAGAGTCAGGCTGAGGCTGAGGAACTGGGGGTGACTGAGGTCATTGGGAGAGAGGTCATGTCACAGCCTCAAAATACAGCCCACCCTAGCCTGCTCCCAATTACTTGGGAGGTAGCAAAAGTATTCAGGATCGGTGCTTTGGGGAGCCCTGGGAATGTGTGTTCCCCCCTGCTAGATGCCTAAATGTGTTTGTGTGGGTCTCCACTGACTGTATTCTCTTAAAAGGCAGAATATTCTCCTACCTCTATGTCTTTCTTCTGCATGCCTGTAAGGTTTCCTTCTTCTATTGAAGTTCCATCCAATTTTTAAAGCCCAACTTAAGTACTGCTTCCTTCAAAAAGCCTTCCTTGAATTTCCTGGTTGACAATGACCTTCCTCAGACTTCATATAGCACTTTGTTTCATGCCTCTCGAAATACACTCCTCACATAATGTATATTATGGCTATCTATAAAAATGACTCCATATTGCTATTTTTCAGTGTTAATCACACATGTCATATGCCTTTACTAGACTGAGTTCCATGAGTCTAGGACTATGTCTTTTCTAAACATCAATGACGCATGATGCTTGACATACATACGAATACATGAATACATGTCCTCTGAATGAGTGAAGGGGCACACCTTTTCTGAGGCTAGTCAAGTCTGTGCTTAACTCCATTTGTGCTTTGCCCTTGGCAGACATCCAGGGTATCTGATTAATAATTGGCATTTGTAAAGCACTTTAAGGTTTGCAAAGCACCATGCATGCATTTTATCATTTGAATGTCACAACCACATCCTGCAAGGCAGGTACTGCAGGTATGATTATTTCCATTTTTTGGATGACTAAACTGAGGTTTAGAAGTCTAAATGGTTTGCCTGGGGTCACATAGCCAGTAAGAGCCAGAGGTGGGATTTGAGCCCAGTTCCTTCTGTCTTCTGTCACTGTACAATTCCAGAGCCTTCATAGGAGTGGCGCTAAATGCAGCAATATTCCCACAAGGTTCCCCGTGTCATTAATTGGTGATCCTCAGACTCTGAAATAGCATTTTTCCTCTCTCATTTCTTATTTCATTATCCTCAGTTCAATACACATCAGTGCAACACCAGTTAGATATATTAGGAATTATTTAAATGAGATGGGGATGTATGGGTAGTTAAATACGCAGTCTTCTATTCTGCCCAATTATGTATCAAATTACATTACAATTATTCCCAAATATAAGCTCGGGGTAACCTTGAGAGATCAGTGCGAGGGGGCTAAGACAGGATGTGTGACTGCCTTGGTCCAGCACTGAATCCAGAGTGAACCCTTGGGGTAGCACCCCCTTTGTCCATTTCTTGTTCGGTGGATAAAGTGAAGGAACACTGCCTCAGATCATGGTGGCGATTTATAAATGGACGTCTTCCCAGGTTTCTTTCCTGCTTTAATGGGGTGATCTGTGATCTCACGATGTGGGTGTTTCCTCCAGAAGTGAAAATGGACACCCTCTCATTCTCCTTCAACCTGTGTGATTCTTATTGGGCCCTGTAAATCCTCCATACACTCTCTATCCAATTGTCTATGCTCTTCTTCTTGGACTTTTGCCATTCTGTAGGCATCTGTCTGAAATAGTCTCATTGATGGACTGGCTTATGGGTTGTCTATTCAACTGCACACCGTAGTCTGCACAGTAGGCATTCTTTATTTGATTATTCTTTCTCAGTGCTGCACTAAGGCTGTCTATTAATTCTCATGCTTGCTCCATGACTGGCCCACTTTTTGTCTTACCCATACATTTCCCAAGTGATATATTTTATGCCACTTTGTACTCTTTATCAGTCATATGCTATAACTTGCTTGGGTTACCTCTCAGCTGCCCTTTGGATTGCCTGAAATCTTGATTCTTCAGATACTGGCCTGCCATCATCTACAACCGTCTAATGTCACCAGAAGATAATTGAGATTAGAAAAATAAGTTTTTGGTTTAAGAGATGCTTGGGGTCACTGTGTATCACGCACTTTTTCAAAGGTAACCACTTCCTTTCTCCGCTTCTTATCGAATTCTGGCCCTAACTCATCGTCTACCTGCAGCTCCCGACCAAGATAGTTGGACTGATGGAATAATCCTACCATAGTGTAGGCAATAGGCATGCATCATCTGACTGGATTTTCCCGGGTGGCTTGTTAGGTCAGACTCTTTTGGGTGGCTGTGGGTCTCATTGAGGAGGTCTGACACCATCTCAGCCCCTTGTTGCAGTCAGCACAATGGATGTCAGTTGCAAACTGGCATATTTGGATGACCTCATCATCCCATAGACGATCTGTCTTCTATTTGAGAGGAAGTGTGTGTTATCATGGAAAAATTACGTAGAGGCGCTGGGTTCAAATCCTCACTCTGCTACTTATGACCTATATGACCTGTTTGACTCTGGCTAAGTCTCTTTGGGCCTCAGTTTCCTCATCTGTAAATGGAGGAGGTTGGATTTGATTGCTTTCAGTTCTAAGTTGATGATCCTATAACTACACAGGACATCCTTCATAACAAAGGCATATGCTTTCGGTGAGCATGTGTCTAGCATTGTCTGAGAGGTCTTTGGTAATATGACTGAGTCTTCCTGGGCCTCAGTCTCTGAATTAGCTCGTGCCCTGGCAGGGAATAAGACTTTCGAGTGAGTATTGTTCATCCGTTTGTCAGACATTGTTCTGCAGCTTCCTCAGTGGCTTCCAGGGAGGGTATTTATTAATCTTTATTAATAACTTATTAATAATGATTAATCATCATGAGAGTAATGATGCAGTAGCATTTGGCTTTGGGCAGCTCTCATCTCTCTTCTTGAGTGTTTGCCACCCACAGTTGCTCACAGTTGGTGACCTAGTAAGGTTTTCTTGTCAAGTCCTTGCTTGTATCCTTGTGACCAGGGGCTATCCATTCATACTTGCAGGGATAGGCTGAGAGAAAAACTGAGAGGGGGAAGCTAGTCAGAGCTTTCAAATGCTCCTTGATTGAATAGATAGAATGTCTCTTATTCCTTTCTGGCCTGCCCCGGCCATAGAAGCCTGTGGCCAGTCGGATTGGCACCAGGAACCAGGCCCAGGGTCTTTGGTATTTCTGTCTTGGCTCTGAGCTCAGAGCCAAGACTCCTTGCAAGAATCGGTCCTGGCTTCTACCCCAGATCTCCTAGCTGTGATTGAGCTTTATTGGATTCTGAGAATTGAGCAGAGCAGTAGGGTCAATGGGTGTAACACCTGCCTGGTCTTTGTGGGGTTTGCCCACAGTTCTGCTCATCCACTGTCTGGACTTAGGATGAGCCTCAGTTTACCTATTTGTAAATGGACAGATAATTCTCACTGACTTTTTAATGGGGCTAGGGAAGTCAGTGTACCTTTACTGACTTGAATGAAGACAAAGGAAGTGTTTATTAGCATTCAGATCCCGTGCCAGTTCCAGTAGAGGTCATTATGACAATTCCTTTTCCACTCCAAAATCTCATCCAGAGCCAGATCTTCACTGGAGAACACAGCGGACTCTCACTTCTAGAGGTCTGACCCTTACTGCCTTTTATCGGGACAATGGCAACAGCTTTTATATTATTCTCAGTGCTTCGAGTCTCTCCTCTTTCATATCTATCCATGCCAAATGATTGTCCTAAAGTTCAGGCCTCAGGATATCACTCCTAGACTTGGTAAACTTCAATGGCTTTCTATTGCCTCTAGGGCGAAATATAAGCATTTCTGTTTAGCTTTTAAAGTCATTTACAGCCTGGCCCCAACCTTTCTTTTCAGTCTTATTATATATTACTTTCTTAACATTCATTTTTTAATTTAAAATTTTGAGTTCCAAAATTTTTCTCTAAGATGGTAAGCATTTTGATGTATATAATATTATAATAAATATAAATATGAAAGGTTTTATATATGTATGTGTATATAATATTGTAATAAATATAAATATGAAAGGTTTTTTATATATGTATATATATAATATATGTATATATGTAATAACTTTCTTTATCATATTCTACTGTCCAGTCAAGCTAGCCTTCCTGTTGTTCCTCAGAGAAGGTGCTCCATCTCCCATCGGGGTGTCTTTGCATTGACCCTCTCTAATGCCTGGAGGGCACTCTCACTTTACCTCCACCTTTTAGAATCCCTTGTTTCCATCAGCCTTTGGTTCAAGCACCACCTTTTATAGAAGACCTCTCCTGGTGCCCCCAGGCCCTGGTGCACTCCTTTCCCAATTTATCTCGCATTTATTTTGGCTCCATTGTTCATCTACTTATTTATTGTTTCCCCCAATAGAATGTAAGTTCCTGGAAATCAAGGTTAGCTTTGTTTTTGTTTTTGCATCCCCAGCACTCCTGGATGGGGGGTGGCACACAGTAGGGACTTAATAAATGCTTGTTGTTTGATTCATTGATAGAGCTGAGGTCACAAGCATTGCAGAGATCTCCCTTCTCTTTCTTCAATACCTTTTAGCTTACACAAAGGGAAGAGGCGTTCACTGCATTGATAGATGTTATATCCAGACCATTTTATCCAGACAGTTTATCCCTTTCACGTTCAGACTTTCCTAATCCTGGTTTCAATATACTGCAGGTTGACATAAGAAATTAAATGGGAATTTTTTTAGAGTTTTGGAGAAGCCTCAGATAACTCACAAAGGCCAGCAGCTGACAATGAAAAAATTTAGAAACTCAGACATGCATAAAATATATGTATAATATTAACATATTTTATCTTTTAATACCATAAAAATTCAGACTTCTCTGGTACAAAGGGAGGGCCAAAACTTTTTATATGGATTTTCCAGATCACAGGGGCGCCACACCTAACCCCTACCTTTTGGGGGTATATTATGCCTGGTTATAAATGTCGGATGTTTAGTAAGGGTATTAAAGTCCAAAGGATAGTGATCAGGATGGTAAGAGGATCGAAGCCATGCCATGTAAGGAGCAAGGAAAGGAACTTAATATATTCAACTGTGAGAAGAAGGGACTTTGCTGTCCTTGAATGTCTAAAAGGGTGTCATGGGAAAGGGGGCTTAGATTTGTTCTGCTTCACTCCAGAAGGCAGAAGTAGGAGCAGTGGGGAAAAAAGTGACAAAGGGGCAGGTTGCTCCTTTTGTATTTTCACTCAGTTCCTCCTCCTTTGTCTGGTTGTTAAGGAGGCAGGACTACTTTGAAGTGGTCCTGAGAGCTGAGTGGGGGAGGGCGCTTTGCTCTGTTGTCTCTCTGAATGTGGTTACCGTGAGCACATGGCCATCTCTGTCCCTTTCTGCTTATTCCTCTCTGATCTTAGGTGAATGGGTATTATAAGATGGAGGAGCCGAGGTGGTTTGTGAATTGAGGACATCTAGAGGTCTGATCAAAGATACTACCAGAGACCAGAGCTGAATGGCAGTAGTAGCAGTGGCCACGGAAATGGTAGTAGCTGACAACAGCCCAGAGGAGGAGTGACCTGCCTAGCAGCAGATAGTTCCAGCTCAGTAGAGGATTGAACCATCCACTAGAAATGCTGTGCCTTCCTCCAGCCCAGCAGGATGACTCATGTATGCATCACCAACACCATGCAAGGCATTAAACTTTGTAAAGATCCAATGGAGAAAGAAAAGACATTGGGGCCTTTGCCATTTCAGAGCTGTGGATTTCCTTGGCCGTTTATGACTACTGGTCATTGTGCTTTAAGCTTGAGCCCACTATTGTCGGGGCCCTTATTTGTCCATGGGGAGAGTATGTGCTCAGTTTGAGGGCAGTGCTTTGTACCATCTGGTCTCACTATGCCTTCTCAGTAAATCCCTTTTTTAAAAAGCTAATTAAGTATGTCAGGCATGATTGTTAATGCATAGGATAGCAGTAGGGGCTCATGAGTGACACTACTAGAAACTCCAGCTCTTCTAGGTTACTCTTACTTCTCATCAGGGGAGAAGTAGTCAGTCACCCTCTAGGGACCTTAACCTATGAATGTGAGTACCTTGTTTAGGGAGTGGCCTCAGAAGGGGTGCTATAATTACATAGAATCAAATTTTGTCTCAATGTGAAGAAAAATATTCCTAACAATTAGAGCTATTGAGAAGTAGAATGGGTTACCTCATGAGGTAGTGAATTCCTTTCGAATAGAGTTTTCCAAGTGTAGATTGAATGACTAATGTCTTTTGAAAATATCATTCAGGGGATTCCTCCTTGGAAAGCTGTTGGATTAAATGACCTCTAAGGTAATGGAATCATAGAATCTCAGAGTTCAAAGGGACTTCGGTGCTGCCAAAGAAACAGAGACAAAGGCTTCATGATCCAGCCCCACAAGGCTCCTTGAGGAAGCTAGAAAAGAGAAGTCCTGTATGCTTGGGATCATCAAGAGCTTTAGCATAGCCAGGCTGAAGACTTGAGCTAAATTCTGTATAAGGAAGGGAAATAAGACTGCAAGAAGTACCACGTGGACCTGCTATCTTATGGTTCAGTAGAAGCATGGAATATGGACTCAGAGGATCTGGGTTCAAATCCTGATTTTGCCACTTACTATCTGTATGATATTGGAAATCATAACTTCTCTGTACCTCAGTTTCCTCATCTATAAAATTAGGTGTTTGGACTAGATGATTTCTAAGTTCTTTTTCAGTTCAAAATTAATGGTCTTATGATCCTGTTTCCTTCACATCCCAGCTCTTCCTCATCCATTCTCTCACAATCTTTTATGTTTGTGTCATTAATCTCCTCATTAGAGTGTAAACTTTATGAGGGCAGGGTCCATTCTTATAAACCTTTTATATCCTTTAGCACCCAACACAATGATCTACACGTAGTGGGTACTTAGAAGATGTTCACTGAATGAATGAATGGAAGATTTCCAAATCATTCCTACCATCATCTGCATAATTCAGGTCTCTGCCCCCAGCCCAGGCATTCTCAGCCACTTGAAAGTTTCTATGAGTTTCCCCATGGAAGATTAATCTGTGTTCCAACTCTAGAGCTCATTCTGCAATGTTTTCTCAGAAAATCTACATACAACTGAGAGCCTTCAGTCCCTAATAACTAAATCATGACATAGGCTCCATAGGAATGTTCTGCCTCCTCATTTCTATAGCAACTCATTCTGAATGACTTGGCCCTGGGTGGGGCTCATGACTGAAGTCCACACAGGACTGAAGCTGAGGGTCTTTCCACAGTGCCACTCCCCCCCCCCCATCCTGTTGGCTTTCAAAATTTATTTGAGGATTGTTTCCTGTTGCTTGCCCCAGGTGCCAAAACTGCTAGCTAGGGCTCTATGCATTAGCCCCTCAATTCAGTTCAATTTGATGACCCTGTACTTTGCTCTGGGACTACAAGGAAGGATAGATATGGCCCAGACTGGCGGTGGGGCACCTGTGGCCTCAAGGCCACATGTGGTTCTCTAGGTCCTTAAGTGCAGCCCTTTGATTGAGTCTGAGTTTTACAGAACAAATCCTTTTATTAAGGGGATTTACTCTGTGAAGCTTGGATTCAGTCAATGGGCCACACCTGAGGACCTAGAGGGCCACATGTGGTCTTGAGGCTGCAGGTTTCCCCCTGGCCCAGACCCTCCTTTCATGAAGCCTGCCAAGCTACTCTTTAATTCCATCCCTGCATGGGTGGTACCTGGGTATCCTCCCTTTGTCCATAGACTACAGGCATCACAGATTTGTGTTTCTAATATGTACAAAATAATTCTGACAAGTAGCTTTGATACTTACTTTGTTACCCTGGGCAAGTCCCTTCCCATCCCTGGTCTCCAGTTTCCCCCTTTGCAAAATGATGAAGAAGCTGTATTAAATGACCTCCAAGCTCCCTTCTAGCTCTATAGCCTAAGATCCTGTAGAAAGCAAGATAAGTGCAAAGAAGAGGTTCACTGAAAGTATTTGGATGAAAAAGCCACTTTTATCCAAGGTGGGATGGGGTAGGGATGAAGGAAGCCTTCATGGAGAAAATGAGTTGGGGCTTTGCAGGAAGGAAAGGGACTTCAGGAGACGGAGATAGGGTAAGAGGACCAATCATTCCAAGTTGTTTTCTCTATTAGGCAATGGACTTTTTTTTGTCCCAGCTATTTTTGAGGTTCAGATATAGGGTCCTGAATGAGGAGGGGAGAACACAATTTTCTTCCTCAAATAAGAAACTTTTCCCTAGTGACTGTGGGCCTCCTGAAAACCAAATTCTATGAGACCAGTCTAAGTTTCAATGCATGACCTGAAAGCTTAGTCCTTAGTTCTCTTTTTAAAAAGGCATTTTTAATGATGATAGATGATAATCAAAGCACACATGGCATTTTGGAAAACGACTTCCTTATTTTTGTAAGACAATCTGTGCTAATTAGATGTAAAACACATTCCTGGGAAAATTATATAATTTACATGCAATTTACAAAATAGACCTTTGATATTATTTGTGCTGCTGCTTTGCTGTGGAATTAACACACAGTATAAATATTGGGTGCCCATGTGAGTGTAACACAGGAGATGTGTTAAATGGAAATAGTGTATATTTATTCGAAACTGTGGGTTTATTTTCTAGACACTTCTCATCATGAAAGACGGCAGGTGACATGAGGGCCTCAGGTAATTCCCAGGAATGTTTCGTTTACCTTTGGTTATATATCCATGCGTGATTCTGTGTCTTCACAGAAGCTCAAGTTTATTGTTATTCTAACGTGGCACAGATCACATCCTGGTAGGTGGAAAGTACTCCTGAATGAATACCATCTCTCCCCCTATGCCACTGGAATTTGTATGAGGTGTCCTTGGCTTCCGGGAAAGTAGGGATGCTCTCCACCTCATGGTAACAGCTTTCCACTTCCATATCCTGCCTTTAGATCTTGTTTCAAATAAAAGAAAGATGGATTAAAAAAAAAACTTTTACCTTGCTTTCATTTCCAAACACATTCTCCACTTAGAGAACATCCCATGTCACAAAAAAAATTAAAAAAGCATTTCAACAAAACTAGTCAACACATCTACTTAGTCTAAGGGTGTAGCCAGAATGGACTTTGTTTCTTTGAATGACTCAGCTTGCCTCGTTGAGCTTCCCTGGACACTGGGGCTTGCTCTTCCGGGGCAGGACCGGAGCTTCCTGTGTGATGAGTCGTGGCGCTGGCTGAGGGGAGGTGTGTTAACGTGGTCTACGCTGGGGGAGGGGCCAAGTCAAGAACCAATCGGCCCTGGTCGTTCAGGCGGCGCTTGATGATGTCAAAAACTCTATAAGAGGGGAGAGGACAGCTTGAAGATCCTCTTTTCCTTTTCCGGTTGGAGCCAGAGATGCCTACAGCCGAAGCTGAGCTGCCGATAGCAGAGCTGACTAGGAGGCTAGTGGGTAATCTTCTTACCGTAGAGGGGAAGCATGTATATGATTTTGCCTTATACCATCTCGCTTCTCTGTGGCCTCCTGGTTACCCTTGTGAGGCGGACTTATTGGGCCTGGAAGCTTTTGATGAAAATATCAAAATGGGGACTGCTGGTTTGTGGGCTTGTTATTGTGGAGTGTAAATACATGCTTTAGTTCTCCTGCCTTCTGCCTAGAGAATTCCTTATATCCTGCGGTTCTGGACCTTTTAGGCACATATGAGATTCTCTTTGAAATCATAAATTCTGCCTTCCTAATATAAAGGGTATCTGCAATGTTCCATACCCAAAGTTCCCCACCTCTGAAAAGAAGGGAGGGAGGTGCATTTTCTTTTCTCTTCTTCAGGGTTAAGCCTGATCATTATAATCATACAGGATTCAGTTTCTTTCCCTCCCGCCCTCTCTCCCTTCCTTCCTTCTTCCCCTCCCCTCTCCTTCCCTCTCCTTCTTTCTCTTCTCCTATCCTCTCCTCCCCTTCTCTCCCTTGTCCTCTCCTCTCCTTTTCTCTCTCCTCATTTACATTGTTGTAGTCACCATGTATATTGTTTTCCTGGTTCTTCTTACTTTACTTTGCATCAGTTCAAATAAGTCTTCCCATGTCAAATTCCATCCAAAAAAACCAGGAACTTCAAAGCACCGAGTTCAAAATAGCAGAGCATTAACTGAAGCCTTTTGAATATTGGTCTGGTTAGACACTATGGTTGTTGAACAGTGACATAAACAATTTTGAGTAATAAATGACCCTTTTATTAAAACTTTTTTTGCAACCTGAATCAATCATTTTTCCTAATCAATGATAAGAGAAATGCAAATCACAATGGAAATTTTGTCCCCCTGTTTTGCTCCACTGACAAAGAAAACAGAAGATGGAAATAGTTGGGTTGTAGATAGAGTTACACTAATATGCTATTGGTAGTGGAAAATAGTTGTACATATCTTTTGACCCAGAGATCCCACTAAGAGCCATTTACCACCAAGGGAATCAATGGGTTTTTTTTTTTAAAAGATAGCTCCCCTATACACCAAGATATCAATAGCAGCATTTTTGATGGTAGCAAAGAACCAAAAACAAATTGCTCATCGATTGGGCAATGGTTAAACTATGGTACATAAATATAATGTATTATTACTGTGTTATAAGAAATGGTAAACATGGTGGATGTAGAGAGATGTGGGAAGACATACCAACTGATGCAAAGCGAAGTAAGTAGTCATGAAACCACCATCCACAAGGACTGCAAAACGGTAAGTGGAAAGAATAGCAACAACTCTCAAAACTGAATGATATGAAATTATAATGACTAAGCTTGGGATTGAAGAAGAGACATGAAAATGCTTCTCTATTCATCCTTTGCAGAGGTGGAGGACTATAGGTGTGGATCACAGAATATAATGTTGGAGGGACAACTAGATGGCACAGTGGATACAGCACCAGCCCTAGAGTCAGGAGAACCTGAATTTTCAAATCCAGCCTCAGACGCTTACTAGCTGTGTGACCCTGGGCAAGTCACTTAACCCTGATTGCCCCCCCCCCCAAAAAAAAGAATATAATGTTGGATTTGGTTCATGTTTTGATTATGTAGGAGAGTTGTCTTTGAGTAATCTTCTAGACAAGAAAGTTCATAATGTAATCACAAATTATTAATGAAGTTTTAAACAAACTAAAAATTCTGGGCACAACCAGTGATACCTTTTGTGAGGAATAAACACCTCTTTGTCAGTAGCTGAATGTTGTGATTGACTGAGCAAGAAATTTAGTCCCACTCTTGGGATCTTTGAATGGCTGAGTCCTTAATGAATTTCAGCATTTCTAGAGTAGGAAATATTCCAGTCCCTAGAGAGCTTTGCGCAGGAGACCCCTGTGGAGGGGTGAGAAGGAGAGGGGAGTGTTTCTTTCTCTCCTCTCCCATTGTATATGACATCTGTCAGTGACTTCCCAGAAGAAGACACTCTATCAACCAGTTAGAAAGTTCATTGGTTCATGAGATTTAAAGTCATTATTGAGAGATCAGAGACACACGCTCTAAAAAAACCAAAGGCACAAGAAAACCAAACATGGATCCAAAGAGGCAGTCACTGAAATAAGAAGTAGTTTCATTAGAGAATAAAGCTGGCTTTGGAGAGGATCAGAACCTGGCAACTCAGAATAAGGTCTCTGAGGAAAGAAAGGACTTCTAGATCTTTAACTACTAACTGTAAGTTACCATTGACACTATGAATACTACACTTTTGCATCACAATCATTGTACAATAAGTTTGAACTCACTCTTCCCTTGGATATTGTGTATATTTGTGGAAGAGTGTGCCCCAGGTTTATGGGTGCGTGTGTTTGTGTGTGATGTTTTATAGCTGCTGTTAAGTGTCTTCACTAAGAGTTAATTGTGTTCACTGGTTAATTGCTGATGTGGACACCAGTTGAGGATAGTGGTACCCAGGGTTACCCCTAGAACTCCAGGGTAGAAGCCATCCTCCGGCCACTCAACCTGGCTGGAGCAAGTGTATGTTGAAGGAGAAGTGCTATCATTAGTTTTGCTGAATTTTTTTTCTCTCTTTGTTAAAAGGGATGCCTCTTTGGAAGTGGGACAGGGGAAAGGCATATGGGGAAAGGTAGGTGATATAAAAACAGAATATATCAGTAAAAATAATAAAGGAAGACTGTGCTTGAACTCAGTTTTGAAGGAAACTAGGAAGTCCAAAAGGTAGAGGTGGGTAGGGAGTACATTTCAGATATGGGGGAGACACAGCGACGGTTTGAAAATGAGAAGTGGAGGTTGTGTTTGTCCTTCATTCTTGAAGAGGACCATGACCTCAGGGAATGATGACATGAATTGTAGTTGACTTTGATCTGAATGAGGGAGGGCTGTGCAAGGTCACCAGCCTCACTTTCTTCTCCAGAGCCATCTGGGTCCAGTGGCCAGACATTGATCCAGACAACTGGAGACAGCCCAGGATGCAATGGGAGAACTTGTTAGTCTTCTCAGGTTCTCACTTTGAGTGAGGTAATGCCCATTCAGTGAATAGGCCTCTTTAAGAAGTGAGTCAAGGGAAGGTCCCTTTCATATCCTCCCCCCAAATAATAATCAAACTGGGAGGGGAAGACCTTGGGGGTTGCTGGCTAAAAGAGAAACAGCTACAATTTACTATTTACATTCACTCTGTGCTAGGAGGGCAGGGACCTATCGTCCAATCTAGGAGCTCCAGAGTGAATTGGGTTTGAGGCTTGGTCTTTGAGAAAGAAATCTAGCCAGTAAACCCCATGTTAATGAGGCAGCTTTTAGCTGGAGAGTCAGACATGAAGGACTAATAACTGAACCATAAAATGCTTGAGGAAGCAAAATGTAGACTGGAAGTGTAGATTGGGGGTGGGCTATACTGGTTTTAGATGTCAAATACAGGATTTTATATTTTTTTCTAAGAGCAATAGGGAGCCATTGGGATTTATTATAGACTGGTGACATGCCCACACCACTTTAGGAAAATCACTTTAGCAGAAGTGTGGAGAATATGTTGGAGTAGGGGAAAGAGTTGAGGCAATGAAACCAATTAGGAGGCTGTTGTTCATTTTTTTCAGTCATGTTAGACTTTTCCTGAGCCCATTTGGGGTTTTCTTGGCAAAGATACTGGAGTGATTTGTCATTTCCTTCTTCAGCTCATTTTACAGATGAGGAAACTGAGGCAAACAGGGTTAAGTGACTTGTTCATGGTCACACAGCTACTAAGTGTCTGAAGCCAGATTTGAATTCAGGAAGATGAGTCTTCCTGACTCCATTCAAAGGCAGGTGGTATTTAGGGCCTGAACTACAGTGGTCACTGTATGTTCAGGGAAGGGCAGGGATTTAAAAGATGTTGTGGAGGTAGAAATGATAAGGCCTGGCAACTGATTGGATATGTGGAGTGAGTGAGGGTGAAGAGTTGAGGGGGGCACCAAGATTGTGAACCTGGGTGACTAGAAGGGTGGTGGTCACTTGACAGTAACAGGGAAGTTTGGAAGAGGGGATATTTTGGCATCCCCCTGATTTGTATGGTGCAGGTAACTGGGTAATGACAGTCGCTGGAATTTAATGATGTTATTTTCCTCAGAGTTTAGTTGTGTAAAAGGTAGGTCTCAAGGAAGTCCACTTACTGAAATCCTGAAATAGTCCCTCATTGGAAAAAAAGAAACGTTTCACTTCTAGCAGGTTTTCACTCTGAAGACAGGTAGGGCTCCATGAGACTATGGAAGCCTGGGTTCTGGTGGTGGGCAGGGGGAGAGTTATTAATGTGTCATGGTGGAAAGAGGGCTGGGTTTGGGGTTAGAGGGCCTGTGTAAAATCCTGGCTCTGTGCCTCATGATCTGGGTGGTCACAGACAAATTACTTCTCTGTTCCCAGTGTCCTCCTCTCTTAAGACAAGGGGATCTGACTAGATGACTTCTAAGGTCCTATTCATCTCTACATATTTGATTGCTGGGGCTGCATGACCTCTCTGAGGCATCAAGGTTTAGGAGAAAGAATCAGTCGTGGAGTCAAAAGACTTGGGTTCAAATCTTAGCTTTGCTACCCTACTGCCTATGTCACCTCAAACAAGTCACTTCCCCTTTGAGGGACCCAGTTTCCTCCTTGTAAAATGAAGGGGTTGGATTAATTTGTCTTTCAGGGGGGTACCTTCCCATGCTAAATCTGTGATCCTATGACTCAGTCCACAGAGAACAAGGGGATGACTCTTTGGTCCAAAGGGGTGGTGGGTTGGAGGAAAGACCCATTGCTTGTCTGCTGTTCCAATTGCTTGAGGTTGAGTTTGAGCATCATTGAAAATGGCAGAGACCCAGCAATCTGGGGCCTCTCTTTCCCTAGAGGGAATGAACTTACTTGACCTCTTGAAGATGGGCCTGACCCATTAACCTAATTATTCTGGCCCACCACCAACACATTCCAGGTGACATGGGGGTGAAGCCTGATGTGCATCCAATCCACGGGGCACTTTAAATGCTGAAACGAGGAGACCCAGATGAGTTTATTAGATTATCATTGCGGAAGTTAATAAAGAATTAATTCCTCTCTATGTGACATCCAAAGGCAGTTATTCCAGTAGCCTGTCCATTTACACAAAGCCGAGTATTTGTCAAGTGTCAGACTCAATTCCCATGACCCAGGCCCCTTCAATAATTCTGGATTAGGGATAGCCTGAAATGACATTACACAAATTTTATTCCAAGATGCATGGAGCTCTGGGGACTACTCAGGAATTTCAGGTTAGTGAAGGTTATTCCGTCAGCAAAAGCAGGGTGGAGAGGAGTTCTGTGATAGCGGGACACTGCAATATATCGTCTCCTAGCCCTGTGGCAGAGACAACATGGCCAGCCATTCAGTGCATGGGGGCCTCTCTCCCTCTGGCATTGCTGACCTGATGCTAGACTTTATGGCATTTTTGTGTTCTCTCTGGATAAGCCAGTGTGGACTCAGCCTGACTTGGTCCTATAACTCTAGAGACATGACTAGTGATATGAAGCAGTAGAGAGAGACAAGAGTGGGAAGGATAAAACAATCATTCCTTCCTGGGAAGCTCAGTGCTGGCAAACAGCTTCATATCTTGAAACTTGAGACAGCTGAAAGTCCCTTAAAAGAGAGTCCCTTAGAAAGCCAATAAGGAAGATGTCAGTGATAGAATATTCTGAAGCAGGCACCAAGGGGGAATTAGTGAGTTACTGAGTGTTGGGTGCTGTAGGAATGAGGAGGTGTATGGTGCAGCTAGAATGACCTTTTGTACCCCCAGAGTGGTTGGTCATGTGTATTCAGGGTTTGGAGGTAGGTACCCAGCAAGGCTGAATAGAAATAACCTTCAGTGGCAGCCTGAGCTCAAACAAAGAAGCTGTGGGCACATGGGACCAATCTTCTTTCAAGGTCATAGGCAAGGTCAGCAGGTACGGCCATGGGGAGGAGATATTTAGGGAGAACAAACATATATGATTTCAAAAAGCCCTGGTGAGGCATCAAGGTGGACCTTTTCCTTTTCTGCTTTCTAGAAATATCATTTCCTTTTCCTGTTTCACTCTGGGTTATTGATTTTTTCCTTCCCCTGTAGTCTAATGGATCTGGGATGAAAACAGATTTTTAAATGCAAGGTCTTGAATAAAAGGAAAGGGTCTTATGGATCCTAATTCAAGCTGTATGTCCTTTGGGGAAAGGAGGGTATAAGCCCAGGGCAGTGTGAGGCATCCAGAAAAACTCTGAGAGTAGGTGTAGGCTTATGGCAAGGGTACTTTCAGCTGTTGTCATAAAGGATGCCAGGGGACATGTGTGTGTGTGTGTGTGTGTGTGTCCGTGTGTGTACATATATATGTATATGTATTTATGCATGTATATGTGTATATATATATATATTTTTTTTTTGCTTGAAATCAGGGCATTTTGTTTCAATGGGAGCTTTCTGTCCCAGATCCAAGGGTGTTCCTCCAATGTATTAATTTCTATGATAAATTCACAAAGCTGGGTCTGGATCCAATTGGGCTGCTCTGTTAGATGGGAACATAATCCTTCAGTTTTACTTTTTCTTAGCAGTATTTTATTTTTCCCCCAGTTACATGTAAAACAATTTTTAACATTAGTTTTTTTAAGTTTTGAGTTCCAAATTATATCCTTCCTTCCCTTTCCATATTAGTCATTTTGTGGAAAAAAAATAAAAAAAGTGAAAAATAGTATGCTTTGGTCTGCATAATCCTTCAATTTTAGAGACAGATTTGTGGTTTCCCTTTGCTTGTTTGATATACCCATTAGAATGTAAGTTTCTTGAGGCCAGGGACTGTTTTCCGTATCTTTGGGCTTAGTGCAGTGCACATAGTAGGTGTTTATAATTGCTTGTCGATCAATTGATTGATGCACTGTGCTCCCGCCTCTCTGATTCAAATGGGGAGTATTGGCTTCATTTTCCCCAAGGTCCAGGTACAATTGGTAAGCCTTGCCATCTTTTAGCCTGTTGATTACTCCCTTACTCAACAAATCTTCACTGAGCACCTACTGTGTGGCCAGTCTTGCAGTAGGTGCTGTAAGGGCCACAGAGACAAATATGGCAGGATGCCACCATGTTTATTGAATGAATTTGTGGAGTGAATCTATCTGTGC
Organism: Trichosurus vulpecula; assembly: GCF_011100635.1. NCBI lineage: Eukaryota > Metazoa > Chordata > Mammalia > Diprotodontia > Phalangeridae > Trichosurus > Trichosurus vulpecula. The sequence continues at coordinate 106,505,885 of NC_050575.1, forward strand.
TCTTGAACTCATCACCTCTTTCCTATTCTGGGATCCAGTTCCATCAACCATTCACTCTATCTTTTGCATCATCACTGTCTCCTTTGCTGCCTGCAACCATGCTTAAGGAATTTGGAGAAGAAGAGACAGAACATTCTAAGAACAGGGAATGGCATTTGCAAATATTGCAGAGGGAAGAATTACGTAGGTGTAACTGAAGGACAGGGAGGAGACTCATCTGTCTATACTAATGGCAATAGCACACATTTATTTTTTACTTTTTGACAAGACCTGTGATTTCATCAGTGCTTTGGGTGAGGAACTTCTTCTGCCAATGAGGTTGGCACCTGCTATGCAATTGTATAATTTTAGAGAGTTACTCTAAGGGGCACTGAGAGGTTAAGTAACCTGCCCAAGGTGGCACAGCCTGATTCCAAGGCCAACTCTTTATCTACTGTGACGGGTTTACAAAGCATTTCAAAACATGTCGTTGAATTCTAACAAATAACTCTGTTAGCTAGGTTCTACTTTAACCCCAGTTTACTGATTAAGAAACTGAGGCTTATGGAGGTTAAGTGTCTTGCCTGGTCAGGGTCACCCTGCTAGTGAGTGTCTCAGTCTTCCTGACTATAGGACTATCCACTATACTTTACTCCCTCTGTCTGTAGGAGGGGGTTCATGCTGAGGAGTAATGGGAAGCAAAGTTAGATTCAGAGGGTCCATGAACTTAGATGGAATAAAATAACATCTTTTATTGTTACTAACTCTAACTGAAATTTATCCTTTCCTTCAATTATTTAAAAACATTATTCTGAGGTTTCATAAGTTTTTTCATATGTTTCATAAGTTTTCATTTATGCCAAAGAGTCTATGATCCAGAAAAAGGTAAGAACCCTTGGTTTAGAGGGTCTTGAATGTCTGGATAAGCAATTACAGATTCCTAGAACCCTTCCATCCAAAGGGTCCTAGGATATCATCTGGCAAGATTCCTTTCTATAACATCTCTGAGAAGCAGCCAGATGACTTGAAGTGAAGGTTATTCTAAGGCCAATGGCGAGACTTTCAGGTGTCAAGATTTTAGGAGATACCTTGTTTTCCAGAGCTAAGGTCCAGTTGACACAGGGAACACTCAGGATCAGATTCCTGGAATCCTTGAGTTAGACCAATCCATACTTGAACAAAAATCCTTTGTTCAACATCCACAAGTGTCCATCTAGCCTCTACTTGAAGACTTCCAGTGAAAAAATTTCCCCCTTATTGCAGGTCTTCCAACTAAGGCTAAGTGAACACATGTCTAGCATATCATAGATGGCAATCCTTGTTCTGGTACAGGTTAAATGAAAGGGCCATAAATGTTCCTTCCACCTCTGATTTAAGGTGCTGCCTCTTTGAATTCAGGATAATTTTATTTGTGAAAAGGGACAGAAAAACAGACAGAACTAAGGAACTGAGAGGACTCGAGAGAAACAGGTCCTTAAGAAAAATAAAAAGTACTTCCTGAAATGAAAGACGGTAGAAGTGGTTTGTTTCCTCAGCAGCTGATTTACATTATAGGTACTTTAAGACTGAAAGCTTTATGATAAGTGGAATTTTCTGAAGATTGTGAGAAAATTGTATATAGTCAATTTGTGTTAAGGCTGACAGAAATATGAATGTTGTTTTCTTATGCTAAGTTAAAAGTAAGTAACTTCATACCTGGGAACCCTGCTCTTAGAAAGAAGTAGCTAAAGAGAAAAAAAGATGAGAAAAACAGCTATTTTGACCTGAGATCAACTAAGAAAGGCTTTGCAGCTGCTGCTGGGAGCTGATCTGACTGGAGGAAAGTTTTGCTTTTTAAATGAACTGATTAGAATGATGCTGTTGCTGCTTGGAGGAAAAAAAAATCCTTCGTTGTATGAAAAGCTGGATGGTGAAAGGAAAGGGTAGGCTGCTTGGCCTTTTAGTGCTACTTACAGCTTGAAAAGTGGAAAACCTTGAGAAGTTTGTCTGTTTTGTTCTTTACAATTGCATACAGCTTGAGAGAGGGAGTCTTCTCAGAGCCTAGTGAACAAATGAGTAGAATTGTGGATTCTAGAATTAGGGAAATTGTTTTGCTGAGAAAGCTAATGCTTAGAGTCTAGCCAAGGGAGCATATTTGGTTACTGCTGCAGACCCAGGTTAGACTCTCTGCCTTCACTAAAAGAGCTTAACTGTATTTCAGTAGCCTAGGAGCAGTAGTTGACAGAAAAAAGTTTTTGTCCAACAGAAGAATGAAAAATCCCAGAAGAGGGGCAACCCTGCCCATCATGGGAATGCTGACTTTCCTTGAGGAGATTTCAAGGCCTGCAGTCCAAAGTTGTGAGTTGCCCTGAACATATAGGTTTTCTCTATTTATCTTCTTCCTTACCAGTTTTCTGCAAGTTTGTACCCACTCCTCTCCCTTGTGGACATTGTGTGCATTAATGGGAGCATGTGAACCAGTTTTGTGGGTAGGTTGTTATGATTAGTGTTGCTTTTGCCTTAGTTTCTAGTAAAAGTTTCATGATTAATTATAAGTGATGTTATCTTGACTGACCTATTTGAATGGGAGGCATACCAGTGGGGTTCAGGGGCTACAATTGTGAGTAGTCGATGTATATAACTTCTGTCTACCTTAGAATTACCCCATCAGTCTAAAAGTGAATTATGGCACTATGTCCCCCCCCCCCCATCCCCCGCCCAATCTGGGTGCAGATGGGATGAGAGAGACAGCCTTAGTCCAGAGACACGGCTAGTGAGAATCGCATTATACTGACATTCTATGACTTTAAATTCCCTACCTCCTGAGGGAGCCTGTTCCATTTTTGAACAGTTCCAATTGTTAGGAAATATTTTGGTATATGGAGCTGAAATCTGCCTCCCTTCAACTTCCACCCCTTGCTCCTAGTGCTGCCTTTTGGGGCCAAATAGAACAAATTTAATCTCTTTTCCACATGATAGTCCTTCAAATTAGTCTTAGGTCATAGGATTTAGAGCTGGCAGGGATGTTAGGGATGACCTTGTCAAACTCCTTTATTTCAACAATTTAAAAACTAAGGCCAAGAGAGATAAAGTACTCAAGGTCACACAGCTAGTAAATAGCAGAGTTCAGATCCATGTCCTTTGACTCTAAATCCTAAATACGTGGAGGCAGCAATCATGTCCCTCCTAAGTCATCTCTCTCTTCTCTTCCCGCCCCCTCCTCCTCCCTCCCCACAACGGGATGAAGACCATGGTTCGGGAAACAGCTTGGTAAGGAGAAATGGAGAATGATAGGAAGGCAGCTCAAAGGGAGGAACACAAGAATACCCTTAAGGAAAAGTGAAAAGATGTAGGTGGAGGGTAGGGGACATGGCAATACACAAGCCTATTTCTTTACTAGTCTGATGTTAGGAGGCAGCCTTTTTCATTCCCTTCTGCTTCTTGGTTCAGCCTTCTGCCTAGAGAGGGAAAGCCATGTGATCAAGGTCATGGAGCTATTTGGTGGTAAAACCAGGATCAGAGTCCGGGACTCCTAACTCCCTGGCTGGGATAAGTTCCCGTAAAATCTGCTGGATTCCTCCACATCCCAGGGCAGTGCCAATTTCCATGCTTGTCCTGGGATTTAGGTGTAGGTAGCTCTGCCCAATGTCCAGGGGATGAATGCCTCTCATGACTCCATGGATCACCTGAGCCTTGGGATGGTTTCCAAGCTAGTTGGTGGGATGAGGTCAGTGCCTGACAGAATAGGACCCTGAGGTGCTTTCCAAACAGGGTGGTCCCAGATAGTGCCAGAAAACCCTTCAAGGAGCCCACAGTCTGTTTCCTTTCACAGGCAGGGGAAAACTGTAGGAGGAGAGTGATGAGCAGCCACTGCCATCATTACCAGCTAAGATGGAAGTTTTCTGCTGAGGAGGGAACATGAGTCAAATGGTTATAAATCAAAGTGGCCTCTGCTGAGTCTCTTGGGCTAGAAGGAAAGGTTATCTTGGAGTTGCTGCTTTTCACCAAGCTTGGAGTCAATGAATTGAGCCCTCAGGAAAGGTATTGGGTGAGGGAGGGATAGGGGATGGCAGTCTGGCAGAACCTGGGTGATTAGAGGTAAGGGGTTTTCAGATCTCTTAAATACTGGACTTTCTGCCTCATGACAGAACCAAATGGGGTTCTGTTAGGGGAGGAATCCATTGTCCACTCCCACTTCCCAGTGGGGGTGGCTATCAGAAGGTGATTTGGGAAATATCTTTTATGAGCACACATTGGCACATGCTGATCAGGTGATGGGTGATGTGAACTGCCACAATAAATCTTGTTTGTTCAAAGTGGATGTGTAATATGTGTTCATTGATTTGAATTGAACTAAAGAAACCGAGACTTCTATTTTGGGCTAGTCTTGACTTGGACAGTCCCCTTTGTAGATTCGGTTTGAAATTGAAAGACACTCACAGGTCATTCACCAGTTAATAAAAGGAGATTTACTTAAGTATTGCAGGAGAAGGGTATTCTACAAGGAGGAGCACTGAGAACACCTTGAACTGATTCAGCCGAGCAGAGCTCCCATCCACAAGCCGAGCATCTCCCTCCCACTAGCTGAGCATCTCCCATCCACAAGCTGAGCATCTCCTGTCTGCTCCAACCCACAAGCCAAGGATCTCCCGTCCACTAGCTGAGCATCTCCCATCCGCTAGCAGAGCTCCCATCTACTAGCCAAGCATCTCCCATCCACTAGCCAAGCATCTCCCATCCACAAGCCGAGCATCTCCCTCCCACTAGCTGAGCATCTCCTGTCTGCTAGCAGAGCTCCCACCCACAAACCAAGCATCTCCCATCCACTAGCCAAGCATCTCCCTTCTGCTAGCCAAGCATCTCCCATCCACAAGCCAAGCATCTCCCATCCCCTAGCTGAGCACCTCCCATCCACTAGTGGAGCACCTCCCGTCCACAAGCTGGACATCTCCCATCCACGAGCCAAGCATCTCACAGTCTCTTTAGCATTTTGTGGTAGCTTCATAGTCAGGTGACAGAAGTGATATCAACAGTTTGAGCCTTTAGTCCCCTGAGTCAACCATGTCCAGGGTCATCTCAAAACTTTTAAAGAATAAACCAGCATAGGGGCAGGGGGCTGGATATTGATTCTTCTTGCACCCTTTTCCCAGCATTCTCCAGGTGCTGGTTATTCAACTTTTGGATTATTTGGGCTCTCAGGCACTCATGATCACTTATCAACAAATCATTTTTTATTAACATGGAAAACAAGGGGAAGTAAGGCACTGTGGACTCAAACCCGGACACCTAATGTTGAGAGAAGATGTGGCTGAGGAGACACAGACCATAGACTGAAAGTTTTTGCATCATTTGTGGATTCCATTACACAATAGATTGCATTATAGATTTGGATACACATTGTTAATTAAGTTGGGAAAATAAGGGTCTGAGTGGAAGAGGACATGGTAGGTGAGTGATTCCCTTGAGACTCTAGTGGTGAGGATCAACAGAAGCGAGTGCTGGCTGATGAACCAGCATTCCCACCAGGGTAGCCAAACAGAGTGAATGGGGGTGGACTAGTCAATTCAATTAGAAATGTTTCTTAAATTAAAGGCTGACTGTTTGGAAGGCACTGTGTTAGGTGCTGAGAATGCAAAGACAACAAAACAAAACAAAACAGTCTCTGCCCTAGAGTCGTTTACGCTCTATCATAGGTGTGGCAGGGACTGAATGTGTACCCAGATGAAGGAATTCAATGTTTCTACAAAGTAATAGAAAGTCATTTCAAGAGAGAGGGCACACTAACACCTGGGATGATAAAGAAAGGCCTTGAAGAGGAGTTGGAAGCCTGAGCTATGCTTTGGAGGAGCTTTAGCTTCTGAAGGGCTTCTGCCAGGTGGAGGAAAAAGTCTCATCCATTCCATACATGGAGGACCATACACGCAAAGGTGGGGAAGATGGAGTGCTAGTCACTCTGGACTCATCAGGCCAGCCTGTACAAAGGGGTGGATGGAGAGGGTGGTGATGGTGAGTAAAGGCAGAGAAAGTAGAAGAAAAGAACCAAGCATTTATTAAGGACCTACTATGTGCCAGGCACTGTGCTAAGTACTTTACTAAAATTATATTATTTGATCCCAATGATAACCCTGGGAGGAAAGTGCTATTTCTATCCCCATTTCACAGTTGAGGAAACTGAGGCAAGCAGAGGTTAAGTGACTTGCCTAGGGCCACAAAGCTACAAAGGGCTTGAGACTGGATTTGCACTTAGATCTTCCTACCTCCATGTCTAATGATCTGTCCACTGTGCCAACTTTGGTTGTTTTTCAGTTGTTTCAGGATCTTCAGGACCCTGTTTGGGGTTTTCTTGACAAAGATATTGGAGTAGTTTGCCATTTCCTTTTCCAGCTCATTTTACATATGAGGAAACTGAGGGTTAAGTGACTTGCTCAGGGTCACACAGCTAGTAAGTGTCTGAGGCTGGATTTGAACTCAGGTCCTCCTGACTCCAGGTCTGGCGTTCTATCCACTGCACCACTTAGCTGCCGTTGTGCCATCTAGCTGCCTCTAACTCATTGGTTGAGGTTGGGAGGAATGGTGACTTCTTGAGTTGAAGCTTGGATTATCATCCCCCTCTACAGTCATTATGGTAAGCAGGGAGTATTTGCAGGGGTACAGGATCATGGCCCACCCTGCCACAAAGACTGTTCACAAGCAGCATATACCAAAATTGTAGAAGTAACCAATGCTGAAGATTTGATCATGTCTAGTGTGTAACTGAATTATAACAGTTGAATTTTCTTCTAATCACTCTTTCCCTGGAGAAGGGATGCCTGGTGACAAGCAACAGGCTTCAGTAGTTAGCATCTAATATTTAAAGTTTTAGCAGTTGAGTTTGTCTGTCTCTACCTCCACTTTTAAAAATAATGGAAAAGTAGTTGCCTTTAGTCTTTGCCCTGTTTCAGGATCAGGTAAAACAGTAGACAGTACTTTGAACCTGGAGGTTTGGGGAAAACATTTTGGAGAGAACCCAGGGCATTGGTGAAACCAGGTGGATTTGCTGTGGATCACTTTGTTTTGGCCACTGGTACCTTTTGAGCAAAGCTCCCCACCTCTGTGGGGTAGGCTCAAGGTGGGACTTGGGATCTAGGCTTTCTTTACTTCCTCCATTCTATCCCAACACCAGGCTAGGGTATGTTTCCTCATTCACAGGCAGGGATTTGCAAATCAATGGGCCCATTCCAGTTGGAGGTGACTTGGGTAATGAGTGACAGTCATGTTAACTGGGCCTCCTTTTATAGAAGGACACCCCCCAAACAAAGCAGCCCCAGCAGATAGCAGTGTCTGGCACTACTTTCTGCCTGGTCACTTGCCAAATGGAACAAGCAAACTTCATGATGCAGCACTCCCCATTGATGGGGAGAAGGATGGGTGGACTGGGATTCAGGAAGAGGATGAATTTCTATAGCTGACAAGGGAAAGCTGCATTTGAAAGGGGGACTGTGGTGGGCTTATGGCCTTACATCCTAGCATCATTGTGACCATTTCCAGGGCCCGGGGAGAGCACATCCTGGGACAAGTTAAACTTTAACAGGGTCTAGCAGGATGCAGAGCTCTGGTGCCCACGGCACTGGGCAGTCTAGGCCCAGCCTGGGGGGTGGGGAGCCCAGCAGAGGCCCTGTGGCCAATGCTTTTTCTTGGCCCTGTCTCTGGGACCCAAGAGTCCCTGATGAATTGCCCCAATATTCTGATCAAAAAGTCCTGCTAACAGTTTTAGTGTGTTTGTGTCCCCCTAGTGAAGATAAATTAGACAGGCTAATGAGAATGATTAGTCTTTAGCTGTGACCCTTGCCCTGGAGGATGTACTCTGAGCTAATAGAGAGAATGGGGATTATGAGCTGTGCTAATGGGCTTGTGTTGGCCTGTTAAAGGAAAACACATTTATTGCTACTTAGAGAGCATTGATCTAATTGTGCTGGAAGCATTTCTGCGAATGGAACATGGAATTTTTATTAAGTAGGTGACGCAGGTTCAGCCAAGATATCCCGACTGGGCTGAGAAAAAAAAGAAAGAAACAGTTCTCTATTCCACTGAAGAGAGCTACTTGCCTTGGGTCTTTGGTCAAACGGTTACAGAATTTATGCATCCATTTGTTAAACATTTGTTAAGTACGTACTGTGTGCCAGGCCCTATGCTGGCCATTAGGGATGTGCAGATAGATAAGATGCAGATGTGGTTTTTAAGGTAGCCATCCGATGGAGGAAGACGTGGTTACAAACACCTATGAAGGAAGAATGCCTGAATTTCCTCCTCTTTATCCTCACTTCAAAGTGTCATGGGAAGGTTGAGGAGGGAGAGATCACTTTCATCTGGGGAATGTGTATGTGTGTGTGTGTGTGTGTATGTATGAATGTGGTGGGGAGGAAGGTCAAGGAAGGTTTCATAGAGGAGGTGGCCCCTCTGAGGTCCCTTACCTTCCTTTCCATGTGGGACTGAGTAGACACTGGGGGCATTTTTACATCTATCATTGCTTGAGCATCAGAATTTGAGAATCATGCTTGGAGCTCTGGGGTTTATCCTATAATACTTATCCCAGTGGCCATCTAAAAGGGGTGAGAGTTTCCTGGTGACGCCTGTGGGTGTAACCTGCCTCTCATTCCTAGCACAGATAGGGCTTTCTCCTTGATATCCAAGGGGCAGAATCACAGAATCTAGGAATCTGAAAGGACTTCAGAGGACACACAGTTCAGCCCATACTGGAATGGGAACCCCCCTGGGAAGTGGTCATCCAGCCTCCAATTGAAGACCTCTTATGATAGGGAGGCCTTGATTTTACTTCTTGAGGCAGCTCATTCCACTTTGGGGCTGTTCCGTCATTAGAAAGTTTTTCTCTCTATCAGATTGAGATCTTACCTCTTGGTTAACTTTCAAGGCCCCTTGTCTCTTATTCTGCCTTCAGAGGTCAGTTAGAACAGGTCTGGTCTCACTTTTAAAGCAGGCAGTGTCCCCCATACTATTGGGATTTGCATAATGGGAATGTTAAAAAGAGGTATGTTTGAGTTTCCATGACTAGGTTCCCTTGGTTGTGTGGTCCCTCTCTCCATTCCCCCAAATAATATATTAATTTGTGAACATTACTTGTCTCCTCAGGCCAAGTACATGAAATTTGTTAGAATGGTAGCTCCTTCAGAGTAGGAATTTTCACTCTTTGTACTTGCAGCCCTAGTAGTTGCTTAGTAAATTAAGGCTTTTGATTGACTGAAATAAGCCTCAGGTGGTGATGCTTTTGGGGGGGGGTTGTGAAAAAGATTGGAACTGTGAAAAGATCCATAGGGACAGAGTGGGGAGAAGAGGTTAGCACAGGGCATGTTGTGTGGTGGATATTTAATAAATTGGTGTTGAAAGAATGGGGCAGAAGGGAGAGGGGTGGCTCAGGGGAGTTGAGTAGGATGCTACATGCCTAGGACAGCAGAAAGATGAATCCAGAGAAATTCTGTGGACAGAGTCCAGGGAATGGTGTTGCAGGATTTGTGCAGCTACTGTGTGAGAAGGGGGGAACCTGGCACTCCAAAAGAACGGAGCTTGCTTCTGAAGTCACTGAGATGACTTCAGATGCTCAGTCTTCTCTAAATTATCATCCTATTGTGTAATTTGAAGACATGTAGCCACTGGGATTAGGGGGTTTTGTTCTCCATGTGCCATCAGGAATCAGCCAACCTCAAATATCATCAATGAAAATTAATCTATGACCTTAACAAATCTAACAAGTCATAGAATTATATGGAAATGAGGAAAGGCCATGTTGTAATGACAAATGTAGGGAGAAGAGTGGTGATCTGTAAGTCAACAGTGGAGGTAAAGAGTGAGAAGTTTTGTGATTCTTACTCCAACACTGACCCGGGGAGGGGGTGTCCGGAACTGCTGACACAGATAACCAGTCCACTTCAATGTCCGTCCTTTTGATGGAGAAGGGAACACTGGGCTACCAAACGTTAATAAAAACATCCTGTAAGCAGAGTCAAGGGCAGCTAGGTGGCGCAGTGGATATAGTGCTGGGTCTGGAGTCAGAAGACTCATTTTCCTGAGTTCAAATCTGGCATCAGACACTTATTAGCTATGTGTCTCCTACTCCTCCTCCTCCTCCTCCTCCTCCTCCTCCTCCTTCTCCTGGTCAAATCACTTAACCCTGTTTGCCTCAGTTTCCTCCTCTGTAAAATGAGCCAGAGAAGGAATGGCAAACTATTCCAGTATCATTGCCAAGAAAACCCCATGTGGGGTCACGAAGAGTTAGACAAGACTGAAAATGACTGAACAAAACAAAAAGCACAGTCAATTCTCTTTGCTCTGATTCTATATTTGTCAATAGTAAACCTTAATACTTGTTTGTCGATTGATTGCTTGATACTAGGAAACCCGATCTTAATTCTGTTTTTGGAGTAGATTTCCATTTTGGGAAGAAAGTGAGCTGAGTGGCCAGCCCAAATATCAGGCTGGCTAAACAGTTACGTTTATCACTGTAAATATGACGGTGAAAATTGGCCTGGATTTGGAGTCGGAGGACTTTGGTTAGAATCCCAGCTCTGCCTCTTGCTGCCTGTGTAACCCTGAACAAGTCACTTAACCTCTTTTGGCCTCAATTCCTCCTCTGTAGAGGAAGGAGGTTAGACTAGATGGCTCGTAGTGTCTAAGTCTATGATTCTTTGCCTGGAATTCAAGGCCCTTTGCAACTGGGCATCACACTCTTTCCAGCTTTATCTCCCATTGCTATCCTCTACACACTTTACATTCTAGTATAGATAATCCTGGACGAGTCACTTACCTTGTGTGCCTCAGTTTCCTCAACTTCAAAGCGGGAATAACAACAGCGCTCATCTCCCAGGGCTGTCATGAGGATCAAATGAGCTGATATTTGTAAAGTGCTTAGCACGGTACCTGGCACGTAGTAGGTGCTTATTCCTTTCCGTTCCCCCCCAAACTCAGCCTGTGTTCTCCCACCTCTGTACCATTACTCACATTGTTACCTATGACTAGAATGCCCTTCCTACCCCTTTTCGCCGGTTGAATTTTTATCCGTCCTTTCAAACTAGGAATCCAGTCAGGTCCCTAGGGGAATTTCTTCACTGGAGTGCTGCCTGAGTCTTCCAGGAAGCTGTCTTTACCACTCTTCTCTATCTCTTGGGAAATGCCTCTTGGCCATCTTATCAGGGAAAGAAGCTGAGCCATGGACCGTAGTACCTGGTTGCAGCCTTTGAGCACAGGGAGTATCCTGAATCACCAACTTTTGAACTTTTGAACTAGAAGAGACCCTGGCACACAGAAGGTCAAAGCTTGGAGGGACCTTAGAACAAGGAATGTTAGAGATGGAACATGCCTTAGAACATGGACTGTGGAATAGCAAGTTTAGAAAAGTCAGTAGTTAATAAGCATTTATTTGAGCACCAACCTATGTTTGGGGCACTGCTCTAACCTCTGGGAATAGAAACTAATGGTAAAAGACAGTCCCTGCTCTCATGGAGCACCCAGGGAAGATGACCTGAAAACAATTATGTACAAACAAGTTATATACAGGATAAAGCAGAGAAGATCAGAGAATTGGAGAAAATCGACATGCAGGGCACCAGCATTAACAGGGATCAGGAAAAGGCAGGCTTCTTGTATAAGGTGGGATTTTAGCTGGGACTTGAAGGAGCCAGGGAAGCAAGGAGGTGGAAATGAGGAAGGAGAGCATTCTAGACTTGAGGGACGGCCAGTGAGAATGTTCAAAGTCAGAGTCTTGTTTTGTTTGAGGAAGAGCAAGGAGGCCAGAGCCAGTGGATCAAAGAATAGGTGAGGTAGGAGGTAGGAGGGAAGCAGATCGTGAAGGGCTTTGAATATCAGCAGAAGATTGGATCCCGGAGGTGATAGGGAGCTATTGACATTTATCGAGGGTGGGGAGTGACGTGGTCAGATTTGTGCTTTAGGAAGAGCAATTTGGCAGCTGAATGGAAGATAAACTGGGATGGGGAGAAGGATCATCAGATAATAGAACATAATGTCAAAGCGAGAGGGGGCATCAGAATATATATATATTTCCAGAGTCAGAAGGACTGTCACATCTGGGAGGGACCTTACAACAGAGAGCACAGAATGACAGAACTGGATCAGACCTAAGGATATAGAATCTCAGAGTTGGAACGGACCTTAGGACATAGACCAATAGAGTAGGAAGAGACCTTAGGACCAGAGGACAACAGACTTAGAGTTGGAAGGAACACTAAAGGCCTTCTAGTTCAGAGGTGTCATATCCATGGCGAGAAACACTCTCAGGTGAGGCCCAAACCAGGTTAAAAGGTAATTGGGAAATAGTTAAGAAAATAAACAAAATACAATAAAACATAAATAATATTAGCCAGTCAATAAGCATTTATTAAGCACCTATTATGTGCCAGGCACTGTGCTAAGCACTGGAGATAGAGATAAAAAGCAGTCCCTGTCCTCAAGGAGCTTACAGTCTAATAAATCAACAGGTGGCTTGCAGGAATCCTTATGTTACCTAATGATGGCCCACATTTCTATTTGAGCTGGACACCACTGCTCTAGGCCAACCTCTTCATTGTATGGATGGGGAATGTGAGGCCCAGAGAGGTTTGATGATTTGTTCAGGGTCACAGAGGCAGCCGATGGCTGAACACAGAATGTCAGATCTGGGAGGACCGTTGCAATATAAAAAGAGATGACCATGCTCCCTTCCTCCTTCTTCCCATGTCCAGGATATTCAATGGCTCACTACTACTTCTTAGATAAAATACAGAATTGTCCTTCTGGCATTACTTCTTACAGTCTAATTCCCATTGATTTTCCTGTCCTATATTAATTATTCCTTTTCATGCATTCTCTGTGCTAGTCAAACTGGCCTGCAAGCTGTTGGCTATACGTGTCATTCTATCTCCCGCCAGCATGACTGTGAACAAGTAATAACAACCAAGCATTTTTATAGCATTTTAAGGTTTGCAAAGACCTTTACAATTATTTTCTCATTTGTTCCTCACAACAACCCTGGGAGGTAGGTGCTGTTTATTATCTCCATTTTTCAGATGAGGAAACTGAGGCAAATAGAAGTTAAGTGACTTGCCTATGGTCACATAGCTAGAAAATGTCTCAGTCCAAATTTGAACTCAGACCCCACTGACTCTGCCCACTGAACTTTCCCTAACCCCCATACTTGGAATGAACTACTTCCTCATCGCCATCTGATAGAATTCATAGTTTCTTTCAAAGTTTAGCTCTTCCTAGAGAAAATATTTCCTGATTTTCCCCATTATTAGTACTTTCTTCTTCTTGAAATTTGTAATACAGTACTTTGTGTATTTGGTTGTGTTCCTGTTGTTTCCCTAGAGGAGGAAGCAAGTCCCTTAAAGAAAAAAGCTACTTTGTTTTTAAAGTTGTATCCTCATCAGGATGCCATAGCAGTTAGAAAGCTTCCTGGCCCTAAAGACAGGGAGACCTGGGTTCGAGTCTTGCCTCTGATATATATTGGCTGTGTGACCCTGGGTAAATCACGGCCTCATAGTTCCCTAGGTAACTTAGTAAGTTTCAGAAAAGGTGCCATCCTGTAAGGGTAAAAATTCATCAATAGCAGCTCCCTACACCAGTGAAATCACAGGTACTGTCCCTATTCCCAGCACTTAGTAGGTAGGTGTTTAATAAATGTTTGCATTGTATTGAACAAATAAATCCCAATCCCCTTCTCTAGCATACAGTAGGTGTTTAATAAATATTTTGTTGTTTTAAATAATCCCAATCCTCACCCCTCAGCATTCAGTAGGTACTTAATAAAGGTTTGCACCGTATTGAATTGTCATTCCTGGGACTACATCCTAGGAGATGGAATGTCAGAAGTGGAAGGGATCTCCAAGGCCACCTAGCCTCACACTCTTATTTTGCAGAGAAGGAAATGACCCAGAGAAGAGAAGGGAACCTTCAACTCACGGGTGGAAACCTGGCTCTAGTGTTAGATCTCCTGTACGCCATCCACACACAACACAACTCGCCTGTGTCGGACCAGATGGGAGAGGAAGAACTTTCAAGACTATGGGTGCAAGAGAAAGCCAAGGCTCCCTCCCCTTCCATTAGAGGAGTTGTGTGCAGGTCTTGCTTTAGCGGGTGGGAGCAGAGAGATGAGCAGGACATGGGGCGGAGCATTGCTTAAGGGAGGCAGAGTGATAAAGCTGTGCCTTAGACTAAGCAAATCCAATATATATGCTTCTGGAATTTGACCCTGAGCAAGTCACTTAACCATGTTTGCCTCAGTTTCCTCATCTGTAAAATGAGCTGGAGAAAGAAATGGCAAACCATTCTGGTATCTTTGCTAAGAAAACCCCAAATGAGGCCACAAAGAGTGGGACATGACTAAAAATGACTGAATGACAACAAAAAAATTTGTACTGAGGATATATTGGGGAGAGAAAGAGGAGGGAGGGAGGACAGAGGAGGAATTCAAATCCTAGAGTTAGAAGAGTCCTCAGAGAACATCGAATCCGGCTCTTCCTAAGCAAGGATTCCCTCTACAACGAGGGGGAGGATTATTTACTTTGTGAAATTCCTCCTCTGATGCTATCTAGTTGTGTGTGACCTTAGCCAAATCACTTTCTCTCTGGGCCTCACTTTCATCCCCTGTAAGTAAGAGAGTTGGAACAGATGATTTCTAAGCTGGAAAACTTTGACAATCTATGAGTTTAGTGTGAGCGCTCAATAGACAGAAGTGGAAAAGTCTGCACACTCTTCATTCTCCCTGCCCATGAGCAAGGGGAGGTATTTGGGTAGTCAGCAATGCTGCTCCCTTGTGGCCAGGGCTGTGAGGAGCGCTTTCCTTTGCCACTGTTCTGAAAATTTTTGCTCTAATTGCCTTGCTTCGTAGGATCCTAGACTTAGATCTGGAAGGGACCTCAGAAGCCATCTGGGCCAACCTTCTTGTTTGACAGATGAGCAAACCGAGACCTAGGAAAATTAAGTGACTTGCCCAAGGCTGCGCAGGTTATAAGCATCAATGGCAGGATTTGAACCCTGATCCTTTGACTCTAGAAGCCTACTGATTCTTGTTCTCAGGGACAAGATCCACAGTTGCTTTGGGCACATCACCTTCTTCCCCTTAACACATCAGGCCAGGCTCCCGAATACCTGTGCTTGGCCAAAGGCCAATCTGAAATGAGATCTGGACCCAATTCCACTTTAGAGGAGGGAGGGGTAGGAGAATGGAGAAGGCAAGAGAAGGAAAAAAAAAATATGGTAGGACAATTAGAAGAAAAAGCAATCAAAAATACACCATAAAATACATGAATCAGAGAACATTAGGACAAATTAATGGACTACATGAAAAGTGATTCCTTAAGGATATTTTCAAAGTTTTATTAAATGCCTCAGTGGGTCCCAAGGACTCTAAACTGTCCAACAAAGAAGAAGCAGGCCCACGAGGACTCCAATCTCTGAGAGTGTTTGTAGGCACCAGCAGAAAGATCTGCAAGCACAGACAGGTGAAGAAATGGGGTCACCATCTCACACAGACACTCAAACCCACTGCCACAGATTGGCACGAAAGGATGGTGGCTAGATCGCACAATTCAGTTCAGATTCAACTGAATTGAGTTGGATTAAATGCTAAGTGGTTTAGTACGATGAAAAGAGCAGTGGTTTCAGAGTCAGAGGACCTGGGTTCAAATCCTGTCTGTACTTACCTGTGTGATTTAGAAACAATCTTTCCACCTCTTAGGGTCTCAGGTTCCTCATTTATAAAATGAGGAAGTTTGACTAGAACGTTAAGATCCCTTCCAGCTTTCAATCTATAATCGTATAAATTCAATAAGCAATCATTTACTTTGTGCAAAGCCCTGTGTTGGGCACTGGGAAAAGAGAGGATACAAAATTTAGGTCACCTGGAGTTTATATTCTGTGTCTTCATCAGCAAGCCTGTCCAGGAGGTGCTTATTGAGTTGGACTGAGGGCACAGGACAGACAAGGGGAGAAGGAGAAGAAGAGGTGAGGTGAGTGGGGAGGGGTGGGAGATAGTAGCAGGAAAGTGAAAGAGGGGCTTATCCACTCAAAAGTAAAATCCTTAGAAGTAAAATAAAAAAGAACATCTGGAAGTCTATCATGCCTTAATCTACCACTCTAAGCTTTTGATTTAGTATCTTTTTCTCCCTCTTAGAAAGTATTTTCAAAATTCTTCAGAGAACGTTCACCATGATTGATTAGCTCTCACTCCCCTTACCAGCAGAAATACAGATTTATCCGGGAGTTCCCTTGGGGACTATGGGGACTATTATACACCCATCCACAACCATGAATCAGAACAAGAATGGAGCTGACTACCTGTGTGACCTTGGGTAAGTCCTTGACCGTTGATAGGCCTTAGTTTCCTTTTCTTTAAAATGGTAGGTGTGAGGTGGTGGGGGGAGGGGAGATTAAACCAGGAATGGGGAATCTGCATTCTCGAGGCCACATGCGTCCTTCTCGGTCCTCGGGTGAGACCTTTTGACAGAGTCCAAGTTTTGCAGAACAAATCCTTTTATTAAGTGGATTTGTTCTGTGAAGTTTGGATTGAGTCAAAGGGCCACACTTGAGGACCTAGAGGGCCTGACCTGGATGATTTCTGAGGGTGCTTCCATTTCAGTCATTCTGTTATGTCTGACGTTTTCAGGCAGCCCAAAGAGAATACTGCCATTCATTCATTAGCCACTCTGCCTCCTTCGCCTCTCTTCTTTTCCTAATAATAATAAGAATTACCATTTATATAATACCTCCTGTGTTCTAGGCACTGTGCTAAGCACTTTGCAATTATTATCTCATTTGCAATTATCATCTCAGAGATAATTTGCAATGATTATCATAGGCAGATGTTATTATTAATCCCCATTTTACAAATGAGGCAGACAGAGGTTCAGTGACTTTCCTAGGGTCTCACACAGCTAAGTGTCTGAGTAC